>NW_021318832.1:5165066-5369867 GCF_001605985.2 Dendrobium catenatum | reverse complement strand
TTGACTTATGTTAAGAAAGGAAGGGGTAGACCTAAAAAGACTTGGTTAGAAAATATTAGGAATGACCTTTCTTTATTAGGTTTAAATGAGAATTTGACTTTTAATAGAACACAATGGAGAAAAAGGATTCATGTAGCCGACCCCACGTAGTGGGATAAAGGCTTGATGTTGTTGTTGTTGTTGTTGTAAAAAAAAAGTTGTATAGTGTGAATATGGAACTAAAGGTGATTCTTTGCTTTGTATGTTTAGTCCCACATCACTTAAAAGTTTTGCTTTGTATAGTGTATATACCTTCTTGCTTTCACTTATGATAAGAGCTCTTAAGGAATAATGAAGACATGAGATTGATGGAATTATGATAATATTGTGTTTAATTTAATTTAAGAGTTTTATATTAATATTTATATTAATAATGATTAAGTTTAATATTTATTTAATATTAAATAAATTATTTAACTAATTTTATTATAAAAACTTGAACTGGCCGGTTTTACAAAATCGGGACTGGTTCACCGGTTGAACTGGCGGTTCTTCCCAAAACTGGCCTGTTCAAAGCGAAGCCGGTTTTCAGATTGGACCGAACCGGCCCTGAAACCGGTTCAATGTTGAACCAGTCGGACCGGCCGGTCCGGTCCGATTTTTAAAGCACTGATATTATTTAGCTTAGGATGTTGCAATTAGCCATATGTTTGTTTATAAAAGAGATGATGGGAAGAGGAAATAAATATATATTTATAGAGACATAGTGCCTAGGCTTTCTACCTATGCCCATTATAAGTGAAGTGGATTTTCAATAAAATAAATGTAAATTAAATACAATGGTTTTCAAAAAGACCATAAGGCTGGAGAAACGTACACCAAATATGCTTATCAAATCTAAGGCTTTCTAAGTTTAAGAATGCTCACCTCACCGGAGTAAGTCAACAGTGGTTTCGGCCGTAGCACCCTCATTTAGAAGAAATGGGAGTGACTCAAGCTGCTTGTTGTTGTCCAAATCCCTTGTCCGAATGTTCGTCACATCTCCTTGTAGATGTTCAACATTGTTCCTTGCAAAACATAGCAAAGAAAGAGATGAAACAATGGTTAGCAGTTATTATTTAAAAAAATACAATTAAATTTAAACATAAATTTTTTCGGGTTTCTACACCAGCTTTGTTGACTTTGATTTTGGAAACTTAAATTTTAAAAGTATCTTTGTGATTTTGGAACTCATCCCAAGACACAAGAATGAGAAGAAGAATATAGAAGGGAGAAAGAGGTAGAGAGAGAGAAAGAAACTAAGAGAGCATGCTTTTCTTCAACACTTCACTTTCCAACATTCATACATTTCCCAAACAACTACTAATTGATATAAAGCACTTTATTCCAATACCTTCCCTTTATTTTCAAACTGCAATATGAAACCCTTCAAGTAACTCATTTTTGTAAGCTTTTGTTACAAACCTCTAGAAGACAAACATAGAAAATGATACTCCACTTCTATCACATATTTCAAGCCAAACCCAACTTATAACATCAAATCATAGGATTTTGTTAATAAGAATGGTATTAGCTATCGCCATTTGCCTCTCATTCTTATATATTGACAGTGAATATTTATGCATTTAACACATGATTTGTTAAAACACAAGAAAATTATCATCTCACCCTCTAAAGGACAATGACTGTTTATCAAAGCTGAAACAGACTAAAGAGTTGGCACTTCAACTCCTCAAATCTACCAATGGAACAACACCTCAAACTTACTAAGAAGCTATCTCAAGCATACATCGGCATTGCACAACTTGTCACAGGAGATTATCAACATCTTGTTTTTCACAATAAGATATTGATTCTTTCCAACAAAACTTTCAAAGAACACACGCACAAGACTTGTTGGAGGACAAAAATCATGATAATACTCTATGCATATCACTAATGGCAAGCTATGTATTTGAGGCACAAATATGTATTTAATTTTCCAATTTACTTGAGCTTCACCAATTGCTCATGAATGTATGCAAAGAAAGAATTATAGAATTTTATGCTCGCTTTTCCCATTGCTTCACATTAAGTTTAGCTTGTAATAACAAAACATAAACCATATGAAATTCATTCATGCTAGCAAGACAAACTTTCTAATAAAATCATAGATCTTATTCGAATCTACCACAAGACACCATGTTTATCAAGATTGCAATCTCTCATAATCAAGAATTATTCGAAAGAAGAAAAACAGCCCTGTTTTCTTGAAACAATCAATTCCATGAAAGAAGAACTCTCATTAGCATGAAAGTCACAAATCCTCCCAGCAAAAATACTGAAGTGAATTCACTAGATGTCAAAAATTGAGAAGGAAATCACCGCTTTAAACAATACTTATTTTAAAATCTCATTGTCTTGGGGTTAACAAGGAAATTCTAATTAATCTAGATAATGCCTTGCATTTACTCAAATGAATTTCAGCTCAAATAGTTATCACCCCTTAAACATTTTTCTAGAGAAACATGAGTGTATTGCATCTTTAATCCTTCAAAGAAAGCAAGGATGAGGTAATAGTTTCAGTTTCATCTCTATAAGAAAGAAAGAAAAAAAAAGGGTAAACTTACATGCAATGGAATAAACAACAACAACAAACAAGGCTTTATCCCACTATATGGGGCCGGCTACATGAATCATTTTTCTGCATTGTGTCATGTTAAGGGTCAAATTCTCATCTAAATCTAAAAAAGAAATATCATTTCTAATATTTTCTAACCAAGTCTTTTTAGGCCTATCTCTACATTTATTAACATAAGTCAAATCTAATACATCTACTTTCTTAACTGGGTCATCGGAAGGCTGCCATTTTATGTGACAAAACCATCTAAGGCGATTCTTTCTAATCTTATCTTCCACTAGAGCTACTCCAACCTTTTTCATGTATATGCTCATTTCGTATTTTGTCTTTAAAAGTAAAGCCACTCATCCACCTGAGCATCTGTTAGACCAGTCCCTAGTGGACCGGCCCAACCACAACCGATCTCTTTAAAGAGCCGGTTCTTTGCTGCAGGAGGAGGGGTTGCGACATAAGGAGAGAGGAAGGAGTGGGGCCCACTAGGGATTCAAATTCAAAAGAATTGGAGGCAAAGGAGGGGGCGGTAAGGGCAACGGAGTAATTTGGCTTCAAACAATTACTTGTATGCTTTAAGTATGGGAGAAGGGATTAGGGTTAGGGTTATGCATGATTATTGTTTCTCTTGAAGTTCTCTTTGGTGTCTTGGGTTCTAGGCTTCTCCTCTAGAGATTGGGAGAGAATGATCCTCCTCTCGAATTAAAGATCAATTGTATATTTGTTTCGTTCTTGTTTCGCTTTGATTTCTATAAAATTATATACTGATTTTGATTGCTTCCACCCAACTTCTATTTTTCTCGCTGTTTTTATCAAATATTGTTAGATTTGCTTGCGAACTCAAGTATTCCCATTAGGGTTACTTGCGAACTCAAGTATTTCCTATCAACATCCCCATCTCTGCAACACTTAAAGTTAATATTATGCTTCTTTTTTAATGGCCAACATTCCGCACCATGAAGCATTACAGATCTGCCTACCATCTTATAGAATGTTTCCTCAAATTCGAGAGGGACTAAAATTAATACATACTAAAAATACAACTGAAGCGTAGTCACCCTTCAACTCGGCGACTTTCGTCGCCAAGTTGGTGACCTCCTGCTTGCTTGCGTGGCAACCCAAATGCCCTTTTAAAGCATAATTCATGATTTTTTGTTTAACGCATAATCTTATTAAGATCCTCTAAAAAATTTATCCAGTAACAAAGCGGGCTACTGATTTTGTGCTCATATTTTGTAATTTTCATTCTGTCCAAGCAGAAACATTATTTTATCCTATTGACAGACTAAATGGCTGTCTTACAGGTCCCATATATTGTGCCGTTGATCATGTACAAAGAGCACTTATCAAAGAAACGATTCTATTGGGTAAATATGCAAAAATGAAGAATTATGATTTTATTTCATGTTAAGCGGTTGCTCCATCACAAGCATTTGTACCATCTAATTACTGCCTCATAGAACTAACGTTTGCAGATCTGATTTCTGATATCTTGCTTGATTTTTTCTTTAGTATTAGTCTCAAAATTAGCATATTACTTGCTATGTTCTTCATTTTAGTCTATAAGCGGCTCTTCTGAAATTGTCCAGTTGATCACCTGCATGAGCATAAATTTGACGAACTGTGCTTTTTTATTTTATTTTATTTTTTATGATCGAACCGCATCAACAAAGTATAAGCATTTTGTGAGTTTAAATTATGTGTTATCTGAAAAAGCAGAGGGATTACAGGTGACCTTTTGCCTCTATTGAAATGCTTTGTTGTATCCAAAAACGTCCGTCTGAATGAGGGAAAATTATTACGTCCGGTGTCCTGATTCGTCTGGACATCAATCCAGACGCGTCATGTCACTCACATACACATGGGGTCCAGTGTATCCGAGTGACGTGACGTGTTTGGATTGGTGTCCGGATGGTCCGGTCACCGGACGAAATAATTCGCCCTGAATGAGACGAGCTGATATGTATGAAAAGTATTTCTAATTTTTCATTGCTATGCAGTCGAGTAAAATGTTGCGGGTTGGTTGTTTGGATGTATTTATGATACAACAATAATAACAACAGTAACATCAAGCTTTTATTCTACTATGTGGAGTTCATTGCATGAATCCTTATTCTCCATTGTGTCAACTTCTCATTTAAATCTAACAAAAAAATATCATTTCTAATATTTTATAATCAAATCTTTTAAAGTCTATTTCTATTTTTCTTTTTATAAGTCAAATTTAGTACATTTACTCTCTTAATTCGATCATTGGAATACATCTATTTTAGATGACTAAATCATCTAAGGTGACTCTCTCTAATATAAGTTTGTTGAATTTCAATTTTAGTTTTTGATTCATATTTATATCGAGATTTGTGCTTGATCAAGATAATTTTTGGTGACATATTAGTTGTCCCCATATTTTCTGACGTAAAAGCTTGCGAAGTCTAAAAATATATATCTGTACATTTTCTGAATTGCTTGTGAATAATTCAATCAAATAAATACCAATTTTGGAATATAAAAATGCTAAAAACAAAGTTATAACTCAATTCTTTATGAGATTTGCATTTTTTTTTAACTTACTATAACATTAATTTGTTTATAAAATATATGATACTAATAATTGAATTTTGTTTTGGTGATAGAGTGGATTGATCTTTGAACTTCCATAACAATTTTCATCCATCATATCATTATAGCAATCTTGATATGGGCAAATTATTACGTTCGGTGTTTGGATTCATCCAGACACTAATCTAGACACGACACGTAATCAAAATATATCGGATCCTGATATATTTGGATGATGTGATGCGTCGGATTTAAATGTCCGGATGGACGTAATAATTCGCCCTTGATATGTATGTTATTTGTTCTGATTGATCATTGAGGGGATTTTAATATTTTTTCCTATCATTGTACGCTAAAGATTGGGTGAGAGCAACTTCACATGCAATTGCAAGGAAGCTTCCATCATTTATTTCACGTGCGACAATAAATTCTTGTCTTCACTTCATCTGTCCAAATTTGCATTAACAGAGTCTGTCCAGTTAAGCTTCTTTTTAAATTATATTTAATATTTAATATTTTAATTAATTTGAATTATTCTGTTCTGGGAGAATAGTACACTGTAAATTTGAAAATTACATTAAAATTTTGTTAATGTGAGAATTATTATTTATTCGACATCCTTAGCCATTATAACCATACATTATTATTCACAGAATGCAGAAATTCACATTTTAAAAAAAATTTATTTTTCAAAGCCTTAATAAATAATTGATGAGTTTTCAAATAGAAGTGGGCAATTTGCTTTGCTAAAAGTATTTAAAATAAATGTATTTAACTTTTTATTAATGCATATTTGATTGATGAGATGAAATTTAATAATTATATATTCAAAATTTTAATTTTAATAGTGATTTATTAATATACATTTAAAAATAAGTAAATAAAATTTGTGATTTATGGGTAGCATAAATAAATAGAAAAAGTTTATTTCAAAAGAAGTGAATTTGTATTAAATTAAATGAAATAAAATATTTTAATGAATTAAAAGGATAATAAATTTCATATTTTGAAATGTACTTTCTTTTTGGAGAAAAAAAAAAAAAAAAATTGCAACTCCGCAAATTCCTAAAGAAAATTTATTTAAAATAATAGATATTTTCATTTATTTATTTTTAATATATTTAGATACTAAAGTGATATAAAAATAAATATACTAATTTAGATATTAGATATATAAATAGTTAAGAATTTTATAAAATGAATCTAAATTCCCCTACTTTTTTTATTAAATATGTTTCATTATTATATTCACATGGTATCTATCAATCTAATTAAATTATTAGATAAATATAAATTAAAATGTAGATATTTATATAATATTTTTCTTTACTTATAGAGTATTTAAAGTTTTATTTATGTTTTTCTAATAGTTTAATTATCTTTAAAAAAATTTGATGATTAAAATAAATAATATGTGTAATAAAAGCACCTTTTTTATTATAAAATATAAAAAATCTATTTAATAGATTTTTTTATTATTTTAGAGGTAAGTTTGATTTTACTTTGAATAATCAAATCATATAACTTTAGTTTAAGTATATTATAAGATCATTAAAAATTTGAACTTATGTATGTACTTTTGAGTTCAACATCATATAATAAATTTCCATTAATTAAAATTTTAAAATTTTGATTATTAATCATAATGTATAATATATAATACTATATAATATACTTTCTAAATTAAATTTAATTAATCCACAATAAATTTAAGATTTTGACTATTTTTTTAGTGCAATAAGCCTCAAAACTTGCATGAAATGATAGGATTATAGAATCATATCATAATCAAATTTTTATCTAGTTAAAATTATTTATTTTGAAAGTTAATTTATAAATAAGTAGCCCCAATATTTTTTTATTATGATCATTAGGTTTCATTTGGGAGATTTTCTTGTGCTTATTAAAGCAGTTTTTAGAAAAAAAATTAATTTTTTTAACTAAAGCTGTTCCCGATGAAATATCGTAGATTTCATTTTGGAACGTTCTTTTTCTTAATATTTTTAAAAGTTAAAATTTTAGTATAAAAATAAAATTTTATATTTAAAAAGTTATTTGTAAACAGCAATTTAAAAAAGTCTTCCCAAATAAAATTTTAATTAAGATGGGTATTAATAAAGTGCTTAAAATATATTTTTTATAAAAAAAAATAGTAAAATTAAATAAAGAGGACATTGCTAACTTTCAAAGGTGGATTTTTTTCTTTTAATAATAAGTAAAATAAGGCAGAGTTATAAACTTTTTGTTTACAACTCTCTTCCCCCTTCTTTTTCCTCTCCATTTTCAAATCCTGAAGTCATGCTTGACACTTCTCTAAATATTCTTCTCCTCCTCCTTCTCGCCGCCGGCGCCGGTGAAGCCGCTTCTGCTGAAGCTACGCCGCCATCCCCTCCGTCAAACGGTACCACAGTATACGAACTTCTCCCCAAATTCGGTCTCCCTCCGGGCCTCGTCCCCAATACTGTCACCTCCTTCTCCCTCGCCAGTAACGGCGAATTTGAAGTAAACCTTGCTGGAGAGTGCTACGTTAACTTCGAATACCTGGTTTATTACTCGCCCAAGATAACCGGTGTCATACGCTATGGCGAGATCGACGATCTCAAGGGCATCCAAGTGCGCCGTTTCTTCATCTGGTTTGACGTCGACTCCATCAAGGTCGATCTTCCGCCCTCCAATTATATCTACTTCGATGTTGGGTTGATTACGAAGAAGCTTAGCGTCGGGCAGTTTAAGAACATTCATTCATGTCAGAAGGGGTTGTCGGCGGATTTGATGGAACATGGCGTGGGGTTGGATCGGGTAAGGCTTATTCTTTTAATATGATTTAGTGTTTTTTGTTGATTTTTCATTTTTTTTGATGGGAAATTATGCGACGATGTCAACTTGACTTTTTTTTTTTTTGTTGCCGTAAGCATCTGGAATGAATGGTTTTTTATGATTTCTTGAATGAGGAGGAAAATGAGTTAAATTTGGGCGAAGCTTTCTAGGGTAATTTGCTGAATAGATAACCCTAAAATTGGTTTATGATTAAAAAAGAGGAGAAATGGGTTGCTTTCCGATTTAAACTATTCTAGTGTGAGAGAGTTGGGCAGGACCTTTTGGACTGAGTAGCTTTACTCTTAAAAAAAAAAAAGTATTACAATTTACAAGGACTAGCAAGAACATCAAATCTTCTCCAGTTACCAGATAACATTGTAAGTTGCCTTCATCCTCGCAAACGAATTTGCGTGGCTGGGATTGAGTTCATCAAAATCAGAGTAATTTTGAATCAAAAAAATTGATTCGATTTTGTGCAGGTGGGATTGAATCCAGAAATTTTATTGAAAATATCTTGGATTTTTACGGATTCAATCCCAAAGTTAATTGCATGGCTGATAAGAAAACGAAATACCATGATAACTTTAGACGGTCTAAACGTCCCAAAAAAAAAACTTTCTCCTTCCAGAACAGTAAGCCTTCTTGCAGAATGTTAGTGCCATGTGCAAATAATATATTTCAAAACGCAAGGATTGGCCTTTTGTTTAACTCTTTTCTTTTCATTTTTTCAAACAATTGCTTAGTATTTTCAGATCCTTTATGTTCTTCAGCAGCTGCTGCATATTTTTTTTTCCATCATTAGCTCGTCAAATATGATTAACCCATCAAATTCTATACTATAAAGTATAATCAACTGGATTTATGTTTGACATGGTTAATATTTTGTTGAAATATGCAGCTCTCAGAAGATGCTGGCATGATAATATCAGAATAAGCAGAACGCATTGAAAAACAACTATTTTGCTCTTTCAGGCCTTTCTAAAATGTCTGTAATGTAATTTGCAAATGTCAGCCACTTCAACTATATGATACTATGTAGAAGAAACTTCTGGTAAGCTTTATGGTGATTTGTGCTTCATGTGGTTATGATATATCATAATACTGCCTATTACTGTATAACATGCAGTTTGTTTGATCTGTTTGAACAAATTCCAGCAGGTAATAGTTTTCTTTATTTTCAAATTTTCTTTGAACTATACATAGATTCATTAGCTTGGTGGTTTTTGTTTAGCACATTATCCTCTGTTCATCTTTTAGTCATATATTCATAGTATTTAGATAGAAGTTCAAAATCATTAATGTTAGCTTACAACCTATGCATTTAGTAATATAATTGTATCATTTTTTAAATATTTGATGAAAAATAGATGGGTTTTAAGGGATTTTGATATAAAGTATTTATTTTCTATTATTATTTAAATTAAAATTTTGAGTTTATTTTAAATATATTGTTTATGTATGATAAAAAGTCTCCTTTGTTTTAAAAATAATTTCTACATCATAAAATATTTATTTGATAAATATTCTAATAGAGTGCTTTATTTATATATCTAATGCATGTTTATGTTTGCTTGAAATATTATCAAAATTTGTCAGTGTTTAAGGCTTAGATTTGCTAGAGAAAATAGTTGACATCAGACGGTCTCCTTTTCCTCACATAATAATTTCTCCTACTGTGACTCCTAATCTTAATATTCACGCATCCTTTTTTTATTGACAGTGAAGATACATCCTCTTCTTCTCTTAGATTAGGCTTTGTTTGCGATGGCTTTCTTATTGCTCAGCTTTTCATATCGCAATCATAGTTTCTATTTGATTATTATATTTTCACTGCTTTCAAGAAATTTATGTACTAGGAAGTTGCTTTTACAAAAACTTTTAAAAAAATTATTTTCCTCACAACAATTTTATAATCATTTTACAAAAAACTACCGTCATTCTAAATGGACCCTGAATGACTTATCCCCCGATCTTGCCTTGTTGTAGAACTCATCTCCCTTTTGTAAAGTTTCCTCTCCCTCTTATAATACTTGTTATAGCAGTCATCAATCGCTCATGTTTGGTCTCCCCTAGGGAGAAAACTCTTTCCACTTTTAAGACATTTTCAAAAACTTATTAATTGGAATTAGTAGAGACAAATCAGTATGTCCATTATACCTCGAAGGATATAAAAGCAAAACAAAAGGAGTCTTTCCCTACAAATTCATAGTGATCTATGCCAGTTCCAAACTTTATCTTATGAAATGCTAATGACTGTACTGGTGATGCTAGAATCAGCAATTGCAGGAGATCACAAGATTGGTCTTATCTATTTTCTTGTGGCTAAATTTCTACCTCTTCTTTAGTTGATAATCCTTTAGCTAGATAATATATAGCTTTTGCTCAAAAGCATTGTTGTAATAACTTTAAATCATAATTGGTGGTTGTAATTTTCCATCCTCTTGGCTGGTTAGTATTCTCTTTTATTATTAAGTTATTTGTTACTCTTATTTATGCTGAGAATATTGATATGAAAAGGAAGATGCTATGGGATTCTTTCACTGACTGATATGATTCTTTATAATGTTGAAACCTAGTTGATTTTTGGTGATTTTAACTATAAAGCTGCTTTCTTAAGTTGTGGATTTCAGCTTTTGCACCCTAATTCTAGTATACCTTGGTTGGTTTAGGTTTCTTTTGTGACAATTTTCTTACTATTTTAAAATTTTTGAACAGATATTGCAAACAATGTTTTTTGTGCTGTTGAACTCCTTCATGATTTCAATTCTCATGCTTCTCTCAATTGCTTTTGTGCTATGATTGATATCAGGAAGGCCTTTGACAATGTTAATTGACAATCTCTATACAAGAGACTAAAAAAAGTGTGTTTTTTATTGATATTTTCATTAAATGGATTATTGTGTGCTTATGCTTAGGGCTGCAATCGAACCAAGCGTTCGACGAGCTGCTTGGTTAAATTAAAGCTCATTTATGATCGTTTAATTAAGTAAACAAACAAATTTGAACAACATTTTAAATACTCGATTCTTAAATAAACAAGTTTGAACACTAATGTGTTCGGTTCATTTATGTTCACGAACAACATCATTTGAAGTTCGTGAACAAGCTCGACATTAAGCTCGATAAAAGCTCGAATGGAGAGAAATGCAACATGTAAGCTTCATTTAAGAATATATTCATATAGATTAATCATATTTTCATTTTAAATAGACAACTATTATTATAAATTTAATTTTCTGAACAAAAGACATTTCACATTTGCCTAAGTTTGCTAGATTGTTTGTTTAAGATGTTTATGAATAAATTTAATGTTTGTTTGTTCAATAGATTATTTGTTAAATATGTTCAGGAACATAGTTCGTTAAAGCTTGTTTGTTTAAATCTTGATAAGCATGAATGAACGAACATGAACCAAACATGAATACCCTTAAATTAAACGAACCAAACATGAATACAAACAATAAAGCTCGAATCAAACACGAACCAAACTTGAACAAGCTAATGTAAATGAACTCAAACATGAACACTCACATACTCTGCTAGACTCAATTCGTTTACAGCCCTACTTATGCTGTGCACTTTTCTATTGTTATTAATGACGAGCTCAAAGGATACTTCTACTCAACTTCTGGTCTTAAGAACATTATTGATACCAACAATTTGTTTGGGACGGCTTTTTTATTGCTTTCTAAAATAATTTTTTAGTACCAAAATTTATTGAATAAATTTTTATACTAAAAAACTTTTTAGAAAGCATTAAGAAAGCCGCCCCAAACGAAACATAAATTTTTGCACTAAAAAATTGTTTATGACAACTTTTTTACTGCTTAAAAGTTGATTTAAAAATAATAAGTTGTCTTAAACGAAGCTTAATTTTGTTTACAACTATTTTAATTTTTTATATAAAAATTAGTTTTTTTAACTAAAAAATTATTTTAAGAAAATTGTTTCAAACGAAACCTAAAACAAATCATTTGGCCACTTTAATTTCAACATAGGATGATGCATAGAGCTTTTATTTTTGTCTTTATAATTATTTTTTATTATTTAATTTGTTCTTCATTTATTTGAGTTTTTTCAACAAAAAAACTTTTTTTTCTTCAATTGTTTCCAGTACAGAGTCCTCTGAAGATAAATTATTACCAAGATATATATATATATATATATATTGAAATGTTACATTAATATATTATTAGCATTTGATATTGACCTTAATTTTAATAATCACCAAGCATTGAATATAAGCTCTAATTGATAAAAACCAAATACAAGCAATCAAAATGAGTAAGAACAAAAATTAAATGCGATTTTTTTGCCCAAAAATAAGTATCAATAATATATTATACATTTATGTGACATATGATCAAATATTTAATATCTTAGAAATAAACATACATAAAACCTATTGGGTGGTCATGGAAGGCCTCAGGCAGGATCTGAAAATGGTTGATAGGCCACATCTATGGGCCTTAGGTTGAGCTCGTATCGTGCGAGGTCTAGACTGCGAAGATTTTAGATAGTCAGAGGTATGTACCTCTGCATCAATGGTGGTGGAGTTGGCGACGGTGGCGGTGTTGCTTGTAACGACGATCTCTTCTCTCAACTCTATTGAGCGGATGGGATCATTCCAGATTCGGCCGGACGAACCTTGCCGGCGGAACGAGACGGAAGATCTTTGTAACTTTGACATTTTCGAATGAGATTTGATTTGTGAATTTGTATTTATTAATGCTTCAAAGATTGGGTTTTTATTGTTGGAGGATCTGCGTTAGTTTTTTTTTTTTTCAATTTGGGGTTTCTATTGCTTCTTAAAGTGTGTCCAATGATTTTCTTACCTGTTTTAGTTATATAATTGGGGCTCTAATTCTCTTTTCTATATTTAGGTTATGATATTTTAACTCAATATTTATTTACTATAAGTTCTAATTTATTACCCCCATTATATATAAACTTCATGATCATCAAAATTGTGTTTTCAATGAATGTTATGTTATGATGAAACGAATTCAATGACATCAAAAGTGTCTTTTTTTCCGAATTCGAAGAACCCTAAATGAAACATTCAAAAATACAGCTGGAATTTTTACGATAATGTTTGCATGACCATACTATTTCATGAATATTACATGCTCAAATCAAAATAATTTTCTTGATTTGAGGAATCTAACGAGCCCGATTTTGTTCGATTTTAATGTCCTTAACATTCTAAAATATCGCAATAATGATCTATAATCAAGGGATTAATATGGACCGTTCAATGGAGTATATGAATATTGTCACAAAAATATCGAGAATTTCATTCCCAATGAGGGTATATTTATAGACATTGAAAGAAGCATGCCCCGTAAATATGGAGAAGGTCTAGAGCAAGTTTGGAGCACTCGATTGGAGAGCTAGTATTGATTCCCTTAATCATAGATTGTTTCTTCAACATTTAGATGTCTTAATAACACTGTAATTGAGCGGTCTTCAGCTCATTAGATTCATCTAGTCGAGCCGCTCGATTTGACTATAATTAAATTCATTACCATCTGAACTTCTATTTCAACAAATTTTTAGTCAAACAAAATATATTAATGATATGAATTCATGGACACCTCAAATCAAATAATTCGATCTAGCTCCAAATGAAGCAAACAAGCACTTGAGCATATTTGTAAGCAATACATCTAAACATTAATTCAAGAACCAAACAATCTACAAATAATGCATGCTTATAGTTGAATTAAGCAATTTTACGAGAAAAATCTGACCAGCTCAAGATCATTATATTATGACATCATTAAGGCACTCAAATGCTAAATAAACGATTTATGATCAAGGAGATCAATATGAACCGTTGGATATATTGTTTTATAATTTTGATTAAAGAATATATAATTAAATAAATTAAAAAGTAAAATAAGTCTTTAAAATAGTAGGATTGGAATAGTGGATTCCTAGACTGTGGAGGTCTTGGTGAAGTTTTGTAAAAATATGGTGAGAAGGGCTTCTCCAACCGAAAAATACATTTTTCACTCTAAAATGTAATAACACTCTAAAATTCAATAGCTCAGCTCCAGCCGAACTCCATTTTATAACATCAAAAAAGAATATTTTGAGTATATTCTTTCTCCAACTGACGAAGAAAATGACATTTTTTTAACAGCGTGACACCAATATTGGGGTCGCACTTTTCATTTGGAAGAATGGCACAGGATTTTTACGTTTTAGTGGAGCAACTCGCGGACGACAAACGCTCATTTAACGTTCAGTTGGAGATAGCCTTACAAGCAACAACTTAAAAAAAAAAAATACAATAAGTTGTTTTATCTGACTCTAATATTAAACCAACAATTTCCCATATTTAAAAGGAGGGATTTGATGATTAATAGACTGTATATGAGATGTTTTCATATCGTTAGCACTTAGCAGTAAGAAAACAGTTGTTATTAGAATTAATCATAAGACCACTTTTCTTTTCTTAAGATAAGAGGAATTGTTTAAAAAAAAAATGAAATAATCAGTGAAGGACCAATGTGAATAGGAAAATCTTTCGCAGTTCTACAATTCAAATGAGGGTAAGCATTAAATTGTGGGCTCTGAAAATTCTCGTCCTGGCCTCTCCGTGGTTCCTTGCCTTTCTTTCGAGTTGTTGAGGAGAGTTTTAATGAGTAAATTCCGAGGCAAATTCTTAGAAGCAGATTGGATTTTGAATAAAGCATTACCCAGAGATTTCACCCCCATTTTGCGAGCACTTTATGATCTGAGTTTTGGTTTCCTATAGGTGCAAGCCCATATAGTTAATTACCCATCCGGATAATAAGAGAGAACTTTCGATTAAGGCTAGTCATCAAATGAATAAGTAGTATCCAGCATATAAGGATCCTTATCTCCAACAATTGGTTGCTTTGTCCAATGGTATCTTATAGACATAGGGTGAATATTTGTATACGGGGACAAAAATTTAAATCTATCTTAGCTAAAAGAGCGCTTTATGCCCTATCGGTCATATCCTATTGATTTATTGCTCAATAATTTAACGCACTGAGGAACATACGGGCTCTTGCTATAAACGTAATATAATGATGTCATTTGGTGGCAAAACCAAGTAGTCAGAGGATCCCAATCATAACTGTTTACCTATGGTGCAATTTGGACCTGACTAATTGAAAATAAATACTAGTAATATTCATGACCAGACATTCGCTCTTTGTGAGCATAAATGATTTTCGAATTTGTCTCCATTAGCAAATTGTTACGGATGATTGATGGATTTTGCTTTAAGTGTATGATGCTTTATTTCAATTTTAAATATTTTAGTTTTTTGTGAGTTTGAATTTCTCATGGGAATTTAGGAGTTATTTTAAATGTTTGTGGTCCCATCAGGTTGAGATTTTTTGTCTACAGAGCCATCATTGAGGTATTTATGAGCAATTTTATTTTGTCGGTTAAACCTTATCGACTATGTCTACTTGTCGACAAAAGATTGGGTTCGCCATCGCTTTTATTAATATGTTTTTATTGTTATAGGCCTTGAATGTCTAATATGAATATATAAAATAAATATTCTGGTCAACACCATAACCGTATATTTGTTTGATGATTCGAGTCATGTCGACTCCTATCTATTACATAGAAGGATCAAGCTTGATATTAAGTTCATCGTTTGACTTGCGCAACATCCTCGGACTTCACGTGTGTACGCATTCAAAATGCTTGTTGGGGTCCATGCGGGTAATCATAAATTAATGCATGAAGGGAGGTGTTTTTGCAGTGATCAGCTATGCAAATGACCCTTGTTGACATGCATGCAAGATTTTGGTTTTGGATTTGATAGACGTCTTTTGTTCGCTTTTATGCATGTTGCGGATCTGGTGGTGTGACGTTGTTTAGCAACACGTTAAGTTTCATTTGTCATGCATTGACAACATTGTTTAGTTTATCTTGTCTTCTACAAGTTGTTATTTTCCTCAACATTTAGCCTACGAGAATATGCTTCAGCCTACATATGAGCTGCACGGTGCGTTAGGAAACTCCTACTTATCTCTTGTGACTAAGCTGATTTACCTAGTGTGATAACATGGCACCACAAATTTATTACCTCAGCTTATTGGTGGCCTACTATTTTTATTGCTGATTCTCTGTTTTTGCTTACGAGTGAATCATATCGCAACGTTAGGGTTTAGGGTTTACAGGTCATTTACTACTTTATGCATCGTCGTGTACTAATAAACCTTATGATGCTGCTCATAGACATTGGCATTTATCACAACCTTTTTATATTTTCTGGTGGACGGTGAATCCCTCACAAAAACTCGTAGGTGTCTACATTTGTTGCATGTTGATCGCTTCTGGTTGCAAGAGATCGATGTATTTTCCTTGCATCCCCTAAAAATTTTTAATATACCCCACTGCCCCTTGTTTTAGGTGTGAAAGCAACTATGGAATAAATGAAAAAGTTTAGTTGTGGCAATAACATTTTTTCTTTCTTTCTGATCCGAGCTCAGGCTACCCTACCATGTGAATGGGGGCTTAGAGCATCTCCAACCGAACGTCAAACGTGCGTATGACGTCGTTCAGTCGCTCCAGCCGAACGCCAAATCTTTCGTCATTTACTTGCGGGTGAACAACGCGACATCAATATTGGCGTTGCACTGTTCACCCACGCTATTTTGCTCTCTCAATCGGATTTGACAAAAAAAACGTGCGAAAGGGGAGAAGGATCGTTACCTTCGCAGAAGCATCTAAAATGGAGTTTGATTGGAGCATAATCATAAAATTTTGGAGCTTTGCTGTATTTTATCGTGAAAAATTGAGTTCTCGGTTGGAGATGCCCTTAGCTGTAAGAGTTACTTGCACAGTAGATGGTAGGAAACACAATAAGGAACTAATGGATTTATGCCACGTAATTGTCTGACAAGTTAAAAGACAGTACTTGTTTTTTTTTTTGGTCCATTGTGGACAGTAATTATTATTATTTTAGTTTAGTTCGTCTAAGATTTTAATGTGATTACTATTTAATTAGTTTCTAAGGAAACATTTAAGAATTTTTTTTTTTCATTTTTATTTATTTATTTTATTTAGATATTGGTTGAAAATAAAGTATATTTGATATATAAAAATAAATTTTTATTTTAAACAAATATTGAATAACTTAATTTATATAGTGATGCAATGATCTTCACTAGAGAAATGATGCACTGTCAATTGAAGGAGAGATTATTAGGTGCGAAGTGCCCGTCCGGCACAAGCATTGACGGATGCTCGGTACCGCTGGGTACAGATGCCCTCACGTAATTGCGGAGGTGGTGGCCATAGAATGAAAATTTTGTAATCATTTTTTTTATTTATCAATCATAAAATAACTTTTCACTTTGAATTTATTTATTTTAATATTTAATTACTCTTAAATTAAAGCTGATTCGGCCCCTATATACAAGGAGAACTAATAAAAAATATATCTTTTGAATGCCAAAAATAATGTTGAAGCTATAAGTTTATCACATCAATATTTTGGAATCATTATTTGTACCTTTAAATTAAACCCTAAGGAGCTTTATTGAAAACTTGAAATGAAGGAATTGGCTTGCTATAGATTTCTATGTTTTGGGACAAAGTTATGTTTGATGACAACTTTTTATTTTCTATATATCCACCTCCCATTACATTAATATGATAATCTTCTAATACTAATTGCTTGTAATAAGATTTTGCTTTATTTTATATTCATCCAATCAAACAGGAAAAATAGTTCCCATTTATTCACTTTATAGACAATAGACAACCAAACAGTCTCAAAATATTTATTTTACACTTCATTTTTTTTTAGTAAACCAATCAACCCTTAAATGATATGGTGGAGAAGAAAGAAATATAGACCAACGCTGCAACACTGCATACCATTTTCAGAGTTATTGTAGTCCAAATAGCTTAGCACTGTTGCTTCGCCGAACTAATGTTCAGAACCACAACACTACTAAAAATTTTCATCTTTTTATATTTGCAGAAAAAAACATCCTTATTCGCCCAAATAGTCGTTAGCAGATTCATTGTTCTGATGAATGTTGGTTATTACACCAAAACCCCCTCTACCACGAAAAATTATTCTTTGCAGAGATAAGACGCTGAACGCCATCCGGAGACCAACCAGAATGCGCCGCCACGTCAGCAATACGAGCTGCGATACCCAGCACAGGGATGATATGGCGCATTATGATTGGTCTCTGGACGACGTTCAACATCCACACATAATAATTAATCCTCTACCACACCATGGCATCATACATTCCAATAATTTTGCCATTTAAGAGCATTACAGAAGACCAAAATGGTAAAACCTCCAAAAAAAAAAAAAATAGCAGCCTTCCTCAGCACCAACCAAAACTTGTAATTCTACTTAGAACTTTTTACTTCTTTTTCAGTTAAGTTTTAGCATAAATTACAGACAATTCATCTGAAACACAAAAAAATTCTAAATTATATCTACAAATAGGCGATTCTAAATGCAGTAAATTAACTGCAATAAATGTGATTAACTTCTGCAAAAGATTAGGCTCTGCAAATACAAGTAATACTATAGCTGTGGTACGTGAACTACACTAAATTATTGCTCTCACTCTTTGCCTTCCATTTATGATAAATTATTCTATGCGGAGTCCGAACAGAAAGAACCGTTCGGACTTTGATTGTGCACACAGTGTATATACTGATTTGATACACACTGTGTACACTCACATATCCGAATTGTTCTTAAAAAAAAATACATGTATGAGAGTGGGGAGCTTTACTGTACATAACTCTGCAAAAATTCTTCCACACTCACAAGCAGAGAAGGCTGTAGAATACAAGAGGGATAAAAGCATTATCAAGCTGTGTCGTGTAAGCCTCCAATAAGCCAGTCAGGGTAACTGCAACGACCAGTGAGAACCAGTGCTGCTAAGAAAAACGATATGAGCTTTGAATCATATTAATCCATTATTGAAAAGAAGAAAGTCACATATTTCAGTTCAACTGATTATCATTCTAAGTCGATCATATATGCATATTTCCCTAGTTGGTGGATATGGCAGAGCAAATCATATAAATGATTATTAAATATCCTCACTATTTTGAAGATCAATGCTTCTCTCACATTAGCATGGCAAGCAATCCTTATTTGCAAGTCATACTTTACCTCCAATGCATTTATGCGAAAATGAACATAAAGATGATGCGACACCGACACCGACACTGACACCGACACGTATATTATTGAAAATATAAGACACTAACATGTGTATATATAACTAAAAATATCATATAATAATTGTGCAAAGTAAATGAAGACCAAATGCATGTGCGGATACGGACGCCATCTGGAGGCCAATCAGAACGCACTACATCACTGTGTACCGGGTGACGTGGTGCACTCTGATTCGCCTCTTCACGGTCAAGTGTCGCATAAAATAATCTCTCCCAAAATTCCATAGCATGTGTGGGAGCACACATGGAGTGCTATGGCATCTTTTAACTTTAGATCTATCTTATTAACACATGCAACCATCGCTTGAAAATGTAAAATTTTCAGAGAGAGTACATGTTCATCCTTTAAATATAAATAAAATTTTATCCCAATTAACTCTAATGCCAATAGATCACGCACATATTCCCAAACCAGCAGAGAACATTTTTTTAGACCAACTTCTTAATTTTTGCCATCCCAATACCAGAGTGACTAAGCTCCAGTGCTAACTGAGTTTTGTTAAAAAATATTTGTTTGAATAGTAGTAAGATATCAAACCTGAGAGAGTATAGAACCGGTGGAGGCAAGTAGAGGTAGTAAAAGTGAGCACGAAGCGAGGACTGACGTTATGCCTGCTGCGGTACCTTCAATTGTCTTTTCTGTGGGCATAAACATAATTATCACGTTAACAGTTCAATAGAAAATAAACCCATTACTATGAGAAATGGATGGTTCAAAAGTTATCTTACTTCCAGTTTTGCTCCACCGCAGAACACCATACTTATGACCGACCATTGAAGCCTGAAGAAATATATGGCTACATTGAGTATCGCAAATCTATGATATCCACCCACATATTAACAGTTCATATATTGAAAGTTGAAAAAAGTGTGCATAGACAAAATTAAGATTTTTTTTTTACTCAATTAGGCTTGTTACAACCTTAGTTCAACAGGTTATGGTTACATCAATTTCACTTTATTCTTTCTCAACATATCATTCTCCAAATCTAGAGAGGGTCTTTTGAAAACAAAATATAAAAAAATACTACAGTTGTAGGAAAATGAACAATTATTATAAGCACAATCATAATTATTATTAAGCCTTCAATTAAAACCTTGAATTAAATAGTTTTAATACTCTAATGTTGACTAAGTTCAAGTGTTTTATACCGTTTTAGATAACATACTATTTTAAAATGCAATGCTATGAAAAGATGATATCAAGATATGATATAACTTTAGATATAATAATATTGTTAGTAAGTCACGATAATTTTTGGATAATGTTTTAGTATGTAATTTTTACATAATAATATTAAAACGCTTAATAGTAAATACAAATATGCATGATAATGTTTAATCACAATAAAAATGATGTCAATGTTTTTGATATATTACAATCACGAAATATTAAACTGATCAAATCTCCTAGACATAATATTAATTATAGCTATTACTCCAGTCATTAAATCTTTAAAATCAGTTATTAACTATAATAATATTAAACTAATTTAAACCATAGTTATTGGTCAGTTTATAATTACATCAACTGATCAATTACATACTAGATAAGGAATTCAATTAACATAAGGGGTAATTAAATGATATCAACACAAATGGTCATACATAAAATCAAGCTTGAAATCAATCCCAAAAATTTATTTATTATTAAAAAAATATTATTATATTTTTAAAAAATTTAAGATAATCTTTTTATTAATTTTTAAATATTATCAACAAGTATTTAAACTAGAATTTCGACACTCATTGTCTTTATTTTTATTTAATGAACTCTGTGCTCATAAAGCAAGTGTATTTCAAAAAGGAGTTAATATGCATGATTAATCCTAGTTTTCATAACATGACTATGATTTTTAACAACTAAATTTATCCTAAAACTATTTATCAATAATGATTTAAAAAAATTCTCAAAATTTTTATTAATATGACCATTATTACAATTACTTGTGATGATAAATTTATTCAATTGATCTCTTTATTTAAAAAAATAATAAATGAATATATTCTAAAATTTTATAATATTTTTAAAATATTTTTCACATGAACTTAGTGAAAATACAATTAAACTAGTTCTTACATATGTTAAATTAAAATCTTAGCTGTTTTGCAGATGTCAATATGACCTGATTACTAAACAAGAAAAGAGTACTAACCATAGTGTCACCAATTCCCAAACTCAAAATCCCAGCAAATGGGGAAAGAGGTCTATCATTAAAACCAGAGGACATCCATTTAGGAATAGCACAACCCAGTAGAAGAGAGAAATGACTGCAAATAAAGGATCATAGCAAAGCATTATTAATATTCATATTTGCTGAACTTATTAAGTTCCTTCATAGATAAAAGGAAAACATGGCAGTTCGTACCTGACAATGAGAATCTCTGAATCGCGATGATCAGTAAAGGCATTCATAAACTGATGCACCATATGTCCAAAGGGCCAAATACTCCAAACCTGCAAAGAATTTGGAAGTTCAGAGTAAGATTGATTATATATATATATATATATATGGATCTGTAGACCGTTATTGTTTAGATAAATGTTTCAAATCAGTTCTGACAATATTATTTGTAATTATCTAGCTTGTTTTTCATTCAATTCCTTTCTTTGAGAAGAATGTGCAGCTATCGATAAGATAATGTTTTCTGGCACCTTCTGAGAAAGTTATATGTTGTCAAATGCAGCTTCTCGTAATCTTTGTACATTGATGAGATTCCCTATAACGCATATTCAATGTTGGACATTCATCTGATTACCTTCCCTAGAAAGTTGGAGTCAACTAATGCTTCATTTGGGACAGCCTTTTTAATGCTTCTTGAAGCAGCTTTTTAATATAAAATTTTAAATTGTATACTAAAAAGTTGCTTCAAAAAGCAGTAAAAAAGCCGTCACAAACAAAGCCTAAATTTTCACAACATATCCAAATCTTATAGCCATTATCTGAGCAAAAAAGAAAGAAAGAAAGTTCTTATGACAGCCATATAGAAATCACATATTAAAATCCTGCACTTTGCACCATATTCTATTCAATAACGCATAGGTGGGTTTTTTTATAACTTCATGAAGTCCTGAAACTACTGAGGTACCCTAGAAGCACATTGAATTTTATCTATGCAACTTTTATCTGTGTATTAGTCATGTCCTCATTTATCTCAAGCAGATATAATGGAAATGTATTGACTTTCAACAAAATTGGTCTCTTATATTTCATATTCATAACTCAACAACAAAATTACTTATAACAACCTCTTTATTCGCTAAATCAAATCTCATAATATAGTTGTATCAGTTTCAGTCACTCTTCTAAAGAGTTTTGGTCAAAGAAGCAGTTTATAAATAATATCAGAAGTTGTTTCCCTCCCTGCAACATTTTCACTTATGTTGTTGAATTACTTCGAAAATGTTATACATGTTAAATATGTTTTAAATGGTTAGTATGTTTACAAAACATTTAAAAATAAAATAAATAAAGTTATTTAACATTCAATGTGTTGAGTTGTATTTGACCATGAGAACTGTTTTAAAAAAGATTTTTGGGGTACACAACGAGGCTCTCCTGAAGATGGTTTGAGGCAAAAATGCCTTACGGTGTTGAAGAGGGTAGGTGCTTAGGTTAGCGTTAGTCCTGTGGGGCTTAACATTCCATAAGGTTTGGGTGCCGCTCTAGGCTCCAAGGCTAATTATCATTTTCAGTAGTTTAAATAACTATAGATAGAGAATAGAAAATCCTTAAGTAAGCATTAGATACATAACTTAAACAAATAACTAAATTTTGCATGTTTCTAAAGAGAAGCTAATTTAAAAAAAGAGATAAAAATAACTTACTCGCATCATTTCTAAAATCAAGAAAGCTGCCAAGGCTGCACCAAATGCTAGGTCTAGAAAAGCAGGCTGCAAAATTTGGATTTTTAATAGTTAGCCTAAAATTTATGCGCTGGTGAACAGATTAAAAACTGTCACATTGCTTACTACCTCAAAGATAACTCCAGGAACAAATATCAGAACAGCCACCAAATGATAATATTTTCGAAGTAGAATCCTTTCAGTTTTGCTATTTTTTGAAATATTATAGAACCGGAAAACAGACACACAGAGAACAACGATCCAATAGAAACATAAAGAAATCCGCCTGAGTGGCTCTGTGAACAAAAAATTAAGTACCCTGAAAAAGCAAGATAAAAACAAAAGTATAAATGCACTGCTAAGAGTTGCAATTATTCAAAATAGTCAATGATATCCTCAAATAAACAAAGGAAAGGATGAGCTTTAACAAATAAAGAAGTTCGCCAAATAATAACTTTATCCATGCCATTTATCTAAGATCTTCACCACACTGGCTCACAGTTAAAATGATTAAACAAACATTCTATGTTAGCATCTTTGGTATGTCATTTGAGCCAAAAATATGCCAGAATCAACAACATTGTCGAAGATTTTTTAAAAGTGACACAAATTAGACAATACGAAACCAATAGAATTGCTGCAAGTTTTCTGTAAAATTGAGTGACAGGATGAAAGCTTGAGTCATGTTGGCCCCGTTGTTAGAAAATCTCTAGTTGTTGTTGCCAGCTTCCTTTGCTTAGTAAGTTGAAAGCTGATGATCCCATGAGCGCTATTAAACTAAGGCTATGGGGTTTTCTAAGAATTATTTCAATTGTATTCGTTCATAAGTAGGGTGTTCTTTCATTTGTGGCTCCTATTTCCAATATAATAGACATTTAGAAATATAACATTTGTTTCACACATAAAAGAACAAGTAGATCAAGCTACTCCCAATAGCAAATATAATGAAAATCATACCATAGCAAAGGATGCATCGCAAAATCCTGTGTGAAGTGGATCAAAGCAGGAACCAATATGGTCAGCATGAGTGATAAAGAAGCATAAAAAAATACAGAACTTCCAATCACCCTTGGAATCCATCTATCAACAGCTTGCACTTTAACCGAGCTACAAATTGTCAATTCCCACATTTGAAGAGAAAGCTTGTAAAAGAGAGGGAAGAGTAGAAGACCAGTCAACCCTCCCTACATGAAAAAAATAAATAAAAGGTTAAATGAATGTCAAAAGTTTTTTAATAAATTGATTTGCAAGATTTTACCTGAATAATTGTGCTTATTTCACTACTGCCATCGTGACCAAGAAAATCAAATATTGTTGATTCAGATGTCAATTTCATCTGTCAAAAAATTTGAGTACCTTAATCAGGTTAATAGTGATCTCCTTTTTCTTCTACAACAAATAAATAAAAATATAAGGCAAAAATGATATTACAAATTTCTAGTTGATATACCTTTGACAAAACATTTGCCAACAAGTCACCAAAATAAAGAACTATGCCATTGGATACCAGCAGACCTTCACCTGAGAAGAAAACAAATAGTTTAAAACATAGAATGTAGAACTTAATAATTTAAGAAAATATGATAACCTTTAAATTGAAAACGCCATCAATTTGCAAGAAAAAAATAGTATTAAAAGCAACTATCATACTCAATTATATAGTATAAACCACAACTGGGAATAGAATATGCAAAAAAAAGAAATAGCACTAATCCTAGTAATGTAACTGGATGTATTTTCTGTGTTAATTATCTTAAACGAATAGCTCAAAAAAAAAAAAAAAACTAATTTCCAGGTCAAACATATTTAATTTAACTCACAAATAGCTCTTGTTGGTAATAAAGAACAGAGTTGAAACACCTACAGATCTATACCTATTGAAGCACTTGATGGAAAAGTGCAAAGAATATGCTTCAGAAGTACCATAGTTGTCAGTCCATAGCAGAACAGCCATAACAGGTTCATTACAACATACCAGTCTGTGGAGTCAGTTAAGAAATCAAAATCTTATCATAAAAACATCAATCTCTAAGGCGATAACAAATTTAGATAATCTACCAAATAAAGCTTTGCTATTAGAAATCTTTAGAGCATAGAGTCGTATCATTTCCTTTAGAAAAAAGTTAGACCAAGACAAAGGAAAGGAAAGGAAAGGAAAGAAACCAACCGCTAGACGATTTTCTGTCCAAAGAATGATAGCATAGTAGACCATAAACAACCATGCAGAATAAACTGTATTTCGAAGCTTGAGCTCTTCGCAAATGCAAACTATTGGTACTGCTGCAAGAATATTTCAGTATAAACGAAAGGAAGCTAACAACAGCAAAGCAACAAGAACATGCCGCCCAAAATTGAAGGCTAAAATATGAAAGCCCTGCCAAGAAAAAATAGAACATCATAATCAGCAAAAGATAGTAAAATTACTCATCAATATAAGAATAATTATCCAGCATTAAATACAAATCCACCAAAAAAAAATTTAAAAGTAAATAGCATATATCATCCCAGAAATGTTAACAGTCAAAGCTTAAATGGCACCATTAGCATTCTAAGGCAGTTAATAATCTAGATGAATTCCCATAACAACAAGCTAACATTTTTTGTAGCCTGATATTATGGTATATCTTTAATTATTGTCAAGGGCCTATCTACAAGGACAACAAGATGAGTGCAGGGGCGGAACCGGCCTTAATTTTTAGAGGGGACAAAAATATAAAAATATATACAAGAAAAAATTCAAAATCAAATTCTTATATTGCATTATAATTATTAAATAAAAAAATTACAAATTTTGCTTTCTAGTATACAAAAAAATATTTTAGATTTCGTTTCTAGCAAGCTTCATTTTTATACACCTTCCAATCTATTTAAATTAGTCTACAATAATAGATAAAATTAATATTCTAATCAATTACCCCAATTATCTATATGCTATTATGTTAAAATTATATGCAGAAAGCAAAATTTAATGTGTTTCAACTCCTACATTCTTTCTGTCAAACAAGTACTAGAACTCGGTGGTAATAGTGGCTTCTAAGAAATTCAAAACTAGACCCAGCATTACCATTGGCGTGTAATGCACCATAATTCCATAGTTGGAAAGACTATTTATGGCTTTATGCTTAAATAACTAAGAAAGTAATAATTTTCTGAAAGAAGAGCAATTATCTCAAACAGAGCAGGTGGATAATCGGAGCGAAAATATATACAAATAGAAAACGTTAAAAAAGTTTTTTTTTGGAAGATGAAAAAAGTCTTAGGACAAAAAATAATATTCAAAGGGGCAAATTATCCAATAGCTCTTATTCTAAAAAGAATTTTAATTTTTTTAGGGGGGGCAATTGCCCCCCCTGCACCTTAGGCAGTTCCGCCCTTGGATGAGTGAATATGAATAGAAAGATCAAACCACACATTATCTATGAACGCCTAAATCTAGTTAAATAAAACTATAACTCTTACATTCAGGTCCAACCTCATGGTTTGAAATTGCTCTTGACATTTGTATCATCCTGGATAGCATAAGAGAGGGTAGTGTAACAGTAGCTAAAAGTATCCCAGAAGCTGCACCAGACCTAAGAAAGATAATTCCATCAGATTTAAGTGCAAAAAGAATTGTACTTCATGGTGATATGAATAAACCTTCCTATTATCACATAATATACATCGCAAATAAGAGTGAACCAAGTAGCTATACAAGGCCACATGAGAGCCTGTAATAAATGAAAAAAAGTACACAGCTAAAACTTTTCTTAGAGATCACTGTTGTGTGCTATGATGTGTTTTTTATGCATAAAAATACAAAGGTTGAGAGGATTATTAAAATAAGTTTTAGATATAACTGTTATAATGGCAATCTTAGGCTTCGTTTGGGACGGCTTCCTTGATGCTTCTTAAACCAGCATTTTAGTACAAAAATTAAATTTTTTGTACTAGAAAGCTGCTTCAAGAAGCAGCAAGAAAGTCATCCCAAAGAAGCCTTAAGCTTTAAAATTTTCCAAAATAAGTTTTGCACATGAAAATAACTTAAAAAAGTAAAGTTATTGAAATTACTATAGCTTACTAGAGATTGAAATAAATGAAGAAAGGGCATGGTCTTTTCAAAACATTTAGTAACAAACAACAGATGAATCTCAAAGTTGACGTTCAAGTGCTTACGGCTGGGCATGAAGCCCAGTGGTATTGCACCTTATTTTAAAAATGGAGGCCTAAGATTCTATTCTTGCTAAAAAAAGTGCTTAAAGCTTTCAAAAATGAATGCACAAAAGTAATATCAAATAGAACAGATCCAAATTGTCAGATATAAATAAACATTTCATTAAAGCCAATCAATTTTATAAAATATAGGGCATATCTACTCGTAAGGTAGACTAGATAAGACTGAATAGTGATTATTAACCAAATCAGAAGAAGGGCGTGCAAGGAAACAGAAAATTTTGAAAATAAATCTAAATGGACAAAATATAACTCATGTGCAAGCGAATCAACCTATTCTTATAGCAATCTAGGGCAGAGGAGTTCTCTATGGATATCTCAACGAGGACACCGGCGATCGCGAGGAGGACGAGTGCCGCCGACTCGTATGCGAAGGAGAACGGAACGGTGAAGAGGATGCGAGAGACGAAGAGGAAGACGACGACCCTCTCGCCATTGAAGAGCTCGAACGCTCCGGCCATGGCACGAGGAACTCCTAAGAGCCCGTTTGGATGCAGGATTTCTTGCCGATTAAAGAAGCTAAATCCTGCCAAACACCAAAAAAATACAAATTTAAATCTCACGGTGAGTCTACACTCCACTTCACGGCATTTTCTACTTTTTTGTGCTAAATCCTGGATTTAGCAAACCCCGTTTTTTGGCGGATTAACGGGATTTAGCCGAAGAAACGCGGGAAAGGGTGAAACTGTGAAACATCGTTACCTTCGCAGCAGCGAGCGAGCTCCCGTCGTAACTTCCGATCCAACCTCGTCGAACCGTCGTGGCTTCCGATCCGACGGGGAAGGGAAGTCGTCGAAGGAGGCAAAGGAAGCTAGCGATTCGTCCAAAACTCTACTTCAGGTGAAGAAGGCGAAGTCGAGCCGCGTCGAAGAAATCGAGCGAAGGAAAAGCAAACCCGTTGCCCGTGAGTCCGTGACTAGGTCTGTGAACGTTGTGTACCATTGCCTCGGATTTCATTTATGCCGAAATCGAGCGAGCCGCGTCCCAGGATTTCATTCATGCCGGATTTACGAAATCCTGCGGTTAAAATTATTTGGTAATATTCATTATAAATTCTGTAAAATATTACTGCTTGACTATAGAGCATTAAATTCAAAAACTAGCATACTTTTATTTATTCTTGTGATAATAGAGGATTTACCGGGAAAAGGGGTAATTTTCTGTCTACCGCGTGTTTCACTCACGTAAGATTTGGCTTTGCATTCTAGGCTGTTTGGTTGGATTTGGCTCAAATTCGCCTAGGTCTAAAAGTGAATTAAAGGTTCGATCAGTTTCTCGTTGTTCTGTTTGATTAAAATTCGTTTGTGATCGTTTAATTAACTAAACAAATAAACTTGAACAATATTTTAGATACTCGATTCTTAAATAAACAAACTTGATCACTAATGCGTTCGGCTCGTTTATGTTCGCGAACAACTTCATTTGAAGTTCGTGAACAAGCTCAAAATTAAGCTTGATAAGAAGCTCGATTCATGTTCGATTTTAAACTCATGAATAAGCTCGATAAAAATAATTAATATTTGATTATATAATTATTAAATATAAATAATATAAATGTATTTGTTCAAGTTTGTTTATTTAACGAACTAGGTTTTCTTTCTTTCCTATTTTCTCGTCGAGGCACTCTAACGAATCTTCTTATTTCTCCGCTCATCCTTCTCCCCGACGACGTCCCCGACAACGTTGAAGCTCGTGTTGACGGTAAGTTTTGGCTTCAAATATTACTTCAATTAGTTCTTTTAACTTCTTTATCGTAATGTTGCATAATAACCTTTAGGGGAGGGATTTTATGAGGGGAAGGTTGGGTCTCCATTGAGCAAAGAGCCTTAAATTTACTATTTGTAATAATAACTTTAGAAGAGATGGGAGAAGGTTGCATTGGGAAAGAATGAGAAAGAGCAAGAGCATCCACCATAGACAATTGCTTTTATTATAAATGTAATTGTTCATAGATATTGATATATCATCAAAAAAATTATCTTGATCTGGCGCAAATCTCAATGCAAAATCAAGTAGGAAACTTTCAAAATTAAAATTGAGACCATTTGAACTCCGAATTCAACAAACTTACATTCAAACTGAACGTCTTGGAAATATGAACCCAACAACACCAAATTCGACTCAATCCGAGCCCAAATGGATCCAAATCAAGGGTCCGAAGCGCTGTTGGAGGTTTGAACCACAATTTGGGTTACGAAACGGTTTCGAAAAATGAGGTGCTTATAGTCGAATCGAGCGGCTCGACGAGACAAATCCAACGAGCCCAAGATCGCCAAATTCCAACATCATTAAGACCTTCAATTATCTGAAGAACGGTGCACAATCAAGGGATTCAACATCGGTCGTCCATCCAACCACTCCCCATTTACCCTTGATCTCTTACCTATTTACGGGCCATGCCACTCCAGAAAATTTATAAATAGACCCCTCATTTCTCTTGAGGGATGGGAGGGAAGGAAGCAAGAAGAGAAGAAGGAAGAAGACCACCGCTGGAGTTTCGCCGGATCACCGCCGGACCTTCGTCGGACCACCACATGAGGCCCTCGCCTTCACCGAACCACCACTTGAGGCCCTCACCTCCGCCGCACCACCGCCTGTCGTCGTTGCTCCGCTGGATCACCACTTGAGGCCCTCACCTCCGCCGGACCACCACTTGACGCCGTTGCTACACCGGACCACCACCTGAGGCCCTCACCTCCGCCGGACCACCGCCTGATGCCGTTACTCCACCAGACTACCACTTGAGGCCCTGTGCTCCACCAGAACATCACCTGAGGCCCAGAATTCTGCCGGACCACTACTTGAGGCCTTGAGCCCCACCAGGCCACCACTTGATGCCCATAGTTCTCCCAGAATATTGCCGACTTCTATCACCATATAACGGTCTTTCTAACCCTGGTCTTCTGCCGACTACAGTCCTTCTGACCTCTGTCACCTACTACGGTCCATCTAACCTCCACCATTAGACAACGATTTTTCTGACCATGGTCTCCTGTCGACTACGGTCTTTCCGACCTCCATCACCAGATAACGGCCTTTCTGACATCGGTCTTCTGCCGACTATGGTCCTTCCGACCTCTGTCGCCTACAATGGTCCTTCCGAACTCCATCACCAGACAATGATCTTTCTGACCTCGATCTCCTGACGACTACGGTTCTTTCGACCTACATCACCATACAACGATCTTTCTGACCTCTATCTCTTGCCGACTACGGTCCTTCTAAAACCCATCATAGATAATGACCCTTCCAACCAAATAAACATGTCTATATTATAACTCTCACCATGTAATGCTCTCTATATGACATATATTTGTAACAGCAAGCCAAGGCCTTCTCCCTAAGAAGGGCCTCATTTGTAATCGACTACAAATACTACTGGATTCATTCAAACTAGGCTAGGCCCTCTGGTTTTTCCCCTTTTTCAGGGGTTTTCCACATAAAAACTCTATTATCTCTTATGAATACTACACCCTCTCACTTATTTGATTGTGTGCTAGATCTTTGTACAATGCTTAGACATTAAACTATATATTTATCTACCGCCGCGAATACTCCAGGACGCAACAGATATGTTCATGAACGTATTTCTTTGATAGTTAAGTAAAAAAATTTAGATATGTTCGTGGACATGCTCGATGTAATCGTTTGTTAGGAAGCTCGATAAAGCTCGTTTGCTAAGTTCATGAACATCTAAAAGTATAGCTCATTTATAGCTCGTTCATATTTGTTTGTTTAAAGCTTGATAAGCACTAAATGAATGAACATGAACTGAACATGAACCAAACATGAATACTCATTAATTTAAATGAACCAAACATGAACACAAACAATAAAGCTCGAGCAAACATGAACCAAACTTGAACAACCTGATATTAAATGAACACAAACATACTCGGCTCGGCTCGGCTCATTTACAGCCGAATGTCAGAATTTGAAAATGGAAATCCAGAAAAAGGGAAAAAAAACTATGGAACATTGCTTAGTTGAAATGATTCTACTGGTGTTTGACCATATTACAAATCTCTACTCGTCCCTTAACTTAAGGACAATGAGAATACAATATATTGAAGAATATGTAAAACTTTATATGAGTATTCTTGATCTTGAATAAATGATAGATATTATAAATCTGATGGTAGCAGTCAGGAGAATGTTCACCAATGGTCTGACGATGGTCGGATATTCAGTGATAATCAACAGAAAGGTGGAGGCTTGGTAATGTTTGGAGATATGGAGGTAGTCAATGGATCAATGAAAATCCAACGATAGTCGATGGTCAAGAAGAGATCCGGCGGCCACCAACAAATAGGTGGAAGTCTGTCGACAATCAATGGTTGAGAAGAGATTTGGCAGTGAGCAACAAATGAGCAAAAGTTCAATGACAGTCGGTGGTCCGTAAGAGATCCGGCGGAGGCCAACAATACGACAGAAGTTCTGAAACGGTCGGTGGTTCGTAAGAGATTCGAAGGTGGCAGCACTGACTGGAGAATACAAGTGAGCTTTCTAACTTTCTCTTCTCTTCCTCCTCCCCTCGTGTCAAGAATGATGATTTTTTTATAGTTTTTTTGGAGTAACATGCCTCATAATTATGGAGATCTTGGACAAATTTGGAGTGTTATATCGGTCATCTCATACTAATTCGCTTGATCATGAAGCATTAATCGAGCAGTTAAGTACCTTAATGATGTCAAAATTGTGTGCTCTTGGGCTCGTTAGATTTGGCACATTGAGTAGCACGATTCGACTATATGCATGTCATATTCAGATATCATTTGCTCATCTTATTAATGTTTTGAAGCTTCCAAGAATGTTTTGGTCCTTTAATTTGGGCTCATTGGACTCAAATTGGACTGAATTTGGTGTCCTTGCATTCATCTCCATAAGATATTCAATCTGATTATAATCTTGCTGAAATCAGAGTATAGATGGTCTCGAATTTTATTCTAAAGTCTTCAATATAGTTTTGCATCAAGATTTGTGTTTGATTAAGACAATTTTTAGCGACATATCAAGTTTGTATAGAAGCCATGTTATAATTGCCAGCACAAACCCACTATTTGTTCTACATGAACAATAATCAAGCCTTTATGTTTTGCAGCATATGCTCTTTTTTTTTTTCATCATTGCCTTATCATTAATCTAACATAAGAGCCATTTAATGATATAATTATATCATTTTTTTACATTTAATCATTAATGATTTTTCAATAAAAATGATTTATTTTCTATAATTATTTAAATATAAAAAATTTGAAATTATCTTAAAATATCTTTCTACATATGATAAGAAAGTTTCATTTGTTAAAAAAAAACCTATATATTTAATAGATATTCATATTCTAATAAACTGCTCCATTTATATATGCATTTCATCAAACAAATTTAATTCACAATTTTAAGAAAGAACCCTCATGTATTTTGAATATGAGTCAATTGAAGAAAAATTATCACCATGAGCAATATGCCACCTCTTCAACACAACAATTAATTTTTTTTACATATTTATCTTTTATAAAATTGCATAAGTATGTAGCTTTGCATCAATGGTGGTGGAGCTGGTGAAAGCGGCCGAGGTGGCAATGGTGGTTGTGTTGCTTGTAGCGACTATCTCTTCTTTTAGCTTTATTGAACCAATGTGATCATTCCAGATTCGGCCAGATGAACCTTGCCGGCGGAATGAGATAGAAAACCACTGTACTTTCGACATTTTTTAATGAAATTTGATTTTTTTTACTATGTGTTTGTTGCTCCAAAGATTGGATTTTTTTTGTTGGGGATTGGAGTTGGTTTTAATGAAATTTGATTTTACTTTAGATTAGTGCTATACTTTCCATAAAAACTATACAAAACTCATGTAATATTATTTATTGATTGAATTGATCATTAAAACTTTTTCAAGCAAAGATTTATGACACTCTCCTCATTTTAATTAAATTAACTAAACAAAATGATTCTAAATACTTTTTTTATATATATAAATTAAAATTAGAACTGTGTTATCATATGAATTTATATAAAAAAAATTAAATCAATCTCATCAAATATTTATGTGATATTAAGAAAATAATTGCAAAACACAATCTATGAGTGCTTTAAACTTTATTGATCCATCTATTTATTTTTAAAATATCAATACAAAGTATCACACATCTCATTCTAATTTCACACTTCGTTCAAATCTCATTGCAATTTCTTCATCCTCGAATGCCATCGATATCGTCGCACTTACACAAATTGTCAATCCTATAGCCAATTTAACAGATCATTAATTTCATCCCCACGACCCGGATTCAGTGCATCATAAGCCTTATCAATACAATATTCATCACAACCTATAGCGAGATTTTTGTTAGGACCTCCAACGCAATCTACGTCACAACTTTCTCATCTTGGTCCTCTAAGTAATCGTGACATTTAGGAGTTGCTTGGTAGCAGGATTTAGGCCTTATTTGAGCGAAATCCAGCCAAATGGCCTAAAATGCAAACCCAAATCTCATAGCAAATGAAAGCCGTCGTAGACGAAAAAATCCGCCTTTTCGTGCTAAATCTGGGATTTCCGAAATCCTGTTTTTTGTCAGATTTTCGAAATCCGTTGGCTGGAGATGAAGATTTCGCTTATTAAATATGTTCTATAATCAAACAATCACAAGATATTTAATAGGATTTATCATAAATATTACCAAACAATCCCTTAATATTTCATTAATAACGAAGTTAGGAGAGATATATTATATCAACAATAAATTTTAGATCTGTCATTGTTATATTTTTTTTGTGGCTAAGATTTCATATTGATATAGTTTTTTTTTTTTTAGAATAAAATTTTAGGAAAAAAAACTGTGCCAAATAAGATTTAATAAATCCGTTTTTTTTTTTTAATTCTTGTCTCGTACGTGGTGGGCTCAAAGCTCTCTTCCCTACTCCTCACATAATACAGTCTCCCAAGCAAAGCTTCTTCGACGAGCAAGTAAAAATTGCAGAGAAGATAGAGATGGCGATCTCGAAGTTCCTCATTGCCGCCGTATCCCTGCTCCTTGCCGTTACCTCTGCCACCGCATCCACAGTTCACGACGAGCTTTCCAAGTACGGCCTCCCACCGGGTCTTCTCCCCGAATCAGTGATAAACTACTCGGTCAACAGCAATGGGGACTTCGAGGTGGAACTATCTTCTACGTGCTACGTCAAGTTCACCGATCTCGTCTACTACAGCAAAAAGGTAAAGGGAAAGCTCTCCTATGGCCTTATCTCCGATCTAGAGGGCATCAAGGTTAAGAAGTTGTTTGCCTGGCTTCCGATCACGGGAATCCTCGCACGTGACGATGGGAAAAATCTCGAATTTCAGGTCGGGTTTTTGTCTGAATTGCTCCCGATTTCATTATTCGCGAAGATCCCTCATTGCGGAGCGGCGAAGGGATCGTATCGTGGATCGGAGGGGTTGGTTGCTGGGGATGCCCTTGCTGTTTCTGAGGTAGATTTCCTGATCCCTTTTGTCTAATTGTTGTGCGTCTGAAAATATTTGTATGGTTTGAAGACACTGATTAGGTTTTCGGGATCGTACTGATGAGCTAGGGTGGTTTTCTTTTTGGCGCAGGGAGGATTAGAGTTTTTTTTTTTTTTTCGCTTTTTTTCAGGTTCAAGTTAGGATTGTGTTTTTCTTTTACGATTAAAAAGGTTGCGTCATTCTTTCTAGATCCAAGATCCAAGTTCCAATATGGATAAAAGTAACACGTAAAATTTACTATTTACTGATATAACACCTAATGCTCTTAAATGACAAATATACGGAATCTGTCGCTGCCTTCGTTTTTCAGATCCAAAGAAATACTGGCATCTTCCCAGCCCTCTTCCGCTCGTCTTCTTAACTCTAACAGCCTGATCCAAAAGTCTTTTCTCACTTCTCAGCACATATACTTGAGAAAATAAATAATTTCCAGTATTCTCCGCTCCAACATAAAGAACTCCCCAGAAACACTCTCTGCAATTTTCATATTGTCATTGAGCTCAGCAGGCTACAAGCATTACTCCAAGATCCCCAACATGATATGTGGCCGATATTTTCTTAACAATAGCGGCAGATTCCCATTCCCTTTAAAGGCCTGTTTACCAAGGGTGTTAAGCAGGGTCATAATGGAGTGATATGTTTGAGCTATTAAAGAGTTTTAGGTGTTATATTAGTGATGTGGTATGCAAAGGAAGAGGCATGTTCAAACAGAGAACAATAACTATAAAAAGGCCCTTTGCCTAAAGTATAATATGGTAATCTGTTTTCTGTTCTTCTTCACAGGAAGAAGATATGCAAACCACTGCTATCAGGAGGTCTTTCCTCTTGCTGAAATTAGCTAATTAACAGAAAACAAGTCCTGTACTACTTTTCCTAGGATAGAAACTAAGATAGTGGAAACTGACACAACATGACAGAATGCATAGAGAAATAACTAATAGAGAAAATAACTAACAGAGTGCAAAATAAAATAACTATAGGTATAAAATGGCTATGGATAACCAGTGACTATATGCACCGCATCATTCTCCCATAGCAGGTGAAGAATCAAACTCTGATGATGAAAAAGTGGCTTGTGCGTCATCTGGTGGAAGGTACGGTGAGATATCTGCAACATTAAATATAGAAGAAGTGTTAAGGCGACCTGGAAAATCCACAATATAAGCATGTGGGTTGATTTGTTTTAGAATAGGAATCGGTCCAATCTTCCTTCGACTTAATTTTGAGAAAGTTCCTAGAGCGAAGCGTTCACGCCTCAAATGGACCACCACTAAGTCACCTAGTTTAAATATCTTCTGTCGTCGGTGTTCATTTGCTTTTGGTTTGTATTTAGCATTGGACTCGAGAAGTTTGTTGTGAGCATCCTGTAACATGGAAGATAAATGATTGGCAAATGAGGGGGCAATCTTGTTTGTGCACTTGGGTAGTGCGATAATGTCAACTGTGTTGTTCGGCTGTTTGGTGTACACGACACTGAAGGGGCTTCTTTTAGTGGAACGATTCGACATGCTGTTATAGGCAAACTCAGCTTGGGGTGCTCTTGAACAAGGCACGAGAGCATGTTGCCGAGTGTACTGTTCACTACCTTAGTTTGACCGTCAATTTGAGGGTGATAAGATGGTTGAGTTTTATTTCAGTGTGCAGACGCTTCCACAATTCTTTCCAAAAGTAACTAATAAGCTTGACATCACGATGCGATGTAAGGTTTCGGGGAATCCTGTGTAGGCAAACAAATTCAGTAAAGAAAAGGCGTGCAATATTAAGCGCATCGAATGTCTTCTTACATGGAACAAAATGAGCCTTTTTTGAAAATATGTGAACAACAACCATAATGGAATCGTGTCCACATCTTGTGCGAGGCAAACCCATTACAAAATCTAAACTTAAGTCCTCCCAAATATTGTCCGGTACTGGTAATGGAAGATACAATCCACTGTTGATAATCGGTGACTATGATTCACCGCATCAATTAGTAAATAGTAAATTTTAGATGTTACATGTGTTAATATAGTCATATAGATGGATTAAATAGTCTATTGGATTTTGATTTTATGTTTTTCTCCTCGCTTACAATAATTTCTTAGTTAAACTTGCAAACAAGCACTCAAACATATACAAATACATATATATTGATGAATATATATGTTTGATGCACTCATCCTTAAATGCATATACATTTCTACTTTTCATGCTAATGTCAAATTCTTATTCTTCCTTGTTGTTTTATTGTTATGAGATTTAGGCTTCGTTTGAGATGATTTTTTTATTGCTTTGCAAAGATGTTTTTAAGTACAAAAATTTCTTGAAAGTAGAGAAAAAATAGTGATCTAAAACTGTCCCAAACGAAACCTTAGATGTCAAGAAAGTTAATTAACTGTAGCATAGTTATACAGTAAGATGAAAAGTAGCGATATTTAAAGAGCGTAGAGACGGCATGAATGCTGCAGTCTAGAAATAATTCTCTTTCTTTGTTTTGATGTTGAATTTACTACTTTTGAAATTTGGAAGAAATAAGTCTCTTGGATATGTGGTGATATACAATCGTTGGAAATTAACAGTTTCATCCTCATGCATTTATTTGTGGTTTCCATATCAATATCACATATGGTATGAATCATGTGTTGAATTTCTTATAGATTGTTTGTATTGAAGTACGGTTGTTAAATGGGTTATCGATGCCCATTTAATTATGCCTTCCAAAGTTCATTATCCACTTGTATTAATCTAGATTTAGAATGGGCTTTGGTGGACTACTCATATAATTTTGGTTAGATCCATTTGATTTATAATGTATTGTTCATTAAGTTGATGTTAAAGCCAACTCAATTTTTTAGTCTAATCAAAATTAACTCTAATCTATTTAAGTTGAATTTCAAGTAGGTGTTGGAATTGGATCATGATTATTATGAAACAACAACAATAATGAAAAACTAGGCATCCTAAATTGTAGTTAGGCATCCTAAATTGTGCTAGTGTTTTATATTGCATCAAATTATTAGTAATTGATTTTACTTCATTTGTAACTCAACACAACTGGTCAGACAGAGCCCGATATCAATCCCTTCAAATCAAGATCCAAATTCCAACGTGAACCTTAAATAGAAATTGAATCTATGATCCTTTGCTTTGCCAATTCAAAATTTCGTACTCTAAATAAAAAATTGATAAACAATTTTTGTTATTTTAACAAGTATATAGCTGTATTCATTAACAAGGAAAATTTGAATGTAGGGACTATTTAGGGATTTCCTTTTTATTTGTATTCATTAAATAGATGATTTTCCTAAGGTTAAGTCATCTTGCATTTGGCTGAAATTTGAGATCTCTTAGATTTTAGGTTTTCTTTGGGCTCTAGCGTCGTCCAGAGATTTGGGAGAGATCGATCCTCCTCTCGAATTGAGGATCAATTGTATCTTGCTATTTTATGTTTTCCTTTCATCAAATAATACAAATTATCTACTGTTTTCGTGGTTTTGTGAGGACTTTTTATGAAGAATTCTCGATGTTTTGAGAAGATTGATAGGAAATACTCGTGATCTACAATTACTTCCTATCATATCGGAATTTCATGCATCATCTATTATGGAGGAGATGCAACCACAACTGGAGGTGCCGCTTTCACAATTTTCAAGTCACTGATAATTTGAGAGGAAAAATAAGTGAAAAAATAAAAAGAAAAATGAAGGATAAAAAATGATAATTAGAATAATAATCTTAATCTTACATGATTAATAAAAATTTTACAATCGAAACGAAAAAAAAAAAAAGATTATTCTCGAATCATAGCATACATTAAGGATGATGAATATAGAAGCTTTTCATAGAGTGATGCCATTGAATTTAACTTTCATGGTAATCCTGTCATGATAGATTTTCAGATTTAGTGCCTTATTGGAAAATAATATTGAATCACCTAGGGGTAGTGCAAACCCCTTGACATTCTCTGTTTTCGAAGAGATCATAGAAATATAATTTTATTATGGTAGGATCTTGCCACCTAGGCTTGCAACTAATAAGGCAAATCCAATGATTGAACTCACTATTCAAATCAACAATCAAATCCTTCTTCAGATGCACCGAGCCCCAAATCCAATGTTCCAAAGGTTCATAATACGATAACTAATCGTCTTAAATATGATAAGATCTTTATGGAAACCATTGACTAGAGTTTTGTTTAGAAATCTCAGATGATTTAGATGAACTTAAAAGTCAGGAATGTACATCCTGATTTTGAAGAAGAAATTAAATGTATAATTAATGAATTAAAGGAAATCAATCTTAGAACAGAGGATACCCCTTATCCCATTTTCATTAGCTCTTTGTTGAGCGAGGATAAATTAAACAACTTCATTAAATTGACTTTCAAATTTAATGATTGTTTCATCATTTTAATAATATTAGAGTCATTTGTGAACGATTATGTCATTGATATCGAAATAAATCCCTAAAATCTGCCTATGACATCACTCCAAAAATTTTTTGGCTTTGTAATGAGGCATCGTCGAATTAAAATAGATCATTTTTAAAGATTAAATTCAACATACTCTGCAAAATCCTATTCTATAATGGGTCCGAGGCAGTTCTCCTTTTGGAGGTACAACTTTGGTAACTAAGAATCTTCCTTCAAAATCAAATCAAAACTGAGCAAAATGCCTTGCTTTGATTATAAAAATTTGAAGGTCTTGAAGAATGTCTATTGCAAAAACAAAAAAAAAAAAAAAAAAAAAAAAAAAAAAAAAAAAAAAAAAAAAAATCCTGAATTATACAAATCATGGATGATTCAAGCTCATAATAAATTAGTTCGTCCTAGAACTTTCCAAGTATGAGACTTGATTTTAGTTCTTCGGCAACCTATGTTAGCTCAACATTTTTTGAACCAACGCGGTAGGGACCGCTTGTCATGGAGATAGTTTACAAATGGGGTTCTTATCAACTAATTGATTGTAAAGCGGAACCACCCAATGCTTCTGGTCAATAGGTGGTACCTCAAGAAATATTATGCTTGATGAAAATCATATCCTAAATCAATCAAGTCTTCAAGTTCAAATCTCTTCAAATCCAATTATTCAAATTGAAATTTCTGTCTGAATTCAAAATTTCTTAATCCAAATCAATCTCAATATCAATCCAAATTCAAATTCAAAAAAAAAAAGGCATGAGTACCCATGCTTTCTTTTCTTAGATCTAGAAGTAAGTCAAAATTAAAATAAATCTTGGTCTTCTGGGAATAGGTGTGAGTCCTTGAGTTTCATATTTCTTAGGACCTAGTCTAGCTAGTGTTGGGTTTAAGTCTGTTAGGCCACATCATAACTTAGTCACCCTTTAGTATCCTAAAGTTAGGTGTGAGGTCCCCGTGCTTCCTTTCCTTAGATCTAAGGTAACTCAAATTTAAAAAAAAAATTATTTCTATTAGGTATAAGTCTCCCATCTACAACTTTTAGACTTCAGGTTAGGTGTGAGTCCCTGTGCTTTATTTCCTCAAGATCAAGCAAAACAAATAGATTTTTTTTATTTGTTAAGGCTAGGTGTGAGTCTCCGTACTTTCTTTCCTTAGGACTATAACCACTAGTAAATGATAAAGTCTTTTAGGCCCCTTTTCTAGTGGTTCTCTAAAAATTGTTGTAAAAAAAAATATTTTCTTCCTCTTGGAAAATGGCATGCATATTTGCCCTTGATCCCCAACGGAACAGTGGCGAGCTGTTATGGTCATTTGAGAAGGAAAATGTTTCTAACATTCGAAAAAAAAGGAAGGGAAATTTCTCAATATTTCAAAATAAGGTGAAACTCATTTATTTTCAAATATTCTCTTCCAAAAAAAAAATATAAAATCATTCATATTCAGACATCTCTTTCAAAATTCATTAACCTTCAAACTTTCATCAAATGCAAATCAAAGCTTGAAACTTCAAACTCTGTTTAGGATTTCAATCGCAATCAAACTCTAAATCAAAATTCAATCAAATCTCTCCTAAATTTCATTGATTCGGTCAACGTCAATATGTGTAGTATAACTACATTCTACTACGCATATTGACGGTCCATTTGTTGACCTCATTTTTAAAAGCAAAATTCGTAATCACTGCCGTCCCTTCTTTAAAATCAAAATAGAACCGTATTTCAGCTAATGAAATCTATTTGATCAAATAAATAAAATTGAACAACATCGAATCAATCCGACTTGATTCGACTCCGATTCGACTTCGACGCCACCATCAACCTAAATTGAGTTGAGCGAAGCCCAAATTAATTAAAAATAATTTGATTTTTATCAAATAAATTCAATCGAGCGTCGTCGAGTTAGTTTGACTTGACTTCAATGAATTCTTTTTGGCACAACGGCTTTAATCACCTTATTTAATCAAACAATTTTAATATCAAGTCAATTCGACTCGACTCGAATATAATTTAAAGCTGGACGACTTCAACTCAACTCAAACTCAAATTAATGGACAACTTCAACTCAACTCAAATTAACTCCTCTGGAGTTGAATCAACTTCAATTAATTCAAATTGGCTGAATCCGTTTAATCCAAATGTCATTTGGCTTATTTAGTTCAGATTTTCTTTAGCCAATTCAACCCTCAAATTTTCCTCAAGCTTGACATTATCTTTAGCTGTTTGATCATATCAAGAAGGGAGAGCAAGATGGTAATTTGACTTCCTTAAGAGCTATTAAGTTAAATAGACAAAAAGGAGGCTATTTGAGCAAGATAGCTGACGAAATTGAGAGGTAATGAGGGAGCTTGAGTGAAGGATTCAGCTGGTAGTTCTTCTTTTCCTTTTCATTGAGTGATTATTTGCCCTTATTGCCTTCAAATAGATAGTTAGGAAGCAGTTGAAAGGAAGGATTTTTCGTTCTCTGCGTTGTTTTCTTTTTCCTAGAGCTGAAAATATCAAGATAGAGTTATTCTTATTTGTGAGATTTATAAAAATAGCAATCCCTATGTGTTTATTTTCCTTCAAGACAATGCAAAGATAAACCATTAAAGGTTTCTTGTTTTCACCATTTAAACATTGAATAGTGGCAAAAAACATATACTGCAATCAATTATTTTCTTAGGAATGATCAAGATCAATAACTATTTTGGGATTCTTCCATTCATGATTCAATCTTATAGACCATCTCATATGCATTTAAATGCATATAATTTATTCAAGAAAATATTCATAGATTTTCCTTTTCTTAAGTTTGAAAACATTATGGCTGTTGTACTTTTCATCTCTAAGGGAGAAAGAAAAGGCTCTAATTCTATCTATTTCTCATATTTTCAAAAAACATTACGAATTTTGCTTTTAAAAATGAGGTCAACAAATTTATATAATTAAAAAAACTGTACAACTCGCATAGCACTAAAAACATCAAAATAAGATAAAAAATTACACTTACTTTTACATAAATCTTAATATTTTATGTGTTATATATATGTAAATCCTCCGAGTAACCATTGAAATTAGAGAACATGGTGGACTCAAGTTGTCACATCTCATATAGCAACAACATTAACAACGTCAAGTCTTTATCTCACTATATGTGGTCAGCTACATGAATCATTTTTCTTTATTATGCCATGTTAAAAGTTAAATTCTCATTTAAATCTAATAAAGAAAGATAATTTCTAATATTTTCTGATCAAGTCTTTTTAGGTCTACCTCTACTCTTCTTAACATAAGTCCAATCTAATGCATCTACTTTTCTAACCGGCTCTTCGGAAGACCGCCGTTTTATGCCACATCTCATACAACTTGCAGTAAAAATAATTGAATATTGATATAAAAGTAATCTATAGGCTATAGCCGATTTCTGCTTAACAATTTAGCTGCAATAGAATTTCTGCAATAACTGCTTAAGACAGGGTAAGGAGGCAATGGTTATTAGCCACCTTACAAGAACGACTATCGCATGATTTTGATCAATGTTCTCTTTAAACAAATCATTAGATATCATTCATCAATCTCTTCATCGCTATCAAAACTATATTGTTCTTTCGTCACTTTTAGATTTTATTTGGGGCAACTTTCATACTGCTTTCTAAAGCAATATTTTATTAGAAAATTTTCTAGTTCATACACCAAAAGAGACTGCATTAGAAAATAATGAAGTTAGTACCAAATGAAGCCTTAGTATCAACTCTTCTCTCAGCCTGGTAGAACATTTTACTGCTATGCTTTTGTTTTATTTTATGATTTATATTTGCTCTTATTGTCCTAAAATCTATTTTTCTATGATGAATCATTCCGTATCATAGATTTACATTTTATACCCAACAAATATATTTTCCTAAATCTTAGCCTCAGCCCATGCATAAATATGACAAAAGGCATGGAAATTGGAGAAATTATTTTGTGCGGATGTCGATCGTCGTGCGGAGACCAATCAGAATGCACCACGTCATCCATTGCTCTGTACTGCTGACGTGTGGTGCATGCTGGTTTGTCTCCAGATGACATTCTGCGTCCGGTCTCTATACAAAATAATTTCTTTGCAAACTCAGGCTCGAGAGAAATGTAGAATATAGAGAGAGAATGTGATCTCTCTCTCTCTCTCTAACAATATTGTAATTTTTATGCTTCACAGGTTTGAGCACCTGCAGTCAGTCATCCAGAGCCTTAACTGCAAACATCAATTGGAAAGGGATGAAGTCTATTTTATTTCTAAGTAATGTTGTTAAGATGTTGCAGCATCTCCTTTGTATTAATTAGATAACAATAAACTGTCTTTTGTGAGTTTCAATTATCATCTCTGTATGATTTTCAGCTTCCTGTGGAAGCTCTATGGTAAATAAAGAGTCAAGTTCCAGCAAGCCAGCCTCAAATCCAAATTAAATATAAAAAATGATCAATTTCGACCAGAGTTTTTTTTGTCTTTTAGTTTATATAAAATAAAATATATTTTAATTTGTCAAACCACTGCTTTTGTCTCAAAACAAAGTCTTAGAAATAAATAGTATTAATTTATAAATTTGACTAGCAAACAAGAGTCATACATTAAATAAATTCTACATCTATAATAAAATTCACTAGAAATAAATAGTATTAATTTATAAATACATTTAATATAAAATATGTATGCATAAAATAAAATTCACATCTTAATGTTAGTGTGATCAATCTTGTAAAAGCCAAGAAAAATGCAACGGCAACAAGAACAAATAATGAACAAATGTTTACGCAAATATCACAACTTGTAGGGGCTGTTTGGTAGCAGGATTTAGGCTGGATTTGAACGAAATCCAGCCAAACGGCCACAGTAGATGAAAAATTCCGCCGATTCGCTCTAAATCCCGAATAATCCCAGATTTCTGAAAACTTGTATTTTGACGGATTTATGAAATCCATGATGCTAGAGGAAAAATCAACTCAATAAATCCTGCTCTATAGCCAAACAGTCACATGAGATTTAAGAGGATTTATCATGAATGTTACCAAACAGTTTTCAAAATTTAAGCCTCTAAGGATTTTCAAAATCCGGATTTAGAGGATTTACGAAATCCTACTTAAATCAAATCCAGGAGGCTACCAAACAGCCCCGTATAGATATATAACTTAAAAAGAAAAAGAACTATTAATCATGCCTTCAATAAATCATCTAAAAGATATTTTTCATGGAAACTATTATTTTAAAACAAAACGAACAGTAGGGTCAATCAAACAAACGCTAGATACAACCAACCAAACAACAATGGAAGCCAAATAAAAAGAGACATTACTCATTAAAGTGAAGTCAAAAAAGGGGGGGCAATTACCCCCATACCTTAATCCTTAGATATTAAAGCCTAGTCAAGAATATATAATCTTAAGAAATAACAGACAAAAATACAGTGTTAAGACATGCTACCAAGGATCAGTCCCAAGCGCTTGTAAACCCTGGGTTGTTGCCTCCATAGCCTCCGCCGCCACCACTGTATCCGGCCGATCCTCCACCACCATAACCGCCACCACCGCCGCCACCGCCACCACCGCCGCCATAGTAATCACCGCCACCGCCACCACCCCTGTTATAAGAGTCCCTCCTGAAGTCACGGCCACCAAAGCGGCCTCCACCGCCAGAGCGCCGATTACGACCGACGCCGACGTAAGAAGATCGAGCTGCATACCGACTAAGCCAGGGTGGTACCTCTTGGTTTGACTCCAGCATGAGCTCAGAGAGAGGTCTGGCCATGGAGGTATTGCTATCATTAAAGAAGGCGGTCGCCAAACCTGACTTTCCTGCTCTCCCTGTTCTTCCAATCCGGTGCACGTAGTCATCAATGTCATTAGGAAGGTCGAAGTTTACTACGTGAGCCACATGTGGAATGTCAAGTCCCCGAGCTGCAACATCAGTTGCCACCAAAATTGGAGCCTGACCACTTTTGAAAGATCTCAGAGCATACTCGCGTTCCTGCATTTAAAAAAAAAAAAGAGAGAGAGACTTCAGACAGCAAAAAGGAAATAAACAATAATCAGTTGATGAACAATTACTTAGACCACTCCAACTGAAAATTTCATTTTTCACTCCAAAATGCCGTGAAACTGAAAAAAATACCGTGATTCGTCCAATCAAACTCTAATTTTGCGAAGGTAACGTTCTTTCTTCTTTTCGCGCGTTTCTTTGGTAAGTTAGGTAGACACAGAAAAATAGCGGAGATGAACAGTGCAACGCCAATATTAGCGTCCCACTGTTCACCTGCAACCAAATAACGGAAGTTTTACCGGGAGCTCTCCAGCAACGTCATTCAAGCGTTTGGAGTTAGGTTGGAGATGCCCTTACACCTCAATAGAGTAGAGCATCAATTTTGATGGGTACAGGTGAAGTATGTGGAAAGAAACAAAAGAAGTACAGGTGAAGTTGTATTATTAAGTGGAAGAAGCACCACAGCTGCGATGTTAAGATGAACAATTAACATATTCAGCAACGATCAAAATTGACAGGCGTTGCAGAAACAAATCTTGAGGAAACTCAAGTTGCTAAAGAAACATTTTCTCCAAGGGAGGATAGAGGACCTCAATCACAATCCAGCAAATTCCCACAGCCCAACCTTTTCATGTCTATTCGATCTATTATACACAAAAATCATACTTACGTCGCATTGGAGGAGATCTTCGCCAAAATCAGAGTGAAAATAAACCTAATAGCATCCTCACAATGACATGATTCAAACCCAGCAATCCAAAATGACTCAATGAGTTCGCTTCTTTAAAGAACTATGGCCAACTTTATATCAACACAAATATAGATGGTTTGCACTAAAAATTGTTTTAAGAAGCAGTAAGAAAGCCGTCCCAAACGAAGCCTTAATCAACTATCATTTAGCATCATTGGGGTGGGGGATGGGGGGGGGTTATAAAAAGCTTTCGGACACAATCAAAAGGTCGTCTTAATATGGCAGAAAATCACAAATAACTAGGATTATGAAAAGAGATGGTAATATACACCAAGCTCTGGAAAACCTACTGGAGGAGAAATTAGAATAATAGGGACACCTTTTTATATTAGGAATGACTTATGTTAAGAAAGGTAGGGCACAATGGAGAAAAAGGATTCATGTAGCCGACCCCACGTAGTGGGATAAAGGCTTGATGTTGTTGTTGTTGTTGTTGTTGTAGGGACACCTTTTTATATAAAAATAGATTGGCTTCGGTCTAAAACACACCAGAACCTGGCTCACTAACATGATTAAAACCAACTTGTTTAAAGACGTGGGTAACAAACGATCACCCAAGCCAACGATTATCAAAAGACAAATCTAGCTTTTTGGTTACGGCAACTTGCTTACCAAATGACAGTGGACATTTATAAATACAAATAATATATCTTTCTAACACAAAATCTTAAAAGAAATAGCATCAGCAATAAAATACAGTTCAGGCCAACATAATTGTTGTAGTTACCGCTGTATCTTAATAATTGCTGTGTAAACTCATTAATAAAAACTACCTCAAACAAAATTGAAAATAAGCGCAGCACTTAATGATATTAAGAATATTTTAGATTTAATAACATCACATATGTCCTTCAAGTTAATCAAAAGATATGCTAAGCAGTTACACGTCGATAATAATGGGAACAGATTTCTTACTTGCTGTGTTCTATCGCCATGAATAGAAGTTGCAGGAAATCCATTCATACATAACCAATGCTCCAAGGAATCAGCTCCTTTCTTTGTCTCCACAAAAACTAAAGTCAGCGCTTGCTGCAGCGGTAACGTAGAAGTAACAATTCAAAAAGGTTATAAAAAAAATAAACACAAAATAAACAAGAAAGAAATATTGAGCTTTATCAAAGAGTCATTGAACATAACAAATAAATTATCCGTAAGATTTAACTGGATGCATGGGAGTGGGAAAATATAATCAAGGTATACTACCTTTCCCTGCACCCCGTTTGCTCTTTGGGCATGAAGAAGATCCATAAGATGGCTTCGTTTATCAGATTCTTGAACAAATTCCACTCTCTGAACGATCAAATCAGTGCTGGACCCAACCCTTCCCACAGCTAGGAAGATATATTTCGAAAGAAAATCAGCAGCCAGTCTCTACACCAAAGTCATCAGCGTGTCAAGGCAAACACAAGTTCTAGCACATAACTATCAGATGTCCACATGACATGAAGATATCGAGAAACCAGTGTAATAAAAATCACCACACAAAATATACTTTTTTTTTATCCTTGTTCTCAAATTTAATTCATCATCATCATCAGTCTTATCCCATTTATTTGAGGCCGGCTATATAAAATTTAGATTCCTTTCATTAGCTTTTACGTTGGTATTTACACCAACAGTCCACATATTATCAACACAAAAACTTTCTTACCGAGCCAAGGACAAAGGAACAGCAGTAATCAAAAACAAATTGCAACAAATGATAATAATAATAATCATAAATTGTCACAAAAAAAATGATAGTAACTAAGAAAAAGTAGTTAATAAATGAAGGGATTGCAATACTATGATTGGTCCCACAAAGGGACCCACCCTATGTGTGTACATGCAAAATTCATGAGGGGTTTATATCTATAGCACTCAAAACTTCACCACCGATATATTTAACATCTAAACTTCACTATTTACTTATGTAACACTTAAACAACAAAAATACAGCTTACCCCATTAAAATTTTGCACGCCGTCCAATCCCCTCAAGACTTCATCATGTCACCACCTTCCCATGCCGTAAGTTCCATAACCCGCTTCGCCTGCCACCGGTTCGCACAACAATGATCTAGTCAATGCTAACAAGACCCATCGCAATCTTCAACAAGATCTTGTCGCAGCCTGTTCGTCCCCTTACTATCTAGATCCTTGCACGGCCTCCTTGATTCCAACCCATCATGCCATCCTCATCTCCGGCCCATCGCGACATCCTCATATTTGGCCTGTCGCAACCTTCGTCATGGTCTAGAATTTTGTTGTTAATGGAGCTAAGGAGGGTGGTATATTATGTAAATAATACAATTTAGGTGTTAAATCCATAAACAGTGAAGTTTTGAGTACTATAAGAAAACTATGGGACACAAGAAAACCTCATGGAACCATTTTTTATATCAATTGACTACCATTGACTTAGGCTTACTGTTTAAAAAGAACAATCTGGGATGATTTCCCTTTTGCTGTCTTTCCACTCAAGAAACAATGGCAAAGCAGCAAACAAACAAAGTTGTCTTTATCATTATTTTCCAAATAATGATCCGAATATCATCAAATAAAAAAAAATGGAATAATAGATACCAACTCAGTTGGAATGAAAATGTAGCCAACCTGAACCAATTGCACTTGACCAACACTCATCGCCAAGTCATTTCATTTAAGAAGAAGGGAGAGAGGATCAATAATTTCATCACGTCACACGTGATACGTAAAAGGTACTTCAGCCACTATTAAAAACTTACTATGCACAAATTTCTTCAAAAAGTGCCTCAGTACTAAGAAATACTTACTTTTGGTACAACATGGCAAACAAAATTAAATAGTTAAGAACGATCAATCAAGAAACTTCGCATCAATGGAAACTGCATACATTGAGATGTAGAGAAACTGAATATTAGTCAAGGATAATACAAGTTATTAAACTCACCTATGCATGTAATTGCAAGGTCATTATCAAGAAGATTCCAGAGCCAAATGGTAAGACCAGCACAGTTATACTAAAATCAAAACAGTGACATGCATAAAGCAACCCAATAGCATTCCATTAATGGTACATAAATTAGCATATACGCAACAAGTGCCAAGATGATAACAAAGCGTGATGCAGAATCAAAGAAATCAACCTGAATCTCTTTTGGAAAGGTGGCACTGAAGAGCATAGTCTGCCTCACACCTGGCGGGGGCATGTCCATCTGCTCCACAATCTTTCTGATCTGTGGTTCAAAACCCATATCAAGCATTCTATCAGCTTCATCTAAGGCCAAATACCTGATCATCGATAATGAAACTCTAGCCCTTTCAAGCAGATCCACCAATCGGCCAGGAGTTGCAACAAGGACATCAACGCCCCTCTCTAGGTCTCGCAACTAATAAAAATAATGCAAAATAACGATTAGAACAAAGAATGAGGTATAATTAAATAAAGCATAAAAATAACTGAATAAAACAATAATAAAGTTCCCAAGAGGCAAGCAACAAAAAACAATGTATAAATCAAAGATCCGTTTTTTTAAGCTGTCTATGTGGGCATGTCCATACAGGCCACATACTTAGGTTTATATATTGCATGGTGAGGTAGAGAGGATGGATAGGCAAAATTAACTGCTAGACTTGCTTTAGCTCGTAATTATTTTTAGCTTCTATATCATATTTTGGGATAAGAAGAGTAGGAGAAAAGTGTGGAAAGAGTTCATTGAAACCCACTTACCATAAATTGAATGCGGCAGTTGAGTGATTAAAATCATTGCCTCAAAAAGAAGGATTTCAAGGGTTGAGTGCAATAATTATCGATGGACAACACCAACGTGTTTAAGAGGACCTCAGCATTGCAAAATGGGTCTGCAAAAGCACTGAGTAGATTGGCTCTTATTTTTAGTCGCGGATTGAATTGAGGACTCGAGGAAGAACTTGGCATAGTTAAAGCAAGGAACTATAGTAACTAGGAGTTACAACCAAAGAGATTTAGTCCTGTGAGAGGATCGCAAGAGGATGTCCTCCGAGATGATCAAAGGAAAATCTTTGAATATAACAATTTTAGGTTTGTGGATGGGTTAGGAGGTGTTCTTGAGCTTTTAAAAGTGTAATCATATGGTTCGGGCTGCTTGGCTTTCCACATCAATCATTTGTTTGCATTTCGATGGACAACCAAGATCATACATAGAAGACTATTTTGAATTTACATCTTTCCTCCCTTATTTTGGATCTATGAATAGTTTGTGGTCTCAAAATAAAGACTTTGTTTTCCAGCACCATTCCATCTCAAATCAACAAGTTTCTGCGAGCTTTTTGTCCAATCACGGCTCCAAAATGCAGCTTAGTTTTAACCTTTTCCTGATTGAGGGATAACATATATAAGTGTAGGAATTGGTTGCCGCCAAGAGGAGATGAGCCAAAGGAAGGAACTATAACTGAAGTTGAGAGCATAAAGGCGGTGAGCAAAAGATAGTTCCTGGTGATGCTCGTTGAATCTTCAAATATGGCAACATACATATGGGCAAATGTGTCTGGAAGAAAGGTACAACATCTGTAATGGCATCACAAGTGCTGGAACAAAGAGCAAAGCCTTCCAATGATGCAAAATATGGTTTTATTAAGGCAGTTGATCATATTTCACATACTAAGGCAAAATTGATTAACATCACTCTATTTCTTTGTTTCCTTTTCCCTTTCAAGCTACTAGGGTTCATGATCCTTAAGAATAACATGCAGGTGGTCTCCAAGAGAAATAGGTTGTGAGCGAAAAAGTTAAGCAACCTCATCTCAGCAATTACCAACTGTGGAGGTGCTATTAAAACAATTCTTGAAGAGATGCGTTACTTTGTTATGCTAGAAAAAGAGAACATGTGAGAACAAGGTGATGATCACGCCTAGAGGAAGTAGTGATTCCACCATCCCTAAGTTATGAGAATAAAAGATGAAATTAAATAGTTATGCTCTTAAGTTCATTACCAAGTTGGCATGAGCATTTTTTTACATTGTTTTATGAAAATAATTTCTTGGCTATGTCTAAGTAAAAATTGCACTAAATTCAAAAGAAATTAAAAGAAATGTTGAATCTAAACAAGATAATGTAGTTGAAGGGCTAATTGTGCAAGGAAGTAGAAACCAATAACCAATTCAAGCTCCATGTCAAAGGAATGAAGAAAATATTTTCTTTTTCATAAGAAAGTCATTTTAAAAAGTAGTTCCCAGAGAAAAAGACGAGCCAAGAAAAAGTCAAAGATGGAGGAGATGTGGCACCAACAAAGAGAGGGTATGACAGTGTCAAGGTCCTATTAATCCTGAATTAAAATTCAAATAAGGGACATAATAAAAACTCTTGGTGCTCCTATAATATGACACAAATAGGAGTTGGATAGAGTTTCTGAACAAAAAAGAATGTGGCATTGTGTATTTTGGAAACAACAGGGCAAGCAAAGTTCAAAGTGAATGAGCCATTTGAGTCAAACCCCAATTATGGCACAGAGACTACTCAAGGATGATGAATGTGTTTCTATGTTTAGAAGAAACTTGATTTCCCTGGTGAATTAAATCGCAGCGGTAGCAATTTTAAATGTGATGATAAAAGCCTAAATGTGTGCAAATACTCTTCAATCATCATAACAGAAATCTGTAATCTTGTTAATGAAACCATGCTGTGACATTAAAAATTGTGACATGAAAGTCAAAGAGAGCTACAAGAACTGTGCAAACAAAAGTTCTCTGGGAACAAGAAGCCTACATATTTGAATCGTAAGAACATCTGTGGTGGAAAAAAAACCAAAACGTTACTTCAAAACATAAATCTAAGGGATTTTTTTTATAAGTGCATTTAGATCTGTAGTATACTGCAAGAAGTGAGTCACATATAAGAGTAAAGAATTTGTCTTTTATTAATGATATCATTCAAGAAAGTTATGGATATGTTTCTTGAAAAAAAATTTGAAACCTATGAAAGTTTGAAAATAATTAAAACTTTTGTTTGAATCTCGAACACTAAAGAAGGTCAACATGCTAAGGAATAACAATATCTTTTGAGTTTTGCTCATATCAATTCAATAACTTTTCCATGGAAGCAATAACTAACACGCTATCTCACACAAAAAGGAAATTCTTGTATAAGCCATTCCTAGCTTTCATTGCTACATGCCTAGACATGTAAGGAAATAAGTTATGCTAATTGGAAGAGATTGGTATAGCATGTCAACCTTCCAACATTAGCATGGTTTATCAATAAGTGGTTTTAGGAATCGTGGTATATGGTTGGCTGTGGAATATATATTGGAGTGGATATAGGCAATGCTTCCTTTTTATATAACCACAATGGATCCAACAAGAGGGGGAGACAAACCTAGCAGGGTTATCAATAAGTGTGTTAGGATAGCATGTCAACCTTTTTGCATAACCATAATGGATCCAACAAGAGGTCGATACCAACCTAGCAAGTGCGTCGGTATAACATGTCAACCTTCCTACATTAGCATGGTTTAACAATAAGCGTGTTAGGAATGGTGGCATATGGTTGGGCGTGGCATATCTTGGAGTAGATACAGATGATGCTTCTTTTTCACATAACCATAATGGATCCAAGAAGACGGGAGACCAACCAAGCAAGTTTAGAACCTATTGTTTCAGAGTCAAAGGACCTCCATTGGGTCAATTCCTACTGGAACAATTACTTTTCAAATGGACCAATTAATGGAGGGTGGAACCCGAGAAAAAACATGAGGTAAATCGTATGGCAATCATGAAACAAATCATTAAGGTTCTCCATCTATCATTTAGGAGGGTAGCCTCTAGTTGACTTGATTGACAAGCAAGGCGTGGCTTGACCCAACATGTCGAGGCCAACATCTTTTCATCAAAATCTATTTACCAAGGTTATGCATGCAGTCAGGACATTAGCAATTAGTAAATCCAACCGCTAACTCATCGTGATTTCCCAATCAGCAGAATGACACTATTCTTAATTAGTGTTAACTATGATGATTGTTATCTTAATTTCAAAAGTTGTCCTTGATTGAATGACTAGAGAGTTCAAACTGACCTGCTCCAATTTCCGACAACAAAGATACCAGCAACTGAGATGTCATTCCCAGCACACTTAAGTTATGCAAGCTTGCACGTAAAGTTTGTTGTTAATATAAAACAGATTAAGGATGATGAAGAGGTTCACACAAGCATAATTTTACTTCGAAGCCGAAGAAGCATCAATACACCCAAAAAAAAAGTTAACTGATGAAAAGTGCTTCCCACCACCGAAATAGTGCTTCCAAATGGCATAAGAAAGGGAGGGAGAGGGCAATCATTTCACTCAAGATTATTCCAGGATCGAGAGAAAAAAAAAAGTGAGATGACTGAGTGAAGAGAAAACTAATAGATGTCTTATAGAGATTTTCTCAAGAGCTTCAAAAAAGGTTGCCACATTCTTAAAAAAAAAGAGGAGAATGATGGCATACATAGAGCAAACTGAACATGATTCAACTTAGTAGCCTGCATCTACAAAGTAGATCAAGGTGAGGAAGTCTACTATAAAAGGAAAATTGTATGTGTAGACAAGGTTCACATTTAGAAGCAATGAAGGGATGAAAAAGGGCAAAAAAGGGACTCCGTTCCCTATTAAAGGAGTTCCATGTCTCAACAAGATTACTAGAAGTTCTCTCACTTCGTGCTAATGAAAGTTTTATTGGGAGGCAATTGACCTCTAATTGGCAGCCTAAGGAGCCATTGTAATCATCTAAGAGTGACAAACGTTTACTTCTATCTTTGGTAGTATCTAGTACGGAGAACATGAGAATAATGAAATACATAGATCAGAATGTATGTAATTCAACTTGTAACCTACACCTGTGAAGTAATCAAGGTGATAAACCCATTATAAAAGTTAAAATGTGCATTGAAGGTTCATAATTATCTTTCACGCAGCAACAGAAAAAGGGATGAATAAGAAGAGGTAAACGAGACTCCATACACTATTCTAAAAGTTCCATGTCTCAACGGGATAATTAAAAGCCCTTTTCACTTGGTGCTAACCAAGGCTTTTATTGAGAAGTGGTTGACCTCTGATTGGCAGACTGAGGAGCAATTATAATCATCTAAGAGCAACAAGCAATTACTTTTATCTTTGGCACATCTAGTGTGGAGGACAACTTACACCCCTCCCCTTTTTTACTTTCTTTGAATGCACACAACCTAGGTCAATAGCATGCAACATGGTAGAATAACACAGAATATGGGTGTTTGAGGGTTAAAATATCCTCTGGACTAAATTTTTGAAGTTGATCAGGAGTCTATATACAAGGCTTGACTCTGGGGTTGAATATCGGAGGGTTGTTGGCTCCATAGGTACTTATCGGCTTGGGGTTGATAGAATGCATCGACGGTTGATCAAAATGAGACACTAAAATTTAGCAATAGGACATGAATTGAAGAAATCGATTTGTTTGTAACCCATAGAGGCAACAACCAAGATATGCTGAATTGGCAAACAAGCGGGCATAGGCATGATAAACAACAGTTGGTCTAGGACAGCAAGCGAATAGTCAAGCCTTAGGAAACAACAATAATAATCTAATAAGGGGTAGGGCAGGAGTGAAAATAGGCGTGTACTACCAAATTATTGAATAGGCCAAGTTGAAACAGAACCAATGTGCCTGAGAGAAGTCATCATCTGTGTGATAATACCAAAGATCGAAAGAGTCAACATTATAGATATTAACCTCAATCCAAATGATTGAAATAAGCTCTAAGCAAAGGCAAGTAAGGCGACAACAACTAAACAGCAAATAATGAAAACAATATTAAGTGGATTGTTGTAATTTGTGGCAAAGGAGAACTTCCGGATGGAAGATTATCAAAGTTAAGCAATCAACAACCGAGAGTGGGTTTAGAGAAGACTTGGGGCCCAGCTGGTCAAAAGGTGTAACCTGGATTTGAGCTTCTTCCAAGGCTTTCGATCTTGAATACTGTCAAACACAAATAATCTTCTGATTTGGTGCAAAAAAAATAGGCATCACATGAAACCTGCAGCTAAACAAAGATGACCATCTCCTTATCTAGATACAAGTGCGAAGATAAGATTAATTGAGATGAAAAATAAAGGAAAGTGAATGTCAATTGAAGTGGGATGTTCGAACCAAATAAGTTGGAGAATATCAGAGTGTTGAGGTTGAAAGCTGTTGATGGGCTTGACAATAACATGGAGGCAAAATAGTTCAGGTTAAGTCAAAGCTATGTCCAATGGATCCCAAAAAGTATGACTTTTGGGTCTAAATGAATAATGAATATACACAAAAAGGGCCAACCCAGCAGAGCATATACTACAAAAAGGGCCAACCCAGCAGAGCACTTGGAAGCAAGGCCAATAAAAGCAGAGTAGATTAGGGAATTTCGTAATATTTTTTGTTACGTTGGCATACATGTTTTTGTACCTACTTTCATGTAATATGCAAATAGATGACCCCCTTTTTGTAAATGCACTGAAAAAATCATGATATAAAACGTAAACATATTTGCAAAAAATTGGTTTTGTAAGTGTTAATTCTTGTCTCAACTTGACAGTCTCTTAAATTTGTATAGATTGATATGTTGTTCAAATGAATATCCAACTATACTATTTCAAACAAATTGGTTCATGAGAACTTATGAAGGGATCGTTATGAAAGAAGCATAATCTCTACGTACTTATGAAACTAGTTATTAAAAAATATTTAAAAGCCGAGCAAGCAAGTAAATTTTCACTTGTTGTTCCCTATCATTATTTCTTCCTATCCTCAAGCTCTCCACTTTACAAACATGATAGGAAATGCTTGTAGAAAACAATTAACCATTGGCTGAAATTGAATTTCAGCAAAGCCACCAAGCAAATAACAAGAGAAAATATAGAGAATAATACAAACAAAACCCTTTTTATTGAAGTAGCTATGAAAGAAAGACAATATACAATTGGATTTTCAATTGGAGTGGAAGATCCAGCTCTCCCAAATCCCTAATTGCCAGCTAGATCCCACTCAACCTAAGAACAACCTAAATTCAGCAAACACAACATAACCCTAATCCCAGGGAAACAACCAACTTAAGGCAAACAACAATTTTCCAAATCCACAAACAGCCCTCCTATATTGACTTTCCCTCCTAGCCTGTCCCTTTTCTCCTATTCAAAATTGCCCTTAGGCCCCACCCAAAATGGCGGGCAATCATCCTAGGCGAAAGCTTGTTTCGTCTGAAACAAGTGGAAGCCTATTTCGCCTCAAATATGCTAGAGCCGGTCCAGGAGGGACCGGTCTAACAAACCACTAATGATATTAGTTACAAATATAATCCATCTAGAAACTTCTTTCATTAAGCCAAGATAACAATATCTTTCGTCCTTTGTCCAAAAAATTATCTAATATGGCTCAATATTTTCCAGCAACTTCAATACCGAATTTTTGTTGGATTTTAAACATTGCATCCATTCAGAGACTACTACATCCAATAAGATAAATCCATCGTTTTCAAAAATCTTAATCAGCATCAAACTCAATAGAATAACCTCCTAGAAAAACAAACCATGTGAAGAGCTTAATATAAATGAATTATGTAGAAAGATTCCTATCTTAAAAAAAAAAAAGAAAGCTCATTGCTTGGTTTCTTTATTAATGATCGTGAACTAGATTCAAATCTAGACAAAAAAGAAAAATAGTATATAATGTAAGGGATGCCATCAGTATTCATTATCATTGTAAGTGGGTGCTTCAACATATGCACAATCAATAATATTTTTTTTAATAAGTTATAGCCAAAAGAAGTGTATCCCTAAATGTGGGAAGTAATAGCATCTTAACTGTCAAGCATTTGGATTTTGATGGCTCACATAAAACAGCACCAAGATGTACAAATTTGATGAATGAATAAACATGCATAACATGCAACTATCAACAAAGCAAATATGCATATAGGCACTAGTAGTTATGTGAAAAGCTTGAAGCTCACTTGATAATCGCTTAAAATTGGATCAAAATAAAATCAATGTGTTCCATATGGCTAACTCAAAATTAGTTTGATTCAACTCAAGATCAACCAAATATGTGATATATGTGCATATATGTGTGTATTATTATATACAAATTCCTATATATTTATTCATATTGCTTAAGTATTGTATATATAGATAATATAGATCAACTAAAAAAATATTTTATAAAACTTATAAAACTGACTCGATTCAACTCAAAATTTGAATTGCAATCAACCATTTTTGCCTCATAAAGAATTTTCTATAGTCAAAATCAAAATTTTCAATTTCAAGTTTAGGTTGGCTCACTCATACTGGACCCGATATCACTCCCATATACAACTTGACAAATGACAACCTTAAGAAAATATAGCTCATTATTGCACAGAAATTTCACACCCTTGAGCCAAGCTACAATCTAAAAAGGAAATAGATACAAATAATAAAATATAGAGATGGAGCAAATGATGGGTAAGGATGGGTGTCATCTAATTGTGTAAAGCAAATTCATAAAAACAAATAACAAGCATTCAAGACAATGGCTAAAGATTGTATCTGTAGAGCATAAAATAAATTTAAGAGGCCCTTAGTGAAAATAAATAATCCAAATATTCATTTTACAATAATTCAAAAGCAGTTACTTAGAACTTGCATTAAAAAAGGTTGATTAACTGACAGAACAATATAAGACAGTAGCATCAATTGAAGACAACTGACATAAGTCATGCTTATGGTAATTTTGCATGTGCCATTACAGCAGCAATAATGTTTCAATTTTATTTCCACAGGTAAAAAATCCAGATAACACGTCAATAGCATAAGGTGTATGCATATCAAAATCATCCCTAATAGTCTAAAGTGATAACCAGAAAAAATGAATACAGGAAATAGAAAAAAATAAAAATAAAAATATGTCAATGGAAAAAAAAATCATTCTAATCAATGAATAAACATGCAAAACAAGCAACAATCTACAAAGTAAATTATGCCATTATAAGACATGGCCAATAGTTATGTGCAACACTTGAAGATCACTTGATAATCACTTGAAATTAATTAGCTAGAAATCAAAATCAATTCACTACACTCAACACAAAATCAACTGCAAATGTGATACATGCATATATATATATATATATATATACATGTGCGTGTTATCATAAGTATACATAATTGTATACATGCATTCATATTACATAACACATAAGCATCATATATATAGACAACAATCTAGCTTAACAATAAAAAAAATTATAAAACTAAAAAACTTGGCTTGAATCAACTCAAAATTCTAATTGTATTCAATCACTTCTGCTTCCACTCAAACTCGAGAAAGTCAAAATCCAAATCTTCAAATTCAACTTAAAGTTAGCTCACCCAAACTGGACTCGATATCACCACTATACATAACTTGACAGCCCTAAAAAATATTTCTCACAATGGCATAGAAAGTTTACACCATTGAGTCAAGCTACAATCTAAAAAAGGTAAAAAAAAACATTAGAAAACAAGATGCAGAGAATAATGGGTAAGAATGGGTCTCCTTTGATTGTGCAAAGCAAATTCATAGAAACAAATAACAAGCATTCAAGGCAATGGCTAAACATATATCTGTTCATCATACAAGAAATTTAAACTACCCTTACTGCACATGAGTAATCCAAATATTCATCATACAATGATTCAAAAACAGTTATTTAGACCTTGCATTAAAAAAAGAGATTAACATACAGAACAACATAAGATATTATCAATAGAAAGCAGCTGATGCAAGTCATGATTATAGTAATTTTGCATGTTCCATTACAGCAAAAATTAATGTTTCACGTTATTTTCATAGGTGAAAAATCCAAATAACATAAAGTTTATACATATCAATATCATCCATAATAATCCAAGGTCATATTCAGCAAGAAAATGAGCATAGCAGATAGAAAAAAACAAGAGAACAAAAATTTGACCGTAAAAAAAGAATCATCTTATAAATAATATTGGGAAATTTACATACATATCACTTTATTTCATGCTATTTACGTATCTAACACCCAAAATATTAATATTACAAATCTACCACTCATATACAACTTTAATCTCAAATATACCACTCATATAATTCATTTCTACCATTCATAACATCTTATAAACTTTAATATTTCATTCAATGCACCCAAATTTGTTCTATGGATGGTAGACATGTAATATTATGTTTTGGGTGTTAGATATGTGTATAGTAAAAAATAAAGCGTTATTTATGTAAATCTCCCAATAATATTATAGCAAAGCTAGAAAATGCCACTCAGTAGTGCCAAAACAAGAAACAATCTACATATCACTAAACTCAAAGCTAGAAATCTAAAAACATTGTGCATATAACACTGAAAATGCTAATGAGACCAAACATACTCAGCCAAATTCTATGCACAAAACACGCAGCCTGATCTCCGTAAAAATATGGATTAACGAAAAGAATGCAAAGTTGTCTAACATTCGACCCAAATTGTTCATATTTTTGTACCATACGTCACAACACAGTTGAATCATTAAGCAAAATATGAAAATAAAATAAAATAAAACAAACCTGCTGATTAACGGGGGCTCCACCATAAGTAACCACCACCTTAACACCAGTTTGATAAGCAAATTTCCTAGCCTCCTCATGTATCTGTGAATAAAATATGGAGCGACAGGAGTAAAAACAAGAAATGCAAAGAACAAATATTTATAGCCAATAATAACTCAAATCAGCATACTTGAACAGAAAGTTCACGGGTTGGCGATAAAATCAGAGCAAGTGGGTACACAATCCGAGCCCCTCTTGTTTTCTGTAAAGGTGGGCTCCTCATTATCCCACTTATAATAGGAAAGCAGAATGCGGCAGTCTTTCCTGATCCTGTCTGTGCGCAAGCCATCAGATCTCTTCCTGATAGTGAGATTGGGATTGCATGTCGCTGCACTGGTGTCGGCTTCACATACTTGCATCTCCTAATATTCTCATTTAAAGCCGCTCCAAGATCAATCTCAGCAAAGGTATTAGCAGGCGGAGGCACATTATCACCGCTAGTCTCAACTGGAATGTCCTCATACGCATCAAAATTGATCCCAGTGTTCTGCAGATCATCGAAAGCAGCTTCTGCTGTCTCATCCTCATGTCCAAAGGGATTGGGTTCCCGATCCCTGCCTCGGTCCCAACCACTGGTCCGGGAGTTCCACCCACCACCACCACCACCTAAGGGACGCCCACCACCGACGTTTGGGCGGCCCGCATCATGGCCACTACTGCCGCTTCCCCAGCGATTACCACCAGAAGGTACGGAGAACCCTGAAGGCTTAACAGCGGAAAAACCGCCGTCAGAGTGAGAAGGGGCCGGGGGATCTGAAGCAGCAGGACGATTACGGAGATGAGGAGGGACGTAAGAATTGCGCTCAGGGCGAGAAGTCACCGCAACACCTGCGCTGGAGGACGAGGTGGTGTTGAATCCAGAGGCCGCGCCCGCCGAGCTCTCGGCGTTCGCGACGGAATCAGCCCATGATGATCGCATAATTGGAAGGACAAACACGCTTTAAACCTAATCCCAAACACAGCCCAAAGCACGTCGTACAGATCGAGAAAACAATTCCAGTATGAAATCTAATGTATATCTCTTCTGCGAAAACACAAATCAAGCATCAAAAACACCTCGAAGAAAGACGATCTAGCATGCGAGATCTAGAACAGATCCATATCGGACGGGACTGTACCTGAAAAGAAGAAGCGTCCCACCAAGAAACCCTAGAATTGATTGATTTTCCTTCGCAATGGTCAGAGAGAAAAAAAAGAGAACAAGAGAACACAGCAGAAGAAACCCTAAAAGAAATAAGCTTTTTTGCCACCGAAAAATATCTTCGACTTGAAATAGAATCCCTCCTCGCGAAATTTAATTTAGCCCAATTAAACAATACCAGAGAGCCGTATACCACCGTCGGATTGACCATGCGGCATTTATTGACGGTTGGGATTGGATCACACGTTTTCCGATGCAGTGAGCAGGAGAACAAATTCTGAACGTAAAAAAATGTGCTATAATTACACGGACAGAAATATTGACCACATAATGGAACTTATAGAGACTTTGGACTTCAATTTCGTTGCAAGTCTTCAGCATAACTGCATTTAAATTTTAATTTTAAGTATATATAATATATTTGAAATACTTAAAATTATTGGATTGGATAAAAATTAAATATAAGAATTACTTATTTTGTCAAAAGAAAATAATTTTGAAATTTTGTATTATACAATTTTAATATATATATATATATATATATATATATATATATTTGAAATTGGCTCATTTATTATATTTTGTATGTATCTTTGAGGCATGCCGAAGATATAGCAATAAAATGTGATTTTTAATATAATATTTGAATTAAAAATTATTAGAATTAATTTTAGAACTATCTTAGCTTCGATTTCAATGAATTTATAGTTGAATTGATAGTCTCAAAGAAACTAGCCAAAAAAAAAATTAGGATATGAATCCAAATGAGCCCATATCAAACATCTTAAGAACAACATAAAATTTCATGATATTATTTGTCGTATAAAACGGTCTCCACATCTTGAATGGTTACTACAATCAAATGAGCATTTCGACAATAAAAACACTCAATTATAAAGTCACTAAAAGGAAAATATATGATAAGAGAATCAACAAGATGTGTCCAATAGAACATTTGAGTGATTTTAATTAAAATTATCAAAACATCGTTCAATAAAATTATAAATAGATATACTCTTCATATGAAGGTAGCTGAGATAATGTTCATATTACAAATCATAAAATTATAAGGTTTCATTTGGGATGACTTTCTTACTGCTTTTTAAATCAATTTTTTTAGCACGGAAAATTTTTAGTACACAAATTTTAGATGTGTTCATGTGAATAATAAAGTAGGGAGGCCATGAAATTCCATATCCTAGAAAAGGATGAAGAGGCTAGGGGGCAAAATGATAAGAAGTTGGCAAGCGACTAATGTGGTTCGAACAATTCTCTATTAAAAGAATGGGGATTAAACGACCAAAAGTCGACAAGCAAGGGTGGGAATGAGGGTAGAGTAGACCCTATCTTAAATAAAAAGGGGGCCGGGGCACTAAACAATTTGATATTGGCGGGCAATTGATGCAGTTAACCAGTTAATATAGTCTCACTTTGAAAAAAAATGGTGGGTTGAATGAATGAATAAATGTCTTACTGAATGAAGGGGTGGATCATTGGAGATAGCAAATAATTGCTTGCAAGCAATTAGGACAATCATTTTTATTGACCAAAAGGGGAGAACTGAATAATATGAATTATTGGAGTCACAAAGGTGGTCGGAACAATCCTTTTATGAAAAAGTAGAAGTGCATCACCTGAAGCTGACAAAAAAAAGGAAGTGAATGGGATAATTCCCCTTCCTTTAGAAAGGGGATTGAATGATCGAAAGTAGATGAATAGCTACATGAAGGTCACTAAGTTAATTCATTCCTTGGTTGAAGAGGGAAATTAAACAATATGAAATTGGTGGTAAGTGGATCGAGAATCTAGAATCGTCATAACGATCAACTATAAGTGGTAGTGAAAATCCTACTCCTCGAAAGGATGAATCAAAATTGACGATGAAAGGAGAATCTAGAAACAACAAATAGTCAACTGGGTCTCGAAGAGGCAAAACAAGTTTTTAAATGCTCAACATTTTGGAGCTAAGATTGCAAAAAAATAAGAAAAATTGGGTTCTATTTACATATTTTGGAGGAGACATTATAACCTTTATATGATGATGCATCAAATTAAACATTAATCATTCTTATCAACAACGGATTCACAAGATTGTGCCCTCCCCTAATAAAAAAATGAAAAATCATTCCTTTGAGCTAAATCAATTAGTCAAATCAAGCCAATGTCATATCAGGTAGCCATCTGGTGGTCGACAATGATAGTCCAACAAAAGTGTGACTGTGGTTGCTGCAAGCAACATATCTAATCAACTAACATAACATACTTTTTTTTAAGTTCCTGATGTTACAAACCCAACGAAGTTGAAAAATAGTGATTGGTTTCTGTCAGGTTGACCAGAATAATTTTGAGAGGATTTATGGAAGAAAGCATTTTGAGCCCAACATAAGTGTCGTTGATAGACCTCCATTGTTATGATGGAATGTTTGTCTTCTCAAGAGTAATTCAAATTGTAAGCAACATATCTAATCAGCTAACATAACATACTTTTTTTAAGTTCTTGATATTACAAACCCAACGAAGTTGACAAATAGTGATTGGTTTCTGTCAGATTGACTTGAGAGGATTTATGGAAGAAAGGATTTTGAGCCCAACATAAGTGTCGTTGATAGACCTCCATTGTTATGATGGAATGCTTATTTTCTCAAGAGTAATCCAAATTGTAGGCTGTGTGCCCAAAATCTAAATGGGGAGAATTTTTTTTTTCTTTTAATAAATAACAATAATAATTATCTAATATTATCTATCAATAATAAATAATACAGCATATTCTATAATTTAAAATATCAATATACACATATATTTTCATTCTCAAAAATCATATACACTACTCAGGATATACACAATCAATTCATAACTACTCTATCCTGAGAAAAAAAGAAATAGAACCTGAAGAATCCTGACCAGCCTTACACTCCTGCTCCTCTGCCATTGACCTAAAATCATTTAATCACATATAATGATCTTAAAAAGTCCAGCAGGTCACTAAAACCTATACTGAATTCAAAGCACAGTACAGGAGTAATATGCATTTCAGCAATCAAATTATAACAGTTACATTCATATGATCATTGAATCGGTGCAAAAACAAAAAAATTTATATGCAATAGTAGTAAAAACTATAAACAACAAAACACTACAATATAAAAAGCCGGTAAAGCAATAAATTAGTACGAGTGTCAAACCTATAAAACAGTCATCGTACTCATAATATCAATCAGTGAAGAAATTATATAAAGCATCCAATCAAAACTTCAGTAAAGACCGTTGAAATTAAATTACTGTAGTAAAATCATATCGAAATGTACACATGCTATTAAGTTATTTTATATTACATGCTCAATATATCATATATATATATATAGCATCAGTACAATGAATCAGTAGTATCAAATAGTATCAATATCTATATAAATAGCAATAACAATCTAGTGGCAAGAGTAGTAGAATAATATAATAACAGTAAATACGTATAGTAATAATAAATTCATACAATAATAAGAAAATTACCTCAAAAACATGCATTTTAGAAGTCACACTAAACAAGTAAGAAGTCATGACTATCACAGTGTTTTTCAGTGTTGTATCAGTATCAGTAAACAGTTGGCTCAGTAAATAGAGTTGTCACTCTTTGCCCGTCAGCACAGTATCATCTCCTTATAATTTCAAATCAATATCACGTGAATAAATATAAGATAACACCAAATCACGTTATTTAAAGGAAATCCCGCCAGCCCACCATCCTTAGGGGTGTCAAAACGGGTCAATGGGTCGAGTTTGGGTCCAATCCTAGTTGACCCGGAAATAAACAGGTCAACCCGAACTCGACCCATTTTGACATGTTTCTCAAAGCAATTTTCTAGTACAAAATTAAAATTTGGTATTAAAATGTTATTTTAAGAAACAGTTAGAAAGATCTCTCACACAGAGCTTAAAGCGGTAGAAAAGTCATCCCAAATATAGTCTTAAATAGTTCAAAAAGGAAAGAAGTAGATAAAAGAAATAACACGTTATTTTTAGAGCCTTTCATTTTGAAATAGCAAATTATTTAAAACTACAGTAAACACTTGAACTTAGTCAACATTAGATTAATAAAACTATTTAATTCAAGGTTTTAATTGCAAGCTTAATAATCATAATTGAGCTTGATACGTCACAAGAAATCATCTTAATTAAGCACGAATCTCGAAACAATTGAATTAGATATTTCCAATTAAATTTAGAAACATCCAAATTCTGATTTTACCGAATGTGTAGTCAAACGAAACGTCTTGATGAGACGAACACAATGATACAAAAAAATGGTTCAATCTGAGCCCAAATAAGCCCAAATCAAGAACCTAGAGCATAGTTAGAAACCTCCAAATATGAATTGGATGACAAAATGATCTCCAAATAATACATGCTTATAATCAAATCGGGCGGCTCAATGAGACGAATCCAACGAGCCCAAGATAATTTAGTTCTGACATCATAAAGACATTTAAAGACATAAAGGCTTGATGATGATGATCATAAAGACATTTAAATGTTGAAGAAACAACCTATGATCGAGATAATTAATGAGTAGTCCAATTAAGTGCTCTAAATTTGCTCTATATTTTCTTCATATTTGCAGGACATGTTACTCTTAAAATCTATAAATATATCCCCATTGGGAATGAAATTCAAGATATTTTTGCAATAACTTTTATATACTCCATTGGATGCATGGTCCATATTAATCCCTTGATTATAGATAATTAGTTAGGCATTTAAGATATTAATGACATTAGAATTGAACTAAATTGGGCTCATTAGATTCCTCTAATCAAGACAATCATTTTATTTTAAGCATATAATATTCAGGGATCGTATGGTCACACATAAGTATTGTGAAATTTCCAACTATATTCTTGAATGTTTCATTTAGGATAAAATATCATAACTGAAATATAGAAAATAGAGTTAGAATCCCAATTATATAACCAAAATAGGTAAAAAAAATCACCGGACACTTTAAGAAGCAATAAAAACCCAAAATTGGAAAAAAAATACCACCAATCATCTTTAAAAAAAAAAAAAAAACTAATCTTGGAATCAATAAATACAAATTCACAAATCAAATTTCGTCCTAAAATGTCCAAATTACAGAGATCTTTCGTCTCATTCCGTAGGCAAGGTTCATTGAGCCGAATTTGGAACGATCTCATCCGTTCAATAGAGCTCAGAGAAGAGATCGTCGTTACAAGCAACACCATCACCGCCGCCAAGTCCACCGCCGGTGATGCAAAGGTACATACCTCTGACCATCTAAGATTTTCACAGCCTAGACCTCGCAAGACACAAGCTCAACCTAAGGCCCATAGATGCGGCTTGTCAACCATTTTCAGATCTTGCCTAAGACCTTCCATGACTACCCAATAGGTTATACATATGTTATTATGTTGTAGAAATTATTTATAAAATATTAAATATTTGATCATGTGTCACATAAATGTATACTATATTATGTATACTTATTTTTGGGCAAAATTTGTGTTCTAATCATTTTGATTGTTTTTATGATTTTTATCAATTAGAGCTTATATTCAAAGCTTGGTGATTATTAAAAAAAATGTCAATCACAAATGCTAATAATATATTAATGTAGCATTTAAAAATTTTTTTGTGTTGAAGAGTCAGCATGTTGATCTTGGTGATAATTTATCTTCAGACTCCTGCTGGAAACAAATGAAGATTTTTTTTTATATATAGAAAAAAATCCAATAAAATTAATTTTTTTTTTTATCAAAAGGACTTATGTAGCAACAAAATGAAGAACAAATTAAATAATAAGAAATAATTGTAAAGACAAAAATAAAAGCTCTATGATGAAATTAAAGTGGCCAAATGATTTGCTTTAGTAAGATCATAATTGCTTCTATTTCACTCTTTAAAAATAAAAAATAATAATTAAAATTGATGATGATGAAGTCATGAATTATTGCAAAAAGCCATAGCTACTAATCATCTAACAGAATTAGCGTGCAAAAGCTGTAATCCACAAGCTTACAAGGTGGATGGGGTCACCACCAATTTTTTCTTTTGTAGATATAAGTTTTGTTTGTGACGACTTTTTTATTGCTTTTTAAAGCAGCTTTTTAGTACACAAATTAAAAATTTTGTACTAAAAAGCTTCTTTAAGAAACAGTAAGAAAGTCATTAGCCATACTATAATTAAAATAACCAAAAATCAACTAGGATTCAATAATATAAAGAATCATATCAGTGAGTGAAAGAATCCCATAGCATCTTCCTTTTCATAGCACTATTCTCAGCATAATTAAGAGTAACAAATAACTTAATAATAAAAGAGAATACTAACCAGCCAAAAGGATGGAAAATTACAACCACCAATGATGATTTAAAGTTATTACAACAATGCTTTTGAGCAAAAACTATATATTTTCTTGCTAAAGGATTATCAACTAAAGAAGAGGTAGAAATTTACTCACAAGAAAATACATAAAAACAATCTTTGGATCTCCTGCAATTGCTGATTCTAGCATCCACCACTACAGCCATTAGCATTTCATGAGATAATGTTTGGAACTGGCATAGATCACTATGAATTTGTAGGGAAAGACTCCTTTTGTCTTGCTTTTATGCCCTTTGAGGTAGAATGTACATACTTATTTGTCTGTACTAATTCCACTTAATAAGTTTTTGTAAATGTCTTAAAAGAGGAAAGAGTTTTCTCCCTAAGGGGAACCAAACATGATTGGTGATTGATGGAACAAGTATTATAAGAGGGAGAGAAAACTTTACAAAAGGGAGATGAGTTCTACAACAAGGCAAGATCGGGGTATATTTCATTTAGGGTCCATTTGGAATGAATATAGTTTTTTTGTAAAATGATTATAAGGTTGTTGCCAGGAAAACAATTTTTTTGAAAGTTCCTGTAAAAAACAACTTCCTAGCACATAAATTTCTTAAAAGCATTGAAAAAATAATAGCCGAATAGAAACTATGATTGCGATATGAAAAGCAGAGTAATAAGAAAGTCATCGCAAACGAAGCCTAATCTAAGAGAAGGAGAGGATGGATCTTCACTGTCAATAAAAGAGGATACATGAATATTAAGATTATGAGTCATAGCAGGAGAAATTATTATGGGAGAAAAAAGAGACCGTCTGAGGCAAACTATTTTCTCTAGCAAATGTATGCCTTTAAACACGGACAAATTTTGATAATATTTCAAGCAAATATAACCACACATTAGATATATAAACTCTATTAGAATATTTATTAAATAAATATTTCAAGATGTAAATTTTTTTTTAAAACAAAGGAAACTTTTTATCATACATAAAAAATATATTTAAAATAAACTCAAAATTTTTAATTTAAATAATAATAGAAAATAAATATTTTTTATCGAAATCCCTTAAAGCCATCTATTTTCCATCAAATATTTAAAAAATGATACAATTATATTACTAAATGCTTAGGTTGTAAGCTAACATTAATGATTTTGACCTTGTATCTAAATACCATGAATATAAGACTAATAGATGAACAGAGAATAATGTGCTAAACAAAAACCACCAAGCTAATGAATCCAAGTATAATTCAAATAAAAATTGAAAATAATGAAAACTATTACCTGCTGGAATTTGTTCAACCAGATCAAACAAACTGCATGTTGTACAGTAATAGGCAGTATTATGATATATCATAATCACATGAAGCACAAATCACCAATAACAGTAGAAGAAACCACCATATATACAGCATAATAAAAGTACTCAAATTGTCTAGTGAAAAAAAAAAAAGGATTCAACAAACTAATCAAGGTGTAAACAGTAGTGATTATCTAAAAAGCTTAGCAGAAGTTCCTTCTCCATATTACCATATAGTTGCAGTGGATGCAATTTGCAAATTACATTACAGATATTTCATAAAAGGCCTGAAAGAGCAAAATAGCTGTTTTTCAATGCGTTCTGTTTATTCTGATATTATTATGCCAGCATCTTCTGAGAGCTGCATATTTCAACAAAATATTAACCATGTCAAACATCAATCCTGTTGATTATACTTTATAGTATAGAATTTGATGGGTTAATCAAATTTGACGAGCTAATGATGGAAAAAAGCAGCTGCAGCTGCAGAACATAAAGGATTTGAAAATACTAAACAATTGTTTGAAAAAATGAAAAGAAAAGAGTTAAACAAAAGGCCAATCCTTGCGTTTTGAAATATATTATCTGCACGGGGTACTAACATTCTGCAAGAAGGCCTACTGCTCTCGCAGGAGAAAGTAAGTGTTATTGATTCAAGTCTTCTGGATGACGGGATCAAGCATAATATACATCAACAACAACAACAACAACAACATCAAGCCTTTAACCCAATTCGTGGGGTCGGCTACATGAATCCTTTTTCTCCATTGTAAGCATAATATACATCCATGCCAAAAAATATTTTGATCTGAAGCTAGATATTTGAATCAATAAAGAGTAAAGCCACTCATCCACCTAAGCATCCTCACCTCTGAAATACTTAACTTAATATTATGTTTCGCTTTTAATGGCCAACATTCTGCACCATAAAGCATTGCAGGTCTCACTACCATCTTATAGAATTTTCCCTTAAGTTTGAGAGGGACTTTTCTATAACACAACAAGCCCAATGCATTCTTCCACTTCAACTAGCCAACTTGAATTCTACTAATAATATCACCATCAATATCACCATCACTCTGAACAATAGACCCAATATATCTAAAATGAGTGCTCTTATTAATGACTTGATCGCCCAAAGTCACAATTCCCCCACTAGATCTATTATAAATAAAATTACACAAAAAAAAATCCTCACTACACAAATAATATAGCAATTACTTCTGCATGAGTACCCAATAAAGGACACCAGCTATTAAGAAAGAAAGATATTGAATTATTGTTCTTGTTTTCTAAGTCATAACACATAGAAAAGGAGAAAAATGCTCCACTTAAGAAGCCACATAAGCGTGTCTTGATAGCTTTTTACATAAGGCGGAATTTTGAAGTAGGCGGCATTTTGAAGCCTTTCTCTTTTAAAAACAACATTTATCTATAGCTAGGAGAACCATAAAAAAAAAACATTTCTCAGCCATCTTATAAGTAATCCCAAGCATTATCAAATAAAAGAAGTCAAGCCAAGCATTATTCATTTCCTAATACCACTGGAATATTGGCAATTAAAAACATTAGCTCAACGTTTTAATAGGGAAAAAGCGCAAGCAGCTATCTTCCATATGGAATCCAAAGATAAAGCATAAATTTTCATCCCATTTATGAGCCTCTAAAGTTATCATTGTAATTGGTTTTCTTATCAGCCATGCAATTTTTAATCCAAAAGATTTTCAATAAAATTTCTGGATTCAATCCCCTGCACAAAATCGAATCAAAATTTTTTATTCAAAAGTACTCTGATTTTGATGAATTTACTCCCAGCCACGCAAATTCGTTTGCGAAGAAGAAGGCAACTTACAATGTTATCTGGTAACTGGAGAAGATTTGATGTTCTTGCCCGTCCTTGTAAATTGTAATACTTCCTTTTTTTTTTTAAAGAGTAAAGCTACTCAGTTCGAAAGGTCCTGCCCAACTCTCTCACACTAGAATAGTTTAAATGGGAAAGCAAACCATTTCTCCTCTTTTTTTTATCATAAAACCAATTTTAGGGTTATCTGTTCACCAAATTTAATTCATTTTCCTCCTCATAAAAGAAATCATAAAAAACCATTCATTCCAGATGCTCACGGCAACCCAAAAAAAAAAAAAGTCAAGTTGACATCATCGCATACTTTCCCCTAAAAAAAAATGAAAAATCAACAAAAAAAACTAAATCATATTTAAAAGAATAAGCCTTACACGATACAACCCCACGCCATGTTCCACCAAGTCCTCCGACAACCCCTTCTGACATGAATGAATGTTCTTAAACTGTCCGACGCTAAGCTTCTTCGTAATCAACCAAACATCGAAGTAGATATAATTGGAGGGCGGAAGATCAACCTTGATGGAGTCGACGTCAAACCATATGAAGAAACGGTGGACTTGGATGCCCTTGAGATCGTCGATCTCGCCATAGCGTATGACACCGGTTATCTTGGGCGAGTAATAAACCAGGTATTCGAAGTTAACGTAGCACTCTCCAGCAAGGTTTACTTCAAATTCGCCGTTACTGGCGAGGGAGAAGGAGGTGACGGTATTGGGGAGGAGGCCGGAAGGGAGACCGAATTTGGGGAGAAGTTCGTATACTGTGGTGCCGTTTGATGGAGGGGATGGCGACGTAGCTTCCGCAGAAGCGGCGTCAACGGCGCCGGCGGCGACAAGGAAGAGGAGAAGGATATTTAGAGAAGTGTCAAGCATGACTTAGCATTTAGATAGAGAGAAGAAGAAGGGGGTAGAGACTTGTAAACAAAAAGTTCAGGACTTTATGCTTATTTTACTTATTATTTTAAAAAAAAATCCACCTTTGAAAGTTACAATCCCCTTCGAATTTTTTTTTTTCTTCTTTTTATTATAAAAATATTATTTTAGCTTTATTAATGCACATGTTCATTTAAACTTCATTTAACTTTTTTACTAGTTATTAAAATAGTTTTTTATAAATATTTTTTATATTTTAAAAAGCTGCTTTAAGAAGCAGTAAAAAATTCGTCCCAAACAAAGCTTCAATCATATTTTGTGCAAACACCAGATATCATTCTGAGGTAAATCATATCACACCACGTCACCTCTTTGATGTGTATCACAGCTGTGTATCAGGTGACATGGCACACTCTAATTCGCCTCTGAACATAGAGCTATTTTTGATATCCACACAGAATAATTTCTCCTAATACGACATCACAAAATCAACTTGATCGGGCACGAATCTCGAGGCAAAAGCTAGTTGGAAACTTCAAAAATTAATTCCGAGAGCACCCGAACTCCGATTTCGGCGAGCTTATAGTCAAACTGAGCATCTCGAAAATACGAACCCAACGACACCAAGATCAACCCAATTCGAGCCCAAATGAGTTTGAATCAAGGACCCGAAGCTGTTGGAAGGTTCAAACCGCAATTTGAGTTACCAAACGATCTCCGATTTTAACTAGCTTCTACTCGAATTGAGCGGCTCGACGAGACGAATCCAACGAGTCCAAGATCGCCAAATTACAATATCATTAAGGCCTCCAAATGTCCAACGAACGGTGCACGATCCAAGCGTTCAATATCGGCCGTCCATTCAAACCACTCCCTATTCACCCATGATCTCACACCTATTTATGAGATATGCCACTCCAGAAAAACTATAAATAGAGCCCTCATTCTTCACAAGAGGAACTCAAGTGAAGAGAGAGAAGAAGAAGAGAAGGAGGAGAAGGAAGAAGCTCCTCCTCGACCACCGCCGGAGCTCTTCCCGCCACCTGAAGCGCCGGAATTCTGGCAGATTTTCGGGAAAAGCAGGGAATTTGCAAAACTTTGTAAAGTTGCTTCAAGTTGTAATCTGATCGTCCCGATTTGTGGGACGAATCAGTTTCTTGTAATTTACAGAAACACTAGTGGAATTTGTGGGACGAATCAGTTTCTGGTGTTCATTTCTCTTTTCGGTTTGTGTGCTGAATACTCGTGCAACGCTAAGACGAATTTACAAACTCTACCGCCGCGTATATTCTAGCACACAACATCTCCAATCATACAAAGGATGTTGTGTTTATTTATTTTATAAAAGTAATTGCAAATATAAATTACTTTTTAATATATAAAATAGATTATGATACGATTCTATAATCATATAATTGCATACAAATTTTAAATCCACTTCAATAAAAAAATAGTAAAAAATTTAAATTAGAAAATATATCATATATTATGATATATATTTTACATTATAATTAATTCAAAATTCAAAAATCTTAATTAATAAAAAGTATTAATGCTGATTGAGTTCAAAAATATATACATAAGTTCAATTTTTAATGATTTTATAATTGCTTAACTAAGTAAATGATTTGATTTATTCAAACAAAAATCAAACTTACCCTCTAAAATAATAAAAACTCTGTTAAAATATATTTATATATTTTATAATAAGAAATAGCTACTTTTATTATACATATTTATTATGTTATCATTATTGTTGCGTCTTGGAGTATTCATGGTGGTACAAAAATATAAAATTTAGCGTCTTAGCGTTGTACGAAAATCCAGCACGCAATCAGATAAGAGAGGGTGTAGCATTCATGAGACATTAAGATTTTTACGTGGAAAACCCCTAAAAAGGGGGAAAAACCACGGGATATAGCCCAATTTGAATGAATCCACTATTATTTGCAGTCGATTACAAATGAGGCCCTTCCTTAGGGGGGTAAGGCATTGGCTTTATGTACATTATATGAAGTACATGATGAGAATACAAAGAGTCACTATTGATGTGTTCGTTTAGTTGGAAGGATCGTAGTCAATGGGCGACGTAAGTCGGAAGGACCATAGTCAACGAGCGACGAAAGTCAGTAGGATCTTAATTGGCGGGCGACGTAAGTCGACAGGACTGTAGTCAGTGCGCGACGGAGGTCATAAAGATCATTGTCTAGCGACAGAGGTCGGAAGGACTGCGTTAGATAGAAGTCCAGCAATGGACAAAAATCCAGCATCAGATATATGTCAGTCAAAAGTCCAACAACGGGCAGAAGTCCGATGTCGGGTATAAATCTGTCGACGAGCGGAGGTCCAACGTCGGGTAGAAGTCCGATGTCAATAGACGGCCGGGGAGAACTCTGACATTAGATGGTGTTCAGGAAGAACTCCAGAGTCACTTGGAGATCGGGCAGAGTTACGGCGTCACTATAAAGTCGGGAGGAATTCCGGCATCACTTGGAAGTCAGGTGGAATTCCGGCGTCACTTGGAAGTCGGGCAGAATTCCAGCGTCTTGTGGAAGTCGAGTAGAGTTCGGACATCCCTTTGAAGTTGGACGAAATTTCGGAATCATTTGGAAGTCTGGCAGAATTTCGGCATCCCGTAGAAGTCAGGCAAAATCCCGGCGATGGTCGATGAGGAGTTTCTTCCATCCCACTCTTCTCTTCTTCTTCTTGCTTTAGTCCCCCTCTCAAGAGAAATGAGGGGCTATTTATAGTATTTTGAGGATGACATGACCCATAAATAGGGGGGAGGGGGGGAAATAAATAGGGGGGGGGGGGATAAAGGACAAATGTGGAGTGTATTGGATGGACGATCGATATTGAATCCCTTGATCATGGACCGTTCGTCAGACATTTGAAGGTCTTAATGATATCGGAATTCGACGATCTTGGGCTCATTGGATTCATCTTGTTGAGCCGCTTCATTCGACTATAAGCATGTCATATTTGGAAACTGTTTGGTAATCCAAATTATGGATTGAACCTTCAGGCCTGGTCATGGAAAGAGGAGGGGGTGAGGTAGCCGGCGGCCAGGGGTGAGAGAGGGATGGAATCCGGCAGCCAAACGAAGATAAGGAGGAGGAAGAATATGAATATGACTATGATGAACAATAAGAAGGAACAAAACAAAAACAAAGAAAGAAGATAAAAACCGCGAGCCTTGGACTCTTCCAAAGACTGACTTGTGATTCTTTGCCCTTCTCTAAGGGACTTCAAGTCACGAGCCCGGACCTATCCTGCGGATGGTGAAAACTCTGATTCCTTCCCATAGGAATCTCACTATCGTCCTCTCAAAAGAACAAAAGTGTTGAACACAAATTTTTAATATCAATCATCCATCTCTATTACAATAGCTTAAGTCTCTATATATAGACCACAACATAAGAAAACTCAAAATGCAAAATTGCCCCTTGGGCTACAAGACCAACCTAGGGGCAAAACCGAAAATACATCAAATAAGAACTAAAATTCAGAAAAATAACTCATAATTGAAGATTTAAATTATAGCCGTCGATTTGCGACGCCTCCTGTGATAGATGCGCCAAATCTTCGTACCGATATCCACATCATATATTTATTTCTATATCACTTTAATATCTAAATCATATTAACATAAATACATGAAAATATATAAATAATTTTTCTTTAGGAATTGCTAGAGGTTGCAATAATTTTTATTTTTATTTTTACTTTTTTCCCCACCAAATAGAAACTACATTTCAAAGTATGAAAATTGAAATGCATTCATTTCTTTAAAATATTTTTTTTTCTAGCGAATTAAAAATTAAAATTTTGAATATAACTATCTGGTTCTTAAAAAAGGACCCTCACATATTTTCCATGAAGAATTTTTTGAATTTAAATTATTAAATTTCATCTCATTTCAATCAGATAAATATTTATAAAAAGTTAAATCCACTTCTATTTGAAAACTCATCAAATTACTTTTTTAAGGCTTTGAAATTAAATTTTTTAAATGTGAGTTTTATGCATCCATGTGATAATATGTATGTATGTACATAGGCATACATGAACACATGAATGTGTATATGCGCACGTATGCATAATGACAAATTAAATCACCATATGCACATGACAAAGGATGTCTAATGAATACTAATTCTCACATTAACAAAATTTTAATGTAATTTTCAAATTTACAGTTTTCTATTCTCTGAAAACAAAATAATTCAATTCAATTAAAATATTAAATATTAAATATAATTTAAAAGCAAGCATAGAATGACAGGTTCTGTTAATGCCCATTTGGACAGATGAAATAAAGACAATAATTTTTTTGTCGCAAGTGAAATAAATGATGGAAGCTTCCTTGCAATTGCAGGTGAAGTTGCTCTCAGCCAATCTTAAGAGTACAATGATAGGAATAAATATTAAAAACCCCTTCCAAGAGAGATTATTCTGTGTGGACACCGGACATAGTTTATCGTTCAAAAATGAATCAGATGCAATCATGTTATCCAATACCGAGTAGAGCCAAATTGCGGTACCGAGTATGAGGTGACATGACGCATTTTCATTGGGCTCTGGATGACGTTCAACGTCCGCACAGAATAATTCATCCTCTTACAGGGAATGATCAATCATTAGATATCACATACATAACAAGATTTTTATAATGATATGATGGATGGAAATTGTTAATCATTCTTCCTCATATGTGTAAGTTTTACACAGAAATTGAATGATCATTCACAGCAAATCTTGAAGCAAGATCCATATGAACAAAATAATGAACAGAAATTAATTGCAGAACCTCAAATTCATAAATAAAATCTTGCAAGTTTCCATCCTTATGGATCATCATTCTGCAGAAGCAGAAAATCAATCTCATGTGCTCGATTCAAAGAATTATACAGTGTGGAGTTTGGAAAGGAAGCAGGAAAATTTACCATATACAGACCCAAACAACAAAGAAGAAAATTTCAGCAAATTAGCTAGATCAAAAATAAATCAGACCCTAATTTGGAAATGCAACACAATAGTTGAAGAAATTGAATGAAACAAATTACAGCTAATTATACAGGGATCTGTATACAAGAGAAAATTCAGATTAGGAGCTTCCATGTGATCTTACTGATGACATAGACATTGCAGAAACTGAAGCTGTTGGGCTGTTAATGTCTCTCTCTCCATTGCCCATTCTAGCCTTTCCACTTATCTTGCTTATATTTTCTTGAGCAATATCAATAAACCAATCATCATTAGGAAGAACACTGCATTTGAGGATTCAAATTCAACTTTAGGAAGGTTTAGAATGTAAATGTTATAAATTAAGATGTTTTTCCAGTAATTATATGAGCATTATGATTTAAACATGTACAAAGAAGGGCTTCATATGAACAAATTTGTATAGGATACACATGGATAATACTTGTATCAAGAGCTCATATAGAACAGATCAATAGTATACATTTACTTTAAAATGTTTGCTTGAGACAACGAGAAGCATTAATATATAAAAAATATTGCATTTTTATACTACAAAACAACACCCAAAATTAATATTTTTCTTAAGATGAAGTTTAACTCTCATCTTGGCTTATGAAAGTTCTTACAAACTTTGGCAGTTGGCTAGTTCAATTTTTTAATGTCAGATTTTTTTTTTTCAAATCAATAATAATCATCTCTGGAAAATAAAAATCATAATATATGTAAAATAAAAGAGCAGTACACTTCCTTCCCTAAAGGCAATGGATAGTTCAACTAGAGATAAGGCGATGTAGATTAGTGTGAGGTAACTAAGGCTTCGTTTGGGATGGCTTTCTTACTGCTTCTTAAAACAACTTTTTAGTACAAAAATAAAAAATTTTGTGCTAGAAAGCTACTTTAAAAAGTAGTAAGAAAGCGCTTTTTTACTGCTTCTTAAAGCAGTTTTTTAATATAAAAATTAAAACATTTATACTAGAAAGCTGCTTTAAGAAGCGGTAATAAATCCATTCCAAATGAAGCCTAAATTTAATAGATAAAGGAAAGATCTCTATAAAATATATTTGTCATCGTATTAACTTTTGAGAAAAGGAGATTTAGGGTGCACCAACTCGAACACAACCAGTCCCATCCATCTAAATAGGAATGCAATGAGCAGTGTTAAGAGGTGATTGGTGAGGCAGTGCCTCTTAGGAAAACTTTTTCAGGCAAGATGAAAAAAGGGAAGCCTTCTGCTGCACGTAAGATTCCTTCTCCCCTTATTGCCCGTCCTGCGCTCCTTCTACCCAAACGTATTTCTATAGATGCGTCATTGTACTTTCATACACTGTACTTATTCGAATAAAGTCAATTAAAATAGCACTAGGATTTCTGTGCACATGTGTATAAAGAACATAAACTTTATGGTTATCTACTGCCTTCCATTTATTATCTCTTGGAATGTGGTACTATTGATGAATTATTTTCAATGCACTGTTATTTAGAATTCTTCTGAGATGAATGTGCTGAATAATAATACACAACAATAACAACAACATCAAATCTTTGTCCCACTACGTGGGATCGGCTACGTGAATCCTATTTCACCATTGTGTCATGTTAAAAGTCAAATTCTCATTTAAATCTAATAAAGAAAGATAATTTCTAATATTTTCTAACCAAGTCTTTTTAGGTCTACCTCTACATTTCTTAACATAAGTCAAATCTAATACCTCAACTTTCCTAACCGGGTCATCAGAAGGCCTCCGTTTAATGTGACCAAACCATCTAAGGCAACTCTCCCTAATCTTATCTTTGCTACTCCAACCTTTTCACGTATATGCTCATTTCGTATCCTATCTCTAAGGTTAAAGCCACTCATCCACCTTAGCATCCTCATCTCTGCAACATAATAATCTTCATTTAAACTCTTGTGAAGCTACTGAGATGACCATTTGTATTTTAAAGAAGTTAAAATCTTTTATTTGATGGATGGCATTTAGTTAAAACTACAAAAAACTACTTATGACCAGAAAATGAAGCTGAAGCAAGCATTCATAGTATTGCTTCTCATCAAATATAGAACTTGCCTGTCAGGATCGACTCCAGTTGCAGAAAACGCAGCCATAGCTCTATCCATGATCTCTACAATAACTTGATGAACATGTCTGGATAAGTATCGACCTTGCCCAAAAAGGATAACAAACTGCATGTCCAGATAAAACTACACATAATGCGGGAAGAAAACATCAGTAGTGAATCCATCATCGATAGTCTTAGAAGAGAGATGGAACTGAATCTACCTGCTGAAGACCTAGAGGGCCAAGAGGCCTAGGCCCTTCTTCAAGATCTTCCCAAAAGTTCTGATCTTCAGAAAGCCATAATATGACGGTTTCTGTAAGTCTCATCATTAATAATGTAGAAAATCGTTCCCTTCCAATAAACATGTCTGCAGCTATGCCAGACATCCTATTCAACTTCGCATATAATTCCTGGAAAAAAGAAAATTGAAATATCAATTAAGCACCAACAATGCCAATTTCCAAATGAGCCAAATTAGTTAAATTTTCCAATAATAAAACAAATCCATATTTGACATTGTCACTATTATTAACTTAATTATTTGGGTGCGGCATTATTATAAATCCTCAACCTTCATTCATTACTGTTGAGTATCATGTATTATGAGTAATTAAATTCATAATAACATTTTTATTTTTAAAAAATGCAATCAATAAAACATTGTGAGTGGCAATGGTAGGAGCAGAAATTTCAAATGATTTCATAACTATTTCCAAGGGGGGCTTCCTAATAACAATGTGACGTGTTCTTCTTTCCTTTGGGGTAATTTGTATCCATATTCTTGTCTTTCAAATTGATTAGCCATTGGTTTTGCATAGTGAACGAAATTTTTATCAAGATATATTATGAGTTTTCTTTTAAATCATGAATTTGATTAGTTGCTAAATTTTTATATTTGTGGTGTTTTCTTGTGAAATTTCATATTTTTACTAATTGTTAAATTACCTAGGGGAATGAATAAAGCAGGTGCGTTGTCCTTATATTATAAGTGAAGCATTTTTCTTAAATTATGAATTAGCAAAATATTAACTGTAATTTCCTTTTATTTTCTTCTTGAATATAATCCTAACTAGTATTAGTAACCCTAGACCCAAAACATTCTACATTATTGAAAAAGGGAAGGTTGGAATCTCAATTGTACTATTTTCTAGTTGAATTAAATCCACTTGCAGCAGTGAACACAACTTTACAAGGCAATAAAAAAACAAGAGAAAACAGATTACCCTAAATAAAAAATTTAAAAAACTAAAAATAGCAAGAACAACATCAAGGCACATGATTTGTATATGCAATGACTATAGATTTTAGATTGCTTTACCAAGTTTATCTATGAATATTTAACGAAAAAACTACCTGTCTTAAAAGCAAGATTACTTCTGCTCATGGAAAAGAACATAAAATTGGAGTAATAGTTACCAGGAATATTAGAGAGGGAGACCACTCTGGTTCTTCATGACTATCATCCATACTAAGGTACATTTCTGCACTGAGATGTGTTTCACCATCCTCCGTGAAAATAAGATCAAGAGCATGCTGCCGGCAAAATGAATCTCTTAGTCTGTCAACACAACGCTGCAGTTTTCTTTTCCATTCCCTTTGTTCTGGTAAACGATTATGTCTGTCGCTACTTTTTTTGCGAGAATCATCAGCTCCACTGTTCTGGTACAGTGAAATGAGCTTTGTGGCTGCTCGAGGGAGCAATTCTTCAGCTAACAGAGATGCATTTGCCAGTAAAGCTAGCTGTTGTGCTTCAGTCTCTGCCAATCTAACAATTTTATTTCCAGAACCTTCCAGATTTTCCACATCTTCCATTGAGCCTGGTAAGGCATTAATTAGTAAATTTACGTAGGAATTGAATACTTTGTGAAGGCCATCCAATGTGGAGCTACCCAACTGCATACTCATAAGTGGCCCTACATCTTCAAAAAAATCCTACAAGCCAATAACACAGACAAAACATGGTAAGAAAAAAAAAAGCCCATGTAAATGAGGGAAACTTGATGTTTGGTACTGTCTTAAACCTACAATTAATAAAAATGGATAAATAAAAACGAAAGAATTGGAAGTGTCTGACACAGTCTTGTGTATGCCATCTTTTTAGTTTTAGGCTTTGTTTGGGAATTGGGATGGCTTTTTTATTGCTCTTAAATCAGCTTTTTAGCACAGAAATAAAAAATTTTTAAAAGAAAGTTGCTTTAAGAAGCAGTAAGAAAGCCGTCCCAAACGAAACCTTAGCTTGCCTTATGTTATACTTAAAATTTTATATATAAAAAAAAGACATATTTGGCTGTAAATAACAATTTTTCCTTAAAATCCTCAACAATTTAGTAATGATTATTTATTTCAGACGAATTGAATGTCATGGAAATTAAAAATTATTTAAATTGAATCAAATAATTGCTTTTAAAATAAGTGAGCACTAGAAACAATAGTTCACATAAGCAGGACCTTGTTAAAACCAAGAACCTAAATATTCATCAATTAACGTCAAGGTACAAGAGAATTTTGCGCATAGAGTACATTAAGAAGGTTCTATAGAATGGGATGCATCTCATAGAAAAGAAGTAGAAGGGAGTGTTGATTACATTCTAACAAGCAACCATGAGACCATTTGTTCATGAGAACCGGCCAAGTTTGTATGACAAGGAAACAGTTAAAGAATTAAACTAACATGGCGACCAAATAGAGAGCCCATCAGCAGAAGGAGATGGCATTAAGGAGGAGCTATAGGAGTCCTATGCAAGATGAAATTCCTTCGCCCTTCTTCGGTTGGAAAGGGAAATCTCCAACAGTAGTTGATTCAATTGTTTAGGAAAAAAAATCAACTTGCTAGAGATTGTAAAAACACATCATTAGTCATAGATTGGGTCATACTTGTAATTCTTGTTCAATTCCAAGAAAAGATGAGGTCTCAATCAAGGTCTTTTCTTGATGCTCTACAGGAAGATGAATTTTTTTTTTGCGATCGGATGGAATTATTTGCCTCCACCAGCAAAATTAGGCGAGGCAACCTTTTCAATGGGCTTCTTTGGCACTAGAATAAATATTTGATTATTTCTATCACTTCATTAACCTTGATTTTTTTTGTCAAATTCAAATCAATATAAATACTTCAATATATGATGAAAAAAGGTTGCATCAAGCTTAGTGGCTTTACCATCATGGTCAGAAAATGAGATAAAAATAACCCTAGATCTAATAAACTCAAATGACTGTGGGCAGCCATTCATGGTTTATCATTTGTGAAGCTTTGATTATTGCGAAAGTTGAAGACTTTTCTTGCATTCCCAGTCGACTTATGATATACTCTTAAGGAATTCACTTGTAGAACATACATTAATCACAAGAACTCTCTCCCTTTCATAATTTTCCTCCTGTGGTTCACCGTATTTGGTTCTTCCTCCATAATTACAGTTTCTCATAAATTTGAGATTGCAAATGTCCATTTTGGAAATTTCACATCTAGATATCCACAAGTTATATAGGCTTTAATCCAGCCATAATGACAAACTTAACCGTCCTCTCTAATTCAAATTCAAATGTCTGAGTCTACAATGATTTATGTTGGTAGTAATTTTAATGCTTCAATGTTTCAAAACACCTTTTCATTTGAATCCATGCCAAATGTATTGGGTTGGGCTATCATTTTTAGGCTTCTAATTTGACTCCACTGAATGATGCTTTTGTATATCTATAATTTCAAAATTGGTATCTAGTCCCTCCGATTTGATGCTTGCAAATGCCGCCTCATCGCCAGCTTAGTTCACTGTTGCCGTTCCACTTCATGAAGATTTTCTATTGTTGCAGGCCCTCTACCAAGTTGGAGCTCTCTCAATGTTGAGTTTCTTCTTTTAGATGTTGACACAGTCAAGACTGTAATTAGCTTCCAAAAGTTCTAATAATCATATGATTTCCTTTGACTTTTGAACATATTAATTTTGAAATCCTGCAAAACAAAATTGTTCTAAAAAAATTCTTGAAATACAATTAAAGTAACGTAATCTATGTTGATTTCTTTACTTAAAAGTCCCCTTTCCATCCTTTGATTTTTCCAAGCTTTTTAAGCCCACAATTGTCAAATAACATGGTAGAACTAAAATACTCAATGAAAAGTTTTTTTTTTTCCAATGAAAAGTAACATTAGAAAAAAAGAATTTTATTGGACACCATTTACTAATTCACCTTCAATTTATGTTGTTGGATTTATATCTCCTCTTCTAGTTGACTTCTCAAATATTTAGCTAATTCTTGTGATGTTCTAAAATTGGATGATTCTTTTTCCTTGATTGATTGCTCAATCTGATTTCCTTAGACTAGTTTTCTTAAGCTCAATTTACTTTTATGAATATAGGAGCATGTAACGTTTGTAGCTTAGAATTTCTTGTAAGCATTAAATAAAAATTACCTTGTGCGCCATCTAGGGAAATGGAAAACAAATCCTAGAAATTTCTAGTTGGCTTTAAGCATTAACAAATCATATTTGTTAGAACTCCATTATTCTCCATTTACTAAAAAGCAAGACCAGCACCCAAAAGGAAGAAATAAGATAAACTCTTGTATGCATTGATTGCATTCAATAACAAGTAGCTTTAGATGAGTAGGTAATTGTCTAAAAATGTTAGCTAATGCATCATTTCCCTCCATGCTAGAGTTTTTGCTAGAAGATCCTTTTGACCATTTATTGGGTGTTATGTGTGGAGCGGGGGGAGATAGAAAAGTAAAATATTACTTTAGTCACAAAATGGCTTGTTTTAAATAATTAGGAGTATTTTTTCTCAAAAAGTTCAAGAAAAAAGAAAAAAATGCATTGGATATGATGCCCCTGTTGTTTAATTATCATTACAAAACATATTCAAGATAATTGTCAATAAATACTCGTGGATTTAAAAATATATGCACTTCTAATTCTTAAGGTGCATAAGTATATTTGTATAAGAAAATTGATAGAAGCATACTAAAATAGCCTTAGTAGAAAAGCACAGGTTATGAACAAATTAAATGTCATCTGAGTGGAAGAGCATCTCTTACCTGAACCATCGAATTAAAACGATGTGCACTGCTTGAAAGTTTGGGCTGAACTATAGCTATTGTGTTCGTCGATCTACCAGACACACGTGTTCCAGATGAAGGTTGTGTAAAAACCCAATCATCTGCAGCTGCCAGTGCTGCTGTACTTTCTTCAATCCGCTTTAAATTAGCTTCCAATGCTTGTTCAACACTGGGCCTGAAAAGTTTCATAAGAACAGAGGAAAGAGAAAGCCCGCGAGCTTCCAGCAAAGAACAATGTCCAATGGCTATCTGAACACATTCTGCAGCAGCTCTTAGACCTCCGGCAGCTGCAGATGAGGCTAATGCATGCCTCTTTACAAGTCGTGCAAAATCCTCGGTCTGCTTAGCAGACCATGTTACAAGTTCTGATGTATATGCTGAATCATCACCGAAGACTTCCAAAGAATCATTCACAGCTTGAGCAATGGCAGAGAAAACTTGTTGTGATAGTGCAGCAGTATATGCTCCTCCATATGAAGTGCTTGTTGGATGAATGGTTTGCATGTTATATTGAAGCCTACGATAATGAGCATTTAGCAATAAACTATGGGCACGGTGTCCATCCCCAAGCCTTTTCAGAGCTGAGGCAGCTGCACGAAGCTCCACTCCACGAGTAGATGATTGGCAAGCTGCTTCAGCAAGTTGATCTGATAACTTTTGACGACATTCAATAATAGTATTTTGTAGTGACATAAGCTGAGTTGAACTCAGTGTGTGGTTCTCTTTTCCATCTGAGGCCGCCACCCGTTCTGCTTCGTCCAGGGCATCTAAGGCTTCCTCCACCCTCCTTTCAGCAAGTAAAACGTCAAGCATATCAGGAAGCTCTCGCAACCATTTTTCTAAATTTGAAGGCTCTTGATCATCAATTTTTGCTGTACTGTCTTCCGTAGAATAATCAGAATCCTCAGAAAAAGTTTCAACATGAACTCCTTCAGCTAAATTATGAATTAAAGCAGCTTGAGAGGATAGCAGATTTCTGATAGAAAGAAGTTCACCTTCTAGATCTGATATTTCCTTGGATGTCCTGTAAAAGCATTGTGCCCATATCAATTTGCAAAGAACAAACCAAAATGGAAATAAACAAAAAACATAATGCATGACATTTTTAAGAGAAAATTTTGTATCAAACCAATGTGAAATGGAAACATGACTGATAAAGTAGATAGTATCTAGACCAAATAACTATGATGGAAAGAAGAAAATATAAATGTCATATATTCTTAAAGAAAAACTTTTGTGGTCATAGTCCCTAAAAAAAAAAAAAAACACCTTGTGCACCATCTAGGGTGTACACATACATAGCACTACTTTTCAAAAAAAAAGCTTGGCAATTGTGTGACAAAAACAAGCCAAGCTGAATAGCTAAATTTCACAAGCAATAGTAAAAAAGTGTACCAAAGAACAAACTTAGTGTATGAAAAATAAGTTGCCTTGACATGCAAACTCATCATCAAAGAATTTTAATGATTAGATTACATACCTAATGAATGCTGCATAGTTAGCATAAACACTTTTGCGCATTTCTTCCGCAGAAGCCTTCTTTAGATCTTGCAAATAGGCACACATGTGCCTTATTTCCTGCAGTGGGGGTAATCCAAAAAGTAACTTAGAATCACAAGTTATCGCAAAAACAATACGACAAGCGACATGATAGTTGTAACATAGTTATAAAAAAAAAAAAAAATCTTACACAACATGTAAACTCTTGAAAAAGTTGCACAAATTGACTTGATAAATAAATAGAACTGAATTGCAGAACAATCTCTCCATAATGTTTGGATTTTCTAAGTAGAGGAATGTGAGAAAAATAAAATTTAAAAAGAGCACAGCTTGCATTATATTACATTCCTTAACTTAATGAGGAAGCTACCCAAGCAAACCACATGATCTTGCAGTTCCACTCACCGACTTGATTAAATTCCTATAAAGCCAGCCTTTGGAGAGAGAGTGAAATGAAGCAGGACAAAAGAGAAAAATAAAGATAGTTACCCTACAAGAAACAAGTGCAATGACCTATTTATGCAATAACATACGGATTCATGAGTAAATTACCTAACTAATGAGTATGAAGTGATTTTAATTCATAGCAAATTATCAGCTACTAAGATTTGATAAGATTTGATAAATGATATGCGGAGATCCTACAACTTCTCTAATCAGGAGCCTCAATTCTTGTCAGGCTTTACTTTTAATGCATCATTTCCAAGTGTAATGTATAAAAAGCACAATATAAGAACAGTTCTAAAATTGAAGTAAATGGAAAAGAAGCTTTTTTTATGACAATAGACAAAAGAAACAAAGAAGAAAAAAAATGCATGGATCCATACAACATCAAGAGTGCTTATCATTCTTGAAATATAAAGAAGAAGAAGAAAATAATTAAGGGAAATGCTCACCATCCACATGCAAGAGACACAGCCAGTGCATGCATCAAAATCATAATAAAAAACTAAACAACCTACATAAAAATAGTTCCTACTTCAAAGTTAAGAGATGCTAAAACATGCATGGGCAGCTCAACATTCCAGTTGTGCAGCTTATTTCCTAGAGCAATCACTTCCCTTTCCAGCTTAACCAATATAGAAATCAACATCAAATTATCAATGAGTCTATATGATCCCAAAATACTGACTTGGTCATCTAAATATCATCCATTCGCCATAGGAAAGCATTTAAACCTCAAGCGCACAGTAAGTATACTAAAGACCATAACTTTGTGAAATAAAATTTGTTTCCACTGATTCAATATAAACGACTACACGGAACGAATGTACTACCAAAGCAGGCGTCACAAGCTACAACACTTAAAAGGAGACCAAAAGGGTTGATTGAAAGAAAATTCGTCGTGGTTATCAAAGCATGTGCTTTGACACATAGCTCGTCTACAATTTATAAATTTTGCATTCCTATAAAATCACCCCAAGCAGAATTCTCTCTATCACCCTAACAAATTAAAACTAAACATGATTCACAAACGAAGAAGGAAGGGAAAGAGCGAGGGAACTTACCTTCTCGTTCATGCTCTGGCATTTGGACTGCATGTAGGCATCCGGATCAAAATTATCAGTTTTGAATATCTTTAGCTTATCGGAAAGCTGTACAACACTATCTTGGGATCCAGGAATCGATCCTCCAAGATGCTGGATCCCCGTGGAGCTGAGGCCAGAGGGCCCCGAAGCCCTAGATCGAGACGACTTCGCCGAAGCCATCGGCGACAGAATAAGCTAAGGGGGCTGTTTGGCAATATGATTTATGCAAAATTTGAGCAGGATTTATGTTAAATCCTGTTTAACAGGATTTATGGAACCGTTAAATCTCACAGCGAGTTAAATCCTCCGTTTTGCTCTTTTTGCTGTAAATCCCGGATTTACTAAATCCGGGAGTTTGGTGGATTTACGGGATTTGGCCGAAGAAGTGCACGAACGGAAGAAAGATATGGCCAGCAAGCTCCCGTCATCTTCGGCGAACGGCGAGGTGTGATTTCGGATCCGATCGGAAGGAATGTTATCGAAGGAGGCGAAGGCGAAGATGAACGAACAGTGTGGAAGGGGAAAGACGAACCTACCGCATCTGCGGAATCAAGCTATCAAAAAAATATGAAAATAAAATAGTAAAAAAGTTAATTAAAAAAACATAAATATAGCATAGAAATAAATTAATTTAATTTAATTAAACTAATTAAAATATAATATAATATATAAATAATGAATTACTTAAATTAATTTATCATTAATTTAAATTTCTATTATATTATTTATAAAAAAAAAATTTAAAAAATAATGAGAAAGTCATTCCAAACGAAGCTAAGATAAATTTTTGAACGATAAGAGTTAGCTTGGGAAGAAGAAACCCTGAAAGAAATCAGCTTTTGCAAGATAAATATCTTCGACTTGAAATAGAATATCACACATTTCATCTTGATGTGTTGGTTGAGAGCTTAGACTATCAACTAAGACGTCTTAGATTCAAGTCTTGTGTATGCGATGTGTGTGTGAGTCTGTCTTAATTGACCTTAATGTCAAAAAAAAAAAACTCCTCATGATTAGCACAAATTAAACAATATGAGAGAGCGATGTACCACCGTCAGATTGACCATGAGACTTTAAATGACCGTTGGATTAGTCGGCATGTTGTTCGATGCAGTGAGTAGCGGGAACTCTTTTTTTTGGACATTTAGGCCGTTTAAAACAAACACACATACGACGCATGCACAAAGACTAGAATCGAAGATCTCTCAATCGGAAGCCTAAGCTCTCAATCAACATGCCAAGATAAGCTGTGTGTAGCAACCGAAAAACATTTTCTGAACGAAGAAAATGCGTTATAATTATATGGACTTAAATCTTGACCAGATAATGGGACTTATGGTAGCCTTGCAGCAAGACTTTTGACTTATGTTGCTAGTCCTTAGCATAAGTGTATTTAAAATTTAATTAAAGTATATATAATATACTTGAAATACTTAAAATTATAGAAATTAAATATAAGAAATTTTTATCTTATAAATTTTAAATTTGTATAAAACAAATTTATAATTTTTATTTTTACTAATATACATTAATTTGGATAATGAATGTGAGTAACTCTGCACCCACAAAATGTAAAGGTGGAGTTGTTTTAACGCTATTATTTTTTATTAAATGCACTTTTTCAAGGGGAAAGAATTAATATGAATTTATTAAAAATTATATTTAATTTTTTTAATTGAAATCATATTTATATCTTTAAAAAATAAAAAGATTTTTTCATGCTTGAAATTTGAAAGTGGCACATTTACTATAATTTGTATGCATCTTTAGGACATGTCTAACATATATCAATAAAATATAATTTGCCGTGCAAATTTGAATTAAAAATTATTAAAATTAAATTTCAAATTATCTGCACTTAATGATTGAATTAAATGTCTCAAAGAAACAAGCCAAAAAAAAAGAAAGATATGAGTACAAATGAGCTCAAATCAAATAATTAAGCACAATTGAAAACTTCATAATATTATTTGCCAAATCAAATGATCTCCATATCTTGTAAAATTATTATGTGCGGTCACTAGACGACATATGGAGGCAAATCACGATGCGCAACGTCACTTTTTGATGTGTACCTGTGTTACGTACCGCTCTGTACCAGATGACGTAACATATTCTAATTCGCCTTCGAACAGTCTGATGACCACATAGAATATTCTCTCCAATATCTTAAGTGCTTCCTATAATCAAATCATCATCTCAATAATAAAATCAATCAATTATGACATCATCATGTCACTACATGGAGAATATATGATAAGAGAATCAATAAGATGTGTCCAATAGGACAATTGAGGGGTTTTAATTAACATTATCAAAATGTCATTCAATAAAACTATAAATAGACTCATTCTTCATATGAAGGGAACTCAGGTGTTTGAATCCATTCGATTTCTAAAAAGAATTACTAATCCTTAACTTTTCGACGAATACTTCATCAGTGGTTGTGAATGACTAACTTTTTCAATCCTTTCGACCTTGGTTCCGTAAGAGCAAATCAGAAAGATTGAGAAATAGAACCATCTGATTTGATTAGTTCTCCATAGCCATTACATGATCATCTTAGGGTGTTAATTGATCGAAAACTTGCATAATGTGCATATGATTTTGTCTTAATTTAGGGGTGTCAATATTTGACATGACCCGAACCCGAATCGAAAATTTCAGGTTAGGGTCAACCCGAACCCGAAACTGGTCGGGTTCGGGTTCAGCATTTCGACCCGTTTCAAAAATCGGGTCTGGTTCGGGTTAACCCTTTGGCCCGAAATTGACCCGATTTTGACCCGGCAACCCGAGATTGACCCGAAAAGAGGAGTTTGACCCGTTTTTTACCCGAAAATTAGCCATTTTTTGTTGGAAAAGGGTCATTCGGGTCGTGTCGGCTTGACCCAGACCCGAAGCAGGTCGGGTTCGGGTTGACCCGAATAGTACCGGGTCAATTTCGGGTTCGACCCGAACCCGACCTGTGACCCGAAATTGACACCCCTATCTTAATTGACCTATTAGAGAGAGCTTATAAATCCAAAAAAGCTCCATAGACCTATCCAATGATAAGCCGCCACGAACAACCACCATCACAATTTAACATGATTCATTAAGTGATTACTCAAAACAATGAATTAAAAACAACATAATCAATATGAGAATTGTGTATGTTGTCAATCATAGAACTATTTAAAAAAAAAACTAAAAAATTTAAATAATTTTGTTTTTCCTGGAGAAACTGAGGGCCACAAGAAGCCACTTTTATTAGCTAAACTGAGTAAACATGAGAGTTGCAGGTAATCCTGTGAAAGGAAATACAACATTCTTGTATAGCTCTCCTAACAATTGAAGAAAATAAATGATCAAAATTCAAAAGAGGCAAATGACTGTACAAAAACGTATGAAATTATAACATCAATGCATCAAAACAAAAATAAGGCAGCTCAGATGTCCATATCAGCAAGAGTATATGAAAGACAGATGTTCATATCAAAATAAGCAGTATTCATCAATATTTCTTGAACATTACAAGCAGAAGCATGAAATACAACATCCATCAACTTCTCAATATGATATCCAAAGCTATATATGATTAGAATTGCAGAAATGTCAAAAAACATAAGAAATTCCATATCCACGATATACATTAGGATTGCAAACTAAAAGTCTTACTTATCATAAACATTAACAAACACATATAATATAACAATACTAGAACACAACACCTTACAACTTATATTAATTAAGAGAAGAAATATACAGATGAGGCGGAAACCGTGGATAGAGAAGAAGAGGAAGAAAACCGAGACGAAATAGTAGAGGGGAAGGGGAGAAAGGAAGCTAGCTCGCAAGCTAGAACAAAACCCGCAGATTTTACATTCAAAAAATCATCACATATCGCACTAAAACTGTCACTAAACAACCCCATTTATAGGGGAGAAAAAAAGGAAAAAAAAAAAAAAATTAATGCATGGAGTTAAAACACCACCCAAACAGCCACTAAAAACTCAAAATCTGCAGCAAACAAGGACGGAAGGGACAACAATCAAGGGGAAAAAGAATCAAAACAGCAGCTAGTGGGCACACAAACCGAAGGAATAGTTGCCAAGGGGAAAACACAACAGCCAATGAACACAGAAACCGAAAATCAGCCTTGAGAAGCTCAAACAAACTGTTTGGAAATTCCAAACACCACACACAGCACCTAGGGAATTCCAAACAGCACACACAGCACCTTGATTGCATCACCAAACCAGCAGAATTCCAAGCAGGGAAGGCCAAGTATTTAATAACATCCAGAAAAAAACATGAGTCATGTTTTGCCATAAAGTTTAAAGTTACCTACTAAAATGCCTCGGCATTTCGGTATCAAAATGAACCATTTGACACAGTACACATAAGACGAATAGCAACAATCTAATGAACCTTAAAAAGCTTCTATTACACGAGGGCCTATAAACTGAAAGAGTTCTCACAATTACACATGACAAAGTTCTCTAAAACATAAAAATAGCAGAAGAATGAGCTCCATCGGGCTAAAATGTTTATTCTGTATTGAATGTATCAAACGGTCGGTAAAGTATAAAACTGTCCACAAATAGGTATAGCTAATAAAATAGACACAAAATGAATTGCTCTTTTAAACCACCTAATTCTTTGCTAACATAGTGTCCACAACAAGGCGTTATTTTGCAATATGGCGCTCCTATTTTGGTCTATCGGAGGGAACAATCTGTAGAGTTGTATAATGAGATGCATTCAAAAACTGAACGGCTGAAAAAAGAATACCTTAAACTTCAAAAGCCCAACCAGAAAATTTACACACCTGGAATTTGAAGCATGCTATTTAGCTCAAAAGATCTAAGTATACAATAGAACATTATTGCAAAATAAAAATTCTTGAAATTCAAATCCATGTGTGAAAGATGAAATTCTTGGAGCCAAATACCAATTATTCGAAAACATCCAATTAAGCAACAGCCCTGCAATGGGAACTTTTATTTGGTCAGGTGACCTGACGTAGCTCTACGTTCGGACGCCAGTAAAATAGTGCAACATGTTCTTACTCTTTACCGCGCGGCCTGACAACCCGACTCGGAACGGACCCGGGATTGCTATGTTCTCGTATTGCTAGTTATTGGTCGATTTTGCTCGGCAATAACGAGAAATACCATTCTGTGAAGACCAATGCTTGCTGGGTATTGGCCTTGACAGAGCGGTATTTCTCGTTATTGCCAAACAATACCTAGCAATACCGAGCAATACCGAACATAGAAATCCCTGGCTCCGGTCCGGGTCGGGCCATCGGGCCGCGCGGTAAAGAGTAGAACACGTGGCGACATATTATTGACGTCCGAACGTAGAGCTACGTCAGGTCACCTGACCTAATAATTGTTCCTGTAGTGTACATAGGCTTCGTTTGGTTGCTCGGTTCCTTTTGTAAATGGTAGTATTTAAAAACGTTGTTGAGAGAATGGAGGTTTGTAACGGATAAGCAGATACCAAAAAACTTTTGAAAATAGTAGAAAATTTAAGTTTTGTAAAAAGTATTTTTACAAAAAAGTAACATTCAAACAACAATCGAAAAATAATTTTACCGTTTTGAAAAACAGATGGCAGAATTAATCCGTCCAAACAAGGCCTTAATGTCCGTAATGTTATTTAGATAAAAATGGATACCATATACTACAATGTTACAGCGCAGAATATAAATTGAAAATACTATAAAAAAATTCAATACAAGAGAAATTTTCATTCACTCGAGATTTCTACTCCAATCCACTATTCTCTCTCCAGTAGAAATTACAAGTTGATGCAATGCCTAAGCAGTCAACTTTTACCGGGCAAAACGCATGGTAAACTCTGCGGCAATTTGATCATGCTTGGCTCTATCGGTTACGTACAAGCAAGCAATATTGGACATCAGAGGGTTATCTACAGAAGAAAGCAAGTGTAATCTTTAGTTGTTGAACAAAAAAAAATTCAAAGCTAAAAGTTTACGTGACGCAAGAAGAGCGGGCAAAAAAGATTACAACAACAACATCAAGCTTTTATCCCACTACGTGGGGTTGGCTACTTGAATCCTTTTCTCCATTGTGTCCTATTAAAAGTCAAATTCTCGATTAAATCTAATAAAGAAAGATAACTTCTAATACTTTATAACCAAGTATTTTTAAATCTATCTCTACCTTTCTTAACATAAGACAAATCTAATGCATCTACTTTCCTAATCGGGTCATCGGAAGGCCACCGTTTTATGTGACCAAACCATCTAAAGCGATTCTCTCTAATCTTATCTTCCATTGACGCAACTCCATCCTTTTCACGAATATGCTCATCTCTAAGGGTAAAAAAGATTATAAAATATAAATACATCTTGGCTCATCTAATAAAAAAACAAAATAAATAAATTTCAATTCAAACAAGATATGTCTTCTGTAATTTTAAATTTAAGATAATCCCATCAGATAAAAATCAAATCAAACCAAAAATAATAATTTAATTGAACCGAATCAGTCCACCCAATAGTTTCTTTTTTAAAAACGAACAAAAAACTGAATAAATAAAATAAAATAAACACTTTGATTTAGTTTAAGTGTAAGGCAATTTGATTTTGATTTTTTTTTTTTAACTTTTTGATGGTCGGATAGGGTTCATTCCAAACAATAATAGTTCGGAACAACAAAGAATTGTGCATACCTTAGAAAGATCAGAGCATGTAAGGCATGAAACAAACTAATAAAGGATAACATCAGATTTAGCTTAGCAGGTATACAGGACATACAAGGATCAGGGTTGGTGAACATTGATTTGATGGCTATCAGCACCTTTGAAATTGTCAAAGCAGGGCTCCAACCGTCCTTCAGTATATCCAGACTTACATTGCCGCTTGAATCAACATTACAGTGGTATATTCGAGTTTTGGAAACCACCTGAAACGCAGAAAGAATACAAACGATCAAAAGAAATACTCGAGCTCTTGGAAAAGTTTTATAATGGAATGTAAGCGATTAAATAATGCGAGTCAAGTGTTCTGAACTAGCGTATTAATTCACAAACATTCAAAATTATCAATTCTTTCCATGGAATATTAAAAATTTTCATATCATTATTTCAGCTTTTGTAGTTTGTCTCGGACTTCGTTTGGGACGGCTTTCTTACTGCTTCTTAAAGCAGCTTTTCAGTATAAAAAAATTAATATTTAAACTAGAAAGTTGTTTTAAGAAGCAATAAAAAAATTGTTCCAAACAAAGCCTCAGCATGCTACTGTAGAGCTATTGAATGATAGTGACTACCGCATTGGTATTATATCAATGACAACACTGACATTCTTTAGAATATCAACAAGAAAACGCTTAGATACATCCTTTTGCCCGCTTACTTCTGTGGAAGAGGTGTTATAGATTGACTTTTAGGCACGGTTTGTATTGAAGAACTTGCAAGAGAGCAAATGAAAACAAAATGGAATGGAAAATGATAAAAAAAATTGAAATTAATTTTCACCTATTTGTTTGATATAGAAGAAATGAAATAAAAAAATATATATTTATTTCTTGATTAGTTGATAAGAAACTGAGTTTGTATTTCTGTTGAGGTGACATTTCGAGTGACAGAGATGACTCAAATATAATTTTTTCCCATTTTTCACTACAGTTGAAAAATGCATTTGCTCACATTTCGTAGTTAAATTAACTTATTTATTAATTATATTAGAACCAAACAACCAATATGAAATTGTAAAGTCAAATGTACTTTATCTTCCCTTCAATTCTTTCAAATCAACATACCTTAGTTAAAAAGGGATGGGTATTAAATAGACATTGATATATAAATGTTTTACATGAATTTTATTCTATTAAGAATTAAAAAAGTGGATTATATTCTATTTAAATTAAAGCTTGACAAGTCAAAATGTGACATGTGAAAGAGCATTTAACATAACGACAAGAGTACAATTTGTGAAAATGAGTAATATAACTTTGAAATATAAAATACAAGCATTCTTCCGAAATATTCATGAAAAGAAAATGTTTGAAATAACTCGTACATAAATATGTAAGTATAATATGCAAATTTGCTAACTAAAAAAAGTATTCTAATATCATATGTTCAGCTCATCTGATTTTAAATGGTCCTGCGAACAAAATTCCCAAAAAAAGAAAATTATCAAGCTAGCAAATATTAATCTTGATAAAGAGACTGTATTTCCATTACATGAAGATTTGCCATCCGATTCACATGTATCCAAATAGTTTATTAGAAACACTGAATAATGGGTTAGGAAAAAAAACTTCAACAGTAAATTTTTTTTTTTTGGGTGATTAGACTTAGGCTTCTTTTGGAACAGTTTTCTTACTGCTTTACTTTTCAGATCACAATTATAATTTCTGTTTCGTCAAAGTTTTTTCCGCTTTTTTGAAAAAAAAAAACAAAAAACTGGGAAGCTATTTTCTTATTTTCTACAATAACTTGATGCGCCTTGGTATTAAAAATAACAATCAAATCAACGGGATTCGAACAAAATGCAAAATTTTTTATTGCTATGAAATCAAATAATAAGAAGTAAGATACAATTGATCCTCTTTCGAGAGGAGGATCTTCTCACCTAAATCATAGAAGCCGCTAGGATCCCTCACACAAGAAAACTACTGCACTGAAACATAAAATTCTGCATAAGAAAAATAAACTCTAACTTTATACTTAAATAAGCATCCTCCTTCCCTCCTAAATCAACCTTTCTTTGTAAAGTGTTTCCCTCCTCTATTTGAAATTCAATTAGGAAAGGATTTCCTAATTGATTCCCTCCTAACATAATATTTTAATTCCATGCTGGCCCCACGCCTTCAACTGACTCCCTTGCCTTGTCCGCTGGCCCCACTTGGGTCGAAATCTGCTGAACAAGGCGATTCAGTGGCTAAAACAGGGAATTGTTGCTGCAAAGTCTGACATCACTCCCATTTGACCTCATGCTCTAGTAGGCCCTTCCACATGATCAATACTTCTTTGCTTCCAGCTACTCTCGATCACACTCATTCGATCTCTAGAAAGTGTAGAGGAAGGAACATGCTCTCCTATCACTCGTCACAACTGGGGCACGAAACACATGATGGATGGTTGCCGATGGTGATAATTGTAGGCAATAAGATATAGCCCCGATGCACTCCGCTATCTTGTAGGGACCAAAATATCGGGGGATAGCTTATCATTTTGTCTTCGTGCCAGGGTTTTCTGTTTGTAGGGACGAAGCTTTAAATAAACATTGTACCCTACCTCGAATTGAATGTCCTGCCTATGTGCATTTGCATTCTTCTTTATAATTTGTTGAGGTCTCAATAAATGCCCCTTCAGCTCTCTTATCTTGTAGTTCAGTATCCGTCAGCCTCTTGAATTTCCCTCCCTGTCGGGCTCCCGAACTGCCTTCCTTTGGCATCTCCCTTTTAACTAGTATGGGCTGCACCTTAGGTGCTAAGAAAGTGGTTGTCCTACGATAAGAACCTAATCCACTGACCCCTTTACTACTCTTTTGTAGTGACTTCTTGTCCTCAATCATTTGTGCCAACTCCATCGCCTCTCCCATATCACAGGGTCTTTCCACCCGTACTGCTGCCCTCAACTCTGATTTGAGGCATTTCATAAAGCTGCTTTCCAACACTGTCTCTGATAACCGCCCTACTCGTCCTGATAGAAGCTCAAATCGTTCTCGATACTCCATCACCGTGCCAACTTATGTCAAGGCAAAGAATTGCTTATAGTAATCCCCATCCTATTGGGCTTGAAAGCACTCCAACAAGCGTTCCTTGAACTCATCCCACAAATGGATTGGGTATCTCATCTCTCGCCATTGGTACCTTGCTAGTGCCTTCCCCTAAAGACAGAGCGGCGGCCATCATTCTCTCATATTCTGTCAACCCGTTTCCTGTAAAATATCTCTCCACCCTATATATCCACCCATGTGCGTCTGCCCCTTCAAATATAGACATTTTCAGCTTCCTAATCTTCCAAAGTCCCCTTTAGCCCCCCAGCCTCCCATGGCGCGAGCATTGAGGCCCCTCCGCAGTTCCCTTTCCTCCCTTCTCCATTCACATCCCCTCCTTCCTCCAAATTCAGCCCTCCTATTTTCTTCTTCCCATTCTCTCCTTCCCACATACTCCCTACCCATCCCCTCTATCATAAGAGGATCCATGTGGGGTATTTCCTCCTCTCCTAAAATTTCCATCTCCCCATCTTCCCTTGGCATGTCATCTTCTTGATTTCTACTCGCTTATGTTGGAACCATTTTGGTATGAATCTCCAACATCTGTTTCATAATCTTCTCAATTTTCCCAAACTTTCATTCTATCACTAAAATACGTTCATTCATTGACCCAATATCCGCTCGTAGTTGCCCTACTTCCCCTCCAACGTCTCAACTCTTTTTCCAGCTATTGGTACCCTGATCAAGGTTTTCTCGGCGAAAAACAATAACCTTTGACGTTGCTCTGGCTTCCAAACAACAAACTTTAACGGACAAAAAGGAAAACCGCAACAGAACTTAGCCACCAAAATCCAAATTTTGGTTCAAGAAAGTGCTATGATACCAATTTGATGCGCCTTGGTATAAAAAATAGCAATCAAATCAACGGGATTTGAAGAAAACACGGATTTTTTTATTGCTATGAAATCAAATAGCAAGAAGAAATATACAATTAATCCTCTTTTGAGAAGAGGATCTTCTCTCCCAAACCTAGACGCCGCTAGAATCCCTCATACAATAAAACTCAACACTCAAACACAAAATTCTGCATAAGAAAAATAAACTCTAACTTTAGACTTAAATAAGCTTCCTCTTCTAAATCAGCCCTTATTCCTAAAGTGTTTCCCTCCTTTATTTGAAATTCAATTAGGGAAAGGACTTCCTAATTGATTCCCTCCTAACATAATGTTTTAATTGACAACAACCGGCAAGGATGACGACAACTAAGTCACTGAGAAAAAGCCAGCCAGTAAGACACCGATGTTGAGGGTGTGGAGAACGAAAACATGAAGGAAATCAAACACAAAAGTTAACTACAAGTCAAAAGTTTTTCGTTGAAGTCAGGAAAAGAAGAGAACCGTCAAGGTTCTTCTTCACACTTCCATTGCTATATTCGGCCGATCTCCATTGAAGTGCAATTTTGAGTAAGCCAAACAATCTGATGGACCTTGATTTGTAATTTTCGGAATCCAAGCAAAACAGCCCAAAAACGATGGAAAAATGCGAAATTTCTTGGATGAAAACACTCACAAACACTTCAATAACTTGAATATTAAAAGACTTACAAGTTTCCACGGATACAATGCTCTCAATTCGAGAAGAGAAGCTTTCTCCCAAGCCCTAGAGAAAAAGAAAACTAAAACAGCCACCAAAATGAGATCCCTCCAAAAAGCCACCCTAACTCACTTTTAACTTTCACATGAACCCCTCAAATCCCCTCATTACCCCTAGGGCAAACACCACAACCTTTCTCTTCAATTTGGTGGGCCCAAGGGGCCCACCCGAGAGCTTTCCCCCCCTCGGCTTGTCCGCCCAGGCAGGCGGGTTCTCCGCCTGCAGTAAGTGAGAACCGGCCCTTTAAGGGCCGGTGTTGCTATGGACCGAACCGGTCCATCACAATCTTAGTTCTAAACCCTAAATTATTATGCAAATTGTTCTTAATATTCTTTTTTATTTTGGATTAAAAAAATACCTTTTATTGATTGATACGAAATTAATTGTATAAAATTGTTCGAACATTGTGTTTTTCTCTTGTGCAACGAGCATTGCAAGTTTTTTGTGTCGAATAGGATTCTATTTTTAGACGCTAAACTATTGCTGCACTCCTGATCCATCTTGTCTGCTTTAAAGTTTTTCAGAATAAATTCTTCTTTTGGATTCTATGAATGAGGGATCCTAACAGCACGGGTCAAAATAACTTGGTAGATTATCTTTTCATATATTTGAACAAGGGATTAATGAAAGATGCTTGAATCTGTGAATGTAGAATTGCTGTAGGGTTTGGATGACGCCTCCATGATCTCCTCTGATGGCCTAAACAATCACTCCATATAGTAATGATTCCTTACAGAATTTTTCATCGTTTCTATCGATAGGATGATGACAGATGATGTTAATGTACAGTTGAGGAGATGGATCTCGTTGCAGCGATTAAAGACGGCCGATGAGTTGAGTTGGAGGACTATAATCTTGAAATTGACTCAGTCATGAGACCTGAATATCCTTAATTGTTAAAGATGACCCACACATAATGACATAATTAAAAAAAAAAATAGAATGAGCGAGAGACAAAAATTTTTACTTGAAAAACTTAGAAAGAAAAAAATCCTAAGGCAATGTCCAGTTGAAATAACTTCTACTGACAAAAGGTATAAGTTATAAAAGCCACCTTCCTCGAAATGACACTGAAAGGTTAGGAGGGCTACTATGGATGGCTGTGACACAATTCTCCTTCCATAACTAGATATGACATGATCTAAAGGTAACGTAGATAGGTCATAGAGGCCACTAAGGATGGTATGATCAATCCTTTCCTTGCAGCAAGGCAACATATGATGTTTATAGAGGGCATTGAAGACGATCGGATAAATATTGCTTGGAAGGTAGAGATGATGTGACCTAAAGGCAGAGAAGGGTATCCAGATGTGTTCATGTGAATAATAATAATAATAAAAGTCTTCATGCGAATAACAACGTAGGGAGGCCATGAAAGCTTATGTACTAAAAAAGGATGAGGACAGAGGGCAAAATGATAAAAAAGTTGGAGGGGACTCATGGGATTTGAACAATTCTCTACTAAAAGAATGGGATTAAACGACCTAAAGTCGGCAAGCATTAGAGTATATCCTCTCTTAAAAAAAGGGGTACTGAACAACTTGATATTGGTGGGCAATTGAGGCAGCTAATATAGTCCCACTCCGAAAAAAAAGGGTGGATTGAATGAACCAAGGTCTTACTGGAATGAAGGGGGTGGATCATGGGATGACCTGGAGATAGCAAATAGCTACATGCAATTAGGACAACCATTCTTATAGACCAAAAGAGGAACTAGATAATATGTATGATTGGGCGACTAAACTAAACAAATTGAGATTGGCAAGTGACAAAGGTGGTCAGAATAGTCCCTCTAAAGAAAAAGTACAAGTGACTGGCCTGAAGCTGATAGAAAAATGAAGTGAAAGGGATAATTCCCCTTTCTTTAGAAGGATGATTGAATGATCCAAAGTAGATGAATAGCTGCAGGTCACTGAGAATCTGAGATAATTCATTTCTTGGTTGAAGGGGGAAAACTAGACAATTGGTGGTGAGTGGAGAATCTAAAATCATCATAACGATCAACTATTAGTAGTGGGTAGTGACAATCCTACTCCTAGATGAGGGGTGGATAGGATGAACCAAAATCAACAATGCAAGGAGAATCTAGAAACAAGAAGAAGTCAATTGGGTCTCCAAAAGGTAAAATGAGTTTTTAAATTATCAATGATTTTGGAGTTAAGATTGCAAAAAATAAGAAAAATTGAGGTCTAATTACATATTTTGAAGGAGACATTCTAACCTTTATATGGTAATGTACCGAAACATTCACCACTCTTATCAACAATGGATGCACAAGACTGTTCCCCCCCCTAATTAGAAAAAAAAAAGAACAATAATGCCTTTAAGCAAACCGGATAAGTCAAGTCGAGCCAAGGTCAGATCAGGTGGCTATATGGTGGCCGCAATGATGGTCCAATGAAAGTGTGATGGCGGTTGTTGCAAGCAACGCATCTAATCAACTAACATAACATACTTTTTTTATGCTCTTCATGTTACAAACCCAATGAAGTTGACAAATAGTGATTTATTTCTATCAGATTTCCTAGAATAATTCTAAGAGGATTCATGGAAGAAAAAAAATTTAAGCCTATCATAAGTGTCAATGATATACCTCCATTTTTATGTTGGAATGTTCTTTTCTCAAAAGTAGTCCAAATTGTAGGCACCTTGTGAATTGAATGTTTGTGGATACAAGAACTATGGTAACTTTTGATAAAGGCAAACAAATTGTTCAGAATCAGATGAAAATTGGGACGAACGTATAAAAAACCACCACAATATTGCTCACATTGAGAAAGGTGTAGTTAACTTGCACCTTAGTTGATTAGAATGAGGTCCTTGGTGTATGTTTTTTGCTAAAGATATAATTATAATCACTAAGATATATTGATTAGATGGAAAATTAGAATAATAGAAAAAATATTTAAAAGAAAAAAGACATGAATATGAAAACTATGATCGAGCATCTGATGTGTAATTTTTGTGGGATTAATATTATTGTATATTAGGCAATACTACTTGATAATAAAATAATACTAATATGATAATTTAGATATATTAGATCTATTATATAAAATAATGAGGAATGAGGAAATAGATGTTGATAAACTTCTACAAGTTAAAACTAGCTGATTAAAATTAAGAAATCTCGTGCATGTCAAGATAAAAGAAAATATAGAGAAAATTTTGTTTTATGGATTCGAGTGTTAGGCGCTAAAGAAGTCAACAAGAACAACAACAACATAAAGCTTTTATCCCACTACGTGCGGTCGGCAACATGAATTAGGCCCTAAAGAAATCATTGATAGTAAATTTGAGCATGATTGAGGATGTTAAAATAGATGCATGGCAAACCATGAATGATAATTTGAGAAATAATTGTATTAGAGGTGCGGTGGAAGTGACATCTATTGAAATTCATGTAAAAAAAAAGACTCGGAGTGAGCAATAGAAGATTAATCAAGGAGGTGAAGGGATAGATCAAAGGTAATATTAATAAAAGTTGCAAAAAAAAGTATTATGGAAAACAGGTTTAGAACCTCGTATAACACTAAGCAGTGATAAATGAAGGATTAGCGTTGATAAATCCAACCCCACATGATGGGTAGAAGGTAAATGTTAATGAATGTGTAAGAAAATATTTGTGATAAAGCAAATGAAGATTTCTACATTCAGGACCTTACAAATTGCACTCCATCTCAACTAAATGCTATATATATTTGACCAAAAAAGAAGAAATCAAAGCAAGAAATATCTGCATGCAGCTACAGATGCATGCAGGCAACAGTAGAATGCCTGGTAATGAAGGAACACCAGGTAAACAGAATAAATATCACATAATTGAAGAGACAAGTTAAATGCAAGTAAAAGAATCTGTGTTCCCTGCTCCTACATGTGTGTATCCATTCCTTTCCGACTTGCCTCATTGAGCAAACTTTTTGAAGGGTCAATTCTGTAGCAGTTTTCAAGTTATAACAATACACCACTGAGGCTAGCCAATAGTCAGCAGGTGGACTAGCATGTCGAGAAAGGTGTAATTTTCCTGATACAACCAACTAGGTTTGACTTATAGAAAGCAGAGAACAATTATGACAAATCAAATCTAATAATAAAAAGTAAATGGTTGTGTAATTCAAAGTGTATAATATCTAAAATACAATTCATAAATAACAAAGTCTGTACCTTGGGAGGTTTGAATGGATAATCACACGGAAAAGTAATGTCAAGGAAAAATATTCCATCTTCATATGGTGATCCTACAAATGAGCAGAAAAGACATAACAGCCAAGAACATCAATTTAATCGCATTCTTGAGATTAAATTTAAGAGCATTCCCAATGTTCGCTGGGTATTCTATGGTATCAGAACAAAAGAAACCAAAAAGGAAATTGAAAATTAAGAATATAGTACAAGATTACAACAAAAACAAAATAATGCGCAAGAATGACATTCACAACTCTTAATTCCTAATTCCTAAGTACATCACCAGATCAACAAAACATTAAATAACAAAAACAACATCAAGCCTTTATCCCACTGCGTGGAATCAGCAAAACATTAAAAATAAACAAAATTAAAGTTATGGAAAGGTTAGCGAGTCCATGTAAACCGATAAAATTAATTAGAAAGGCTAACATCAATCAATTAAGACTAACCTGGCGAGGACCTAATTATCACAATTTATTTTAGATGGCCTTTTACACAAGAAGTGAGTAGAACTTAAATCAACTATAGCAATTTGGTTTATTGATCGTACACAAATGTTTCCTTAAACATTTCATTAATACATTCGAACCTTCACCCAACTGTCTCTACTATGAACCCTTTGATATGTTGAACACCCTTTTATTACTTGATCAACAAAAACATACCTGATGGCCTAAGCTAAGAAGAATTTTGCAGTTGTATAGTTGCATTATAACAATAAAGATTTTTTTAATTTAAAAAAAAATAACAATAAAGGATTTTATAATATTCTTTTTCCAATTTTACAACACAAATTGAATCCTTAACAGGACTTTACAATGCCACTCACCTCACATTAGGGCCCTAATAAACTCATTGTAACACTTAAAAAGGGCTTACTCGATGCTTGAAGAACCCTCCTGAAGGTTTTAACAAGCAAATTTGAGCAAGCTAGCCTAAACTCAAAATTAAAGATTTTAATTTCAATTCGAAAGCAGAGTTTCAAACTGAATCAAGTAAAATATTCAAATTTATATGAAAAATTTAATAAAAATCAAAATTAATATTTACATAAAAATATCCAAATTATATTTATAAAAAAACATTAAAAAATATATCAAATATTAAAATCTGCATGTTTATGTGTGTATATCATATATTGAGTTAATATTAAGTTGAATAAACCTTAATTTGAATGAGTCATATTTGGGTCAGAGCATATAGATATTGATTTTAAATTGATTAAATTCCAAACAATTATCGAAAGAGTTTCCAATTTTAGACGAATTACTAGCCCTACTCTCGCATATGCATAATCCGAGGAGTGGTTAATACACACTCCTAGCTTGCATATTTATCATGACTTGAACTATAAGCTTCAGTTCATAATAGAGAGCTAACCACTACTCTGCAAAAACCTTAGATTAGACTTAGGAGATCATAATCTATTTCCACAGTAGCAAAATCTCAAATCTCTTTGCTCTTGCATAAATTGGGTCGAGTAATGAGTTGTGTTCATCAATAGAATTCACTGAAATAAACATATTTCAAGATACATTTTGCACAACAAGCATTTGTTTTACAATCCCACTTGAGAAAAATAAGTCCACATATATATATATATATATATATGTTTGTATATGTCTGTAAAACCAATCCTAGTTGTGCAAAATGTATCTTCTTTATAACTATATAAGTGTACAATATGAGTTGTCAATTTCATATATAATGCTCTAGGAGTAAAATGCACAAGCATTTCTATAAGTTACGGTGTTTTCATGTTTAATTAATTAATATGTTTTGCTTATTTCTTCTATATAACTATACAAGTGTACAAATATAATAACTATCTTATCTTTCTTCTATTTTTAGAGCTTTGCCCATTAGAGAAAGAAATTACAAGATGTCATTAAAATTTTTTTGGATTTCATCGATCAAGTTACAAGAGTTCAATGGATGTATAAGAGAAATGGTACTACAATCTATAGCTCTGTCCACCATGGAACATCAATACTATTTGGGTCGGTCTAATATAAAATGTCGTCGCAGGCAAAGTAATCCCCAACATATTGAGGTCTGGTTCCATCACTTGTGCCTCAACCATAATACAAGTCATCACAAAAACTTTTAATATGGAACCAACAACTATCACAAATCCCACCACCACAGTCGATGGCTCGATGCTACCAGCTTAACACCTACAGCATGCCCGAACTTAGTGCGATGCACCCATGGAGACATCTAGGGCTGCAAGCGAACCAAACGTTCGACGAGCTACTCGTTGTTCGGTTCAATTAAAGCTCGTTTGTGATCGTTTAATTAGCTAAACAAACAAACTTGAAAAATATTTTAAATACTCGGTTCTTAAATAAACAAACTTGAACACTAATGCGTTCGGCTCATTTATGTTCGCGAACAACATCATTTGAAGTTCGTGAACAAGCTCGACATTAAGCTCAATAAGAAGCTCGATAAAAGCTTGATTCGTGTTCGATTTTGAACTCGTGAATAAGCTAGATAAAAATAATTAATATTTGACCATAAAATTAATAAGTATAAATAATCATTGCCTTTGTTACATAGATAATTGCTTTTATTATAAATGTGTTTGTTCATATATATGTTCATGAACGTATTTGTTTGATAGTTAAAAAAAATTCATTAAATATGTTCGCAAACAAGCTCGATAAGTACTAAACGAACGAACATGAACTGAACATGAACCAAACATGAACACTCATTAATTTAAATGAACCAAACATGAACCCAAACAATAAAGCTCGAACAAACATGAACCAAACTTGAACAAGCTGATATTAAATGAACACAAACATGAACACTCACATACTCGGCTCGACTCGGTTCGTTTGCAGCCCTAGCGACATCTTCCGCCCTTCCTATTCAGGTGCAACATCATCCAGCATCCTCTAATGAGATCCACACACTCTATGCTAGAGATCTGCACAATATTGGATAGAGGAAACATACATCCATGGTTGCTTCTTTGTTCAATCGGAAGAGGTGGACAATTTCTTTGTTATTACATCTTCTAGTTTTTGTGAATTACCCTAACTGTATGGTTCTATTCTCAATTACATGTTATAATCATATTTTAATTAAAACTACCATAATAATTTCAGAATAGTAATAATTATGGTTTAATTAATTCATTTTATTAACTAATATTAATTGATATTATTTGTGATTTAATTTTATTCTATAGAATTTTTTTATGTTTCATTATTTAATTCTTGACTGATTAGTAATTATTTGAGATATTAATATATAATAATAACCATTTAATTAATCAAACTAGGGTTGGTAAAAAATTTTGATACCAGAATTTTCGTTCATTAGTTTAATACTTTACTAATAGCTAATAATTAGGATATTAATATGAAATAAGTACGATTAAGCATGATTTCACTAATCTTGTTATAATTGGGTAATAACTTTTAATTTCAACGTTAACAACAAGTATTAAAATTTTATTTGAGCTAACAGACTTAAATCATAAAAAAAGTGGCCAAATATTTTATCAAGATTTAATCGGATTTAATCTTTGTCATACCAAAAAAAATTTAAGATTTAACTACCCAAAGATTTACTAAATTCAAATCTATAGGATTTACTAAATCCTCCTTGACTTAAATCCTACACGCAGCCAAACAGCCCTGTCGGCTGCCTAGGACTGCCCTCGCATTCCTATTCCCTGGCCCAGACGGATCGATGGAACCTTCCAAATTAAACAAATTAATGTAAAGCAATTCGTCGGTGAGTTGAAGCAAATTAATTTTAATTTAAGTCGCCCATTTCTGAGCGAATTTCATGTTTCAGACAAAATTAGCACCCCTTATCGGCATTTGTCGCTCACAACTACAAATTATAGCTTTGGGTCTCAACTGAGTGAAGGAGAATAATAGCGAAGACAAATAATCGTCAACATTAAAAAGGGCAGGACTTAGAATTAAGTCTTCAAGGATTTACAAGTTACCTGGAGGACCGATGATTGTGGCGACCCAGTGGTACAAATTATCGCCTTTGGGGCCGGCGGAGCAATCCGAGGGTGGATCGGCGTTGAGCTCCATCATTTCTTTCTGAATCCTCTTCCCTGACGACGACACGGATGCGGTTGACGGCCAGGGCCGGACCCCGCTCCCGCCGACGCCGACGCCGCCGCTGCCACCGCCGCCACCAGAGTACGGGAGACTCATGGAAGATTTGGATTAAGCCCTAGATCGGCTCCCCAACCCATATTCGATTCCTCTCTCAAGCAGCGTGACTCCTTAAATGTGGAGAAAATAAGTGTGTTTCCCGTACTTGTGGGGTTGATTGCCGTTAGGCTCGTTGAGAGATTAATTAGTCTGCCAAAGTGCATCCTTCATGGGGGTGGCAACAACTAGATACACCATTTAAAAAGAAAAAAAAGATGATAAATTTATGCACTGATTATAATATTAATTATTTAATTAATTTACTTAATTATTAATATTTTTATTTATATTAATTAAATTAATCAATATAGCTTAGAGATGTCTAGGGCTCGCTGTGAATGTGACTTTCTCCCTTTCAAGCGCTTCTTTGGCCCAATCCCATAAATCCACCAAACTACATGATTTAGTAAATTCGGTATTTACGACAAAAGGAGGGAAACAGAGGATTTATTTAGGTCGAGCATAAATCCCATTTGGCAAGATTTACACTAAATCCCGCTCAAATCCGACGTAAATCATGTTGCCAAACAACCTCCAGAATTGTCAAAATGAGTCAACAAGCCGAGTTTGGGTCAACTCATAATTGCTCTAACCCTTTTAATAAACGGATCAAAAAGTAAAACTCGAATCCAACATGCTAGCAATTCAAACCTGACACGATAATCCATTTTAATTAAAAATATATTTTTATTATCATAAATTCAACATACACGATAATCATAATAATCAAAAGTTATCCCAAACGAAGCTTAAACTCCTGAATTTTATGAGAATTTTGATATAAAATTGAGGGTAGATGTCTAATATAATTTGAATTTATTATATTTTATTAGCACCTTCTCCAATAATAGTAAAAAAAGATGCCATTTATAATAATTAACTCATTAATTAATTATTTTACTAAGATTAAGCCCAATTCTTTCCCCTCATCAAAATTTTCATATATAAAAAAAAAATATTATCTCATATGTGCTACTCTCTAACTTCCAAAACTTAAATGGGTTACATAAACAGTACAAATTTAAATTCAAAATACAAATAATTAAATAAACAAGTTTTCTACAGAAGTTATAGAGGTAATGATCTCAACAAGCTTATCATGCATCCTCATCTAATGAATATTTGGCCTAAATTTCATTCACAGGCTAAACTAAGGCTTCCTTTGAGACGGCTTTTTTACTATTTTCTAACTCAATTTTTTAGTACACATTTTTTTAGTTTAAGAATTTTTCGTACTAAAAAATTGCTTTTGAAATTAGCATGAAAGTCGTCCCAAATGAATGGGGCAGTTTTCTTACTGCTTCTTAAAGTAACGTTTTAATAAAAAATATAATTTTTATATTAAAAAATTACTTTAAGAAGCAATAAGAAAGCTGTCCCAAAAGAAAACTAAATCTTAACTTCTTTTTGAGCTCATTTGTCTGCAAAACTGATACTGGTGAGTGACAAGCTAAAAGTAGAATAGTGAAAGCAATATCACAATGATTATATGCAGTGATGGAAGAAGCTGATTCTTTGTAATGCCATTGATTGGGCTCACAGGACCAAATCCTGTACTTCTGCTTGAACTGGAGTTGAGCCCCAAGCTGAGAAAAATGAAATTGCAAACAAGATAATTTTTGTGTAAGGAATAGTTAGAAGTTAATAGAAATTAATAAAAAAAAAAAATTTGAGTCAGAATTTCTTGATATAAATTTGATCAAGATGAATTTTCTGATCAGGAAAATAAGCAAAATATAAACTTACAGAAAATTTATCATGATTAGATTTAGATCAGAATATCCTAACTAAAGTGTTATCATGCAACTAATGAAAGATCATTTTGGCTTACCTCCCAGCAAAGATGCATGAGCCATGGCCTACAACAATAACAAAAAATAAAAAATATGTTAGTGCTACAAACATAATGGCCAAGTTGTGCAAGAAGGAACTGGCTTTTTGGAGCCTAAGTTTTGAGATATTATTTTGTGCGGACACCGAACGGGAAGAACCGTCTGGTTTTGTCACTGTGAACAGTAAAAAGGCAGCAAAAATAATAAAAGTGCAATGTTCTACGCTTATATTATTCACAAAGACAAACCGGACAGTTCTCTTCGTCCAGTGTCCGCACAGAATAATTCATCCTAATTTTTATATAAACAGGAGTAGGATTTCTTGCCATCTCCATTGTTGTTTTGAGTAAACAAAGTGTTTCTTAAGCTTCGTTTGGGATAATTTTCTTTTTTGCTTCTTCAAACAGCTTCTTAGTAAAAAAAAACTGCTTTAAAAAGCAAAAAAAAGCCGTCCCAAACGAAGCCTTAATCATCAAAATGAAGTTTCTTGTATCAAGATGTTGAAATTTTGATAAAGCATTAAAAATGAAAATAACAAGATCTTGATTGAAAATGAGAATAAACTGAATGAAAATGTTACTTTGATGAAATATTAAATTAGATATTTAAAGATGAAATCATTTGGAAGATAATAATGAACAATAAAATGGATAAACAAATTTAGGTTATTTGAACATATATAACAACTGAGAGAAGATGGATCCGTTATACGACTGGATAAAAAGTATTGTTAATAAACTGCTAAAAAACAGGGATGGACCTAAAGTCAAACCTCAGACAACACAACAAAAGTAAATGAAAAATGAGAATTTATAATGCCGACCATAAATAGTTAGGATAAAGTTAATGATGTCTTGATGATGATTTCTTATTTCAGAATTAATTTCATAAGGAATTTTTTTAATGAAAGAGCTTCCTTCTCTGAGAAAAGAAATTGTAAGGTGAACATAAATCCTTATTTGTGAATCATGAAATGATGGAAATCCAGTTCTGCAACCTTGATGGTGATATGGAAACGACTATTCAAGCAAATAAGCATATTTTTAGATGAAACACATGCTTTAATGGAGTTAAGAAAACTGATGTGCAGTTCAAGATAGGTGATAAAGTGTATTTGAAAATTCGACCCTATAGATAGAAGACCATAGCTCAAAAAAGGAATGAAAAGTTATCTCCATAGTAATATGGGCCTTATGAGGTTGTGGAGAGGATTGGTGTCGTAGCATATCATTTGCAGCTACCCCCTACTTCCACCATACACTCAATATTCCATGGGTCTCAGCTGAGAAAAGTTACCACAATCCATCAATGACGCTTCCAATAACTTTGACAGAAGAAATGGAGGTGATCTGGAGCCAATAGAAGTGAGAGGAGTTCGCTTGGCAATCGGATGATCTAGAGTAGTGCTGCTCGAGTGGAAAGATTTGCCCAACTATGAAGATACATGAAAACCGTGCAGGATGATTCTACAATAGTTTCCTTCGTTCCGCCTTAAGGATAAAGTGACTCTTTGGGAGAGGAGTATTGATTGACCGAGTGAGCCGGTCCAGCCAATTAACCCAGCCCCAACACGGGGGAGGCGATCTAGCTGGTGGGCGGAAAAGCCCTGTGATAACTTTTGAGAGGGGGCTCAAAGGGTGTTAATTCTACCATTAATTACTTACTATAGAAAACTAAAATTGAAAGGGACTTAGGAAGATTTACTTATATAAAGATGACAGATTTGAATTTAGATTTGGAGAGAATTAGGAAGATTTATTTAGTAAAGATGGATGATTTAAATTCAAATTTGGGAGGAAATTAGGAAGGTTTATTTAGGGTAAATTAAGCTATTTTATTTTCATTATGTGAATTGTGTTTTGTAGTAGTTTTCTTTGGAGTTGTTCCTAGTGACGCCTGGAGTTTGTGGAGAGTCGATCTACCTCTCGAATAATAGATTAACTTGTATCTTAGTTTGTTGAGCCAATATCAATAAAGTTAGCCCATAATATCATTCTTTCTCGTTGATTTTTGTTGTGTTTTCTCTTCGTTATTGCTGTTTTGGCAGTGTGGAGATCAGATTCCGATCAGGATGTTGCTTGTTTCAAATTGTGCATAGAAATGCCTCGAAAGAAAATCTCACACAAAAATGGGAAATGGAGCTTTAAGAAAGAACACAGGAAACATACTATATTAATATTATATTAAACATGTACGGTCTTTCAGGAGCCACCAAAACATTCTAAAATTTATGATATCAAGACAGCTAACTGTTGCTTTGCTCCATGTACTGCCAGCACTTGGCTTGGTATAATCTGCCAACTTGCAAGAATGTTTGATTTGGAGCAAGTACCATTTTAGCAGCTTTGCTAACTAGAAGATCTCATTCAAAAACCAACTTCACAATTACCAATCACTTGACTATTATTAGTTAGTCTAGCTATTGAATGCAAATATCTTCTTGTAATGGACATCATATAATGTTGTCCTTAACTGTCACCTTCAATTGTCAGAGTCTGTGCATTGGATGCTCACGATCAATATAGAAGATTTAGGCAGACAATCTAGCTTGAGAGACCAAATCCTCAATCTTGCTTGTTAATTCCTATTTCCTAGGAGTTCAGGCTCACACAACTCAAGCAGAGTCGAGTTAAAGCAAGTGAGAAGTGAGTGCGTCACATGCGAGTCATCGCAATGAAAATAAGCAGACTAATTTGGTGTGTGAACCAGCACATGATTCGGAGTCACAAACCAGCAGAATGTAGAATGAGTCGCGAGTAAGGGGAGTGAGTTGCAAACAAGCGGATCAAGACACGAGCAAGTGAGAAGGGCTGGGTTTTATAAGGGTTGGGGTGGGAAGTAGAAGGGAAATGCCTCTCTATCGGAAGAGATAATTCTGGTGTATTATTCACTAGAAGAAGGTGCACATATAAAAGCACAGAAGGAGAGTTTAAAAAGAAGGTAATACAAAGGTAAATATCCCCAATTAATAGGACAAAAAATGTAATAAAATTTATCTCCCTAATCTAGTAATTTTCAAAGATAACAATTTTCAATCTAATTATTTTCCTACAATAATAACTGAAACAAAAAGAGGAAACTTTGTTCACTCCCAAAATAATTTGGTGACATGACAAGCTCTACTTCAAAATTTTGCAATATTTAATATAACCGAATTCAAAAGACACATTCATGACCATTGATCAACTTGCTGATTTGATGTCAAGTCCACAGTTGGATATCAACTGCTCCAGCTTCAATTCGGTTTAGCTTCTAGCAAGTTGCCTGCTACTCACTCCATTCCAAGTGAACTCGATCTCTAGAGCCCCAATTCAACCTATCGACTTGCAAAAGATGTATTTTTTTAAAAAAGTTATACCATCAATGATTGACTTCGTTGTTTCGACTTCACAATAGTTGATTGCCCGACTATTACTTGCTAGGCTAGTTGTTGAATCTAAATTTATTCTTGTATTGCCCATTCTATATTATTTTCATTAACATGATAAAAAATGTTTAAAATGATATGCAACAAACAAGATATAATGCCTTAGGCAACACTCAACGAGAACTAATAGAAAATGAGGATTACTAAAGCTGGCTCCAAATAGTTGAGATAAGACTATAATGATGATGATAATGATTAACGACTTTATGCTATACCCGCAATGGAATAAGATGGATTAAAGAGATAGTATGACAGTAAATATCATTTTAAACATTGGTAGCTTAAAATAACTCTATATGTATTAATGCTTTGGCTTTTTTAAAACTATAAAACATTTAAGTCTTGGATCATTGAATTCATGATACTCTAAACAAAAATATTCGATGGAAGTTTTCTGGTTTAAAAATTTTCTTATCAAATCAAGATGGCTTCTTGCTAGTCTTTATTGGCTCAAATGCAGTAGACGATGATAGTAGTTTGTATAAGGAACTCACCTGAAATTAATGTACACATGAAAAGTAACAAAAACAGACTTGCAATTTGACTATTGCTAAGATGAAACTATCTGAGTGCCAAAACTAATAATTGTGTGAAATTATAGTATGAAAAGCAACGGGTATACAGGTATAGAAGTTGTTTTTTCACTGTTCTTTTTCAAACCAAAAAAAAAAAAGCATTACAACTTAACACAAGGAATTCTTCATTTTTATCATTATAACATACTGCTTCCACCATGGGCAATCCAACTACCAACAAACTTCCAACCCCTCTCCTATAATAAGAGGAGTATTAGTTTGTTAGAACATATAAAAATAATAGTAGGTGCTCATTTGGTTGTTCGGAGTAAGAAAATATGTATAACAAAATTAAAAATTACAGTATTCAATCAGTTGGTGGGTTGCAATTAAAAGCAATTAAAAATCATTAATCAATGTTTGATTTTGAACTCACAATTGCCTCAAACCCCCATCAAATGTAATGATTTCATTCACACAAAGCATAAGGAAAAACAAAAAAATATGTTTTCAATCTACATACAATAAAATGAGTAGTAAACATACAATAGAACTTCTAGGAGGAAATCTAAGAAATAATTTAAGAAATCATGCAAAAGATACTTCAAATATTGAACACAAATAAAATAAAAAAAACTTAACAAACTACTCGCAAGCATTCTAGCGACTAAAGTCTAAGAATTTCCTGCAAATGCTCTAAAGCTTTTTAATGAACGATAAACAAAATGGCATCCTGTATAAGTATGTGTACTGAGAAAAAAATGCATTTTTTATTCCCTACTAATACTACACCAAAATCCAATGAAATTATTTCATAATGTTCATAATCGATAAACACCTTTATTCCATAACTTGAATATGCATTTTGTGCCATTAAAATTCAAACTTTACTTTCACAACACTTGGAAATATAAAATGGCAAAAGATCAGAGAACTTACTGGGGTCATTTGTCGTAATTGTAGCCGTGTGGTCAAAGTTACAAGTTCCACCACTTGCTTGTGTCCTATGGTAATAGTCATTGTAAGCATACGAAGCTACAGCAACAATATTACCATCTTCATAACATGGTTTCCCAGACTGGATGGCACTACAGTTTGCACCGCCGGGGCCACAAACCCAGTCAAGTCCTCGCTTCACATCTGTCGGATCAGCACTAGAATTAGCCACACAAAAAATACCAGTCATCCCTGATAAGGCTGCGCCACTGTCAGCAACATCTACAAAGTCTAGAGCATATAGAACCGTTCTATTTGGAAAAAATAGTCCCCAGTTCTTCTCAGAAAGGGGCCCAGGCAGGAGATCTTCATTAAACAACTCATGGATGTATACATTAACTGGATTTTTCGGTTGACTGGGGGTGCCTGAATTGTTCAGTATATGCCGAACAAGGTTGGTGTTGTAAGCCAACGCATTATCCACATTAGCAAACGGTTCGTTATCCCCACCGTTCGATGGCCACCCTGAAGCCGTCACGATAATCGGAATCCCTGAGAAATTTAGTGCTTGAATGGAGAAGTAAGCAGCATCAACCATCGCATCAAACATGTTTGAATATAAGGAAAGGGTGTTGGGATCAACAATCTGATTGTCAGGATTGAGAGATCGAAAAAGAGCAAATTCAAGAGGAAAAATGCCATTTCCTTTTGTGTAACCATAATATGGCTGTGCATTTAACATGAATGAGGATCCTGTATTCTTCAAGAACTGGAGAAAATGATACATTATTGAGCTCCAAGTTGAATTGAAAGTGGCTGTGGATGGTGGAAAAGATCTAGGAATCATGTCCATGGATTGAGGGCTTGAGACTTTAACCTGAAAGTTCAGGTTAGCAGCTAGAAGAGCAGACTGGAGAAATTGCATGGCAGGAACAAGAACAAGAGCAGCATTAGGAATGGTGGTAAGAACTTCATTGCCAACTGCAATATAGGTGATGTTTGTTGCTGGAAGATAGGCTGCAACATTTCTGTTGATCCAGTCTGCTGCTGCTGATTGAGATTCCCCTACTCGTAGTAATTGGTCATTGGGAACACCAACCATAACTTCTATTCGAGTGTTTGCAAGGGCGGCGAGTATTTCATGGTCAGCATCGAATAATCGTACATGTTTGATCTTATGAGCTTCGAGGATGGACACTATGTTTGATGCTGATGGCAAATTCGAAATGTCTGTACCAATGTTAATCCCAACAAATGAACCTACATAAATAAATAGTTAAAGGAAAATCCATATGTTATCCATCCTGTAAATTACAGTGCCAAATTACGGATAGGTGATTCAAGTAATGCATGAAACAATTGGCTGGAACAATTAAAACCAAATAGTTAACATATGCAACCTTGTCAGTATTAAAGAAGAATTTTTTATCAGCGGTACTTGCTCAAAACCTCTCAAACTTCTCCCAAGAAGGAGAAATTTAAAAAGCTTTCCACGCTGGAAAGATAAGAAGATGCAGTTGAATACCTGAAACATCTGAGAACAGAAAGATGAGCAGTAGAATACTTCTTTTCCATATTCCATCAAGCAAGCGGCTGGAACCCTCTAAATCTGCAACCCGGCTAAGACAACATACAGGATGCAACTCACACATGTTCCGATATAGTGAAACTGAAAGAAACAAAGAAGCCATACATTCAAAGAAGGATCCGGTACTTCAAAACTACATAGCCTAGGCCTAAAAAAATTCCAACCTTCCTCCTATGGGGATGTCAAAATTCTCTTAGAATCATTAAAATCGCAAAACTAGTTAACAATCCAGCTTGTTTCAGGCAAAAAATTTATACTAAATAACATGTGCAACCTTCTAGAATAACACCACAAGGACTAAGGACCCAAAAGCATAAGGCAACATTACTTGAGAGCTTATTTTGCTCTTCAGAATTACAAATTCTTAAGTTATCAGCCGAAGATTTTATATCCTTTAGTGGCCAAAGTTCCTTCAAACTTCTTCGTTGAAGTTTAAGCCTAAAAATTTAATAACTCAATGTTAACATCTATTGATTATGCTTTAACAGCTAAATCAAACCTAAAAAATTAATAACTCAATCTTGTTATTTTGCTTTTTTATCTTTTTTATATTACATTTCGATTCTATCAGATCGTAAGCAAACTCAAACTTTAATACATTACACCCACCCAATTCCCATTTTCTAACTAGTCAATAGACAAACCATTGAGCCATTGATAGCATGCAATGCAGTGATTTCCTAGCGTGGAACTCCAGCCACCATGCCTGAGCTCACAAACCCTACAGGAAAAAATGCGAATCATGCCAAACTAAGCTAACCGATGCCAAATATTTCAAGAAAAAAAAAAAAACAAAATTTTAAAACCTATTCCTTTCTCCAAAATCCCTTCTTTCACAAAACTAACCCTATAAATACCTTTCCCCGAATTTCTATAACAACAAAACGCAATCTTTTTATCTCAAAAATTGCAGAATGTGCAACAAACCTCACCAATCCACCTCCACCTAAAGCATCAAAACCCTAAAGACCTGCAAACCAGCGTACGAACAATCCGAATTATAGAAATACTCGAAAAAAAACCAGAATGCAACTCTCCTAATAACAAATCAAACATTTCCCTAAAAAGTAAGATAGGAAGAGACGAACCCTAGGAAGCCTCCGAGCTCACAGAGTTCAGCTCTCATGCGACTCTCTGTAAAAAGCTGCAAGCTTTCGAGCTACAATGCTACCTGGAATCCAAAGAGACAAGTTAAATTAGCAAAAATTACATGAACGCTTTAATTTCTATGCCCATTTTACTGTTTATTAAAAAAATTAATTATGATTTTCCAGTTACAATAGTCCATATAGGTTAGTAAATGACTATTAAAAACTAATAATTTTGATTGATTATTAATTAGCCGTCTTTGATATTGATTAGTACGGCTAATCCATTTGGCCTTCTGCCAATTTTGATCAGTACGGATAATCATTTAGGGTTTATGCAGATCATCAATGTGGGGCCATTGTGCCTCCTCACATAGGTCATTTTCAGTTACAATTTGACTAAAAATTTCAAATATTTTTAGTTGGGTTGATCGGCTTGACTTTCAAATCTATCTCATGAGTTTTTTTTTTTAAAATAAATTAGTTGTATGAATAATTATATTATAATTGAATTTGATATGTCGTTATAATATTAAGTTGAAGTATGTATTTAAAATAAATTTTTTTTGAATTGACTTTTGTATCATTTGAATTTTATTTGTAGTAATTTTATAGTATAAATATGAATCATAATGGAATTAAAAAATAATAATTTTAACGTCATTAAGAAATTTAAATACTTAAAAGATATTAAATGAGTAAGAAGATTAGTACGGATCATTCAATTGAATGTACTTATTCTAGTTGAAATTATTAGAATGCTCTTTTCTTATAATTTGTAAATATATCATATATTTGAAGAGACTTAGGTTTCGTTTGGGACGGCTTTTTTATTGCTTTCTAAAATGGAGTTATAAAAAAAAATTGTTCTAAAACTCTGTTTTAGAAAGCAATAAAAAAGCCGTCCCAAACGAGCCCTTAGATGAGATCATAAAAGCAATTTTTGAGAAAAAAAATTTAGAGCTCTAGTTCTAGCATTTGATGCTTGTTGTTGCCACAAAAGTAATTTTTGAGAAGTGAATTTAGAGCTTTGCCACTAACATTATCTACAATGATGGACACCAACGTTGAAGCCCACCATTGACAATAACACTCATTGTTGTTGGCAAGACAGACCTCGTCGATAGCTAGTGTCACCAATAAGGCCAATATTTGTCATCATCAATAAAGCCAATTCTCATTGCGAGTGCCAATGCTTAATATCATTAACTCCAATGTTGTTATATGTCGTTGCCGGTAAAGCAAAGGCTCATCATTGATATTAATGTTGATGTCTACTGTCATCAACAAGGCTAAAGCCTATTGTCATCAATAAGGTAAATATATGACGTCAACACAAATGTTAATGCCTAGCATCAGTAATATAACCAATGCTCATTGTCATTAATAAAATTAACACTCATTTGCCGGCGTAGATGCTAACACACGACATTAGCATTAATGTTGATGTTTGTTATTGCCAATAAGATTGGTAGTCGTCATCAAAATCAACAATAGTGTATGTTGTCACAAAATAAGGATGATGCCCGTAGTTATCAATTTGGCATACACTTGCCATTAACACCAATGTTGATAGCAATATTGATGCTCACTATCAACATTGATGTTGATGTCCATCATTGCTAATAAGGCTAAAGCACACGATCAACATCAACTTTGATGACTATCATTGCTATAAAGTTTAACATGTTTTATTAACACCAATATTTGAGACTATCACTAATAATAAAGTTGGCGCCGCTCATCATCGATATTAATGTTGATATCCACTATCACCAATAAGATTAACAACCATCATTATCAATTGCTATTAATAAAGCATATGACTATCATCCATCCCAATATCTATGCCCATCTTCACCATGAGGCTGATGCCGTTGTCGACATAAATGCTAATGCGTATTCTCAACACAAACACTAATACTTATCATTTCTAGTGAGGATGATATTCACCTTATTGGTTGTTAGTCTCTCATCTTATTAGGAAACAATCCATCAACAACCTCTTAATGATATCTCAAACATATTAAAAATCATTTCACTTCCACCATGAAAGTGAGTTTTATATATTTTTAAAACTACATTATATTGATTTTCTTATCTAATTAAGTGAATATCATCATTTGTAATAAGCAACTTATATTAACAGAACAATTTCCAGTAGGTCATGTCTCCTATAATTGGGCTCCTACTCCTCGACCCGGCAGCATAAGGAGATCGAGAGTAAGATCTTTCCCTACGAGTTTGCCGGTCTTCGGGGGAAACAGATCTGTCCAAAAATATTTTAAAATTACAGTGAATCATCTCCAATCGAACTCCATTTTGTGTCCTTCGCAGAAGATAACCGTCCTTCTCCTCTTTCGCATGTTTCTTCCGCAAATCCGGTAGCAGGCGAACAGTGCAACGCCAATATTGCTGTCGTCGCAGTGTTCACCCGCAACCAAATGCCGAAAGTTTTGCCGTTCAGCTGGAGCTTGCGAGCGACGCCATTCATGCGTTTGGAGTTCGGTTGGAGAAGGCGAAGGGAAAATTCATGAATAGAGGGAGATAATTGCATACCTGGAGTGTCGTCCACGCTTGGGAGATGGAGAAGGTGAATGGTGAACGGGGCTGCGGGAGCGGGATTTTGCATGACGAGGGGAACGAGAATATCTTGAAGAATGGCGTGCTGGTGCTGGTGACCTTGAACGAGAATAGTGCGGGGAGCGAGTAAAGCGGCGCGGTGATCTCCGATGGCCATAGGATCTGCTGCGAGTTCAGAATAAAGGAAAACAAACTTATCAAACAGCATTACAAGCATGATGTATGACAATAACAAAAAAAAAACTTTCAATAACCTGCAAATAGCCTTTCTACAAGTAAATTATGGATGGAGCAATTGCAGAGTTTAGGTAAATGGTACGTCGCAAAACGGGAGGCCGGCTTTCTCATTGCTTCTTAAAACAGATTTTTAGTAAAAAAATTAATTTTTTTTAAAGCTGTTTTAAGAAAACAAGTAGTAAGAAAGCTGTCTCAAACGAAGCCTAAATCTCGTATTGAACAAATAAGCATAAAGTAAAACAACCAATTTCCTCAATTATAATCCAAAAAAGTCAAACTAGAAATTACAGGAACTTTAGCTTTTAATAAAAATGCATTAAATATAAAACACACGTGGTGAAGAAATAATGAATATATAGATTCCATATAATATTTTTTTGGGGAAAATTAAGGGACTGGCCTATTTTCATTGCTAAGAAGAAAAATTTACAAAGAATGAGCTGTAAAACCAGCTCAAATGCTGAAACATAGCAAATATAATAGCTAAAACAGAAGCCAAAGGCATTAAGGCCTGAAAATCAACATAGAAAAGAGACCAAATTAAAATAATTAAATAAAGGACTCAGATGCGGCTGGTGGTTCTCAGCATACGTGAAGACATCAGGATTCAAACCCAACTCGGTTGTCAGGTATAGCAGATCATCCAATGGTGAAGCAGAATAAAACAGCAGCCTAAGGCTTCGTTTGGGATGGCTTTTTTATTTCTTCTTAAAACAGCTTTCTAGTAAAAAAATTTAATTTTTGTATTAGAAAATTGTTTTAAGAAGCAGTAAAAAAACCATCCCAAATGAAACCTAAATGTAGCTGAAAAAAAAAAGAATAAAAACTAGATAAAAGCACCATAGTTGCCTCGACAAAGCCGGCAAGAGCATAATACAAAAATAAGTTGATAAGAACAACCAAAAGTAAAACAAAAGCCATACTTTACCAATAATAATAATAATTAAAAAAAACCAGCATGTTAAAAATTATGCATCAAATCTAAGGTTTTGCAAGTCACCTGACTCTCTCTCTTGCCCTCATGTCAACCGGTTTCTTCCTATTCTCCTCTGCATAAACAACTGTTAACTCACGACCAAGAAGAATCTGACCATCCATTTGATACTTGGCTTCTGCAGCATCAGCAGGGTCAACATATTGAACAAAGCCAAACCCACGGGGTTCTCTGAAAAAAAAGAAGAAGAAGATATGAGAGTAGAATTCTTGTAATAAGTGTAATATTCGTAAATGATGATTAAATAATTTTCAAGGTTGAGGCAATCCTGATAAACATAGAAGACCACTAGCAAATAATGCTTTAGTTATTTTCATGCAAATCAAGTAAAGCAGGCACCTGGCTGCTAACCTTGAACTCTTCAGAGTTAAAGATGACTTGAAATTCTTCAAGACTTGAATATCTTCAAAAATTATAAACTTCAAACCCATTTTCTTCCCCCTTCACAAGCCATTCTCTTCATAAATACTTACATCTTCTTGAATAGAACTCTTAAGACTTGACTGGTGTCTTGAAATCTTTATTTTCACTGTTAGATCTCAACAGCCTTAATAAAAAAAATTGTACAATGCATTTTACACACTAGTTAGGACTATAAAAATAATGCCCAATAGGAATGCAAGCTTAATGACGCCTTGCACTCCTAATTCCCAGAAATTTCTAAACATTGAAGTATGAAAGAATTAAAGGTAAGAAAAATAAAAAAGGAGAAACCATAAAAAGAGGGGAAAATGAGGCTTGGAGAGATAATGGTACGATACAGAATTGGAGCATAAATTTCAGTTATCTGACGATTATAAAGACGTACTTATAACTGCTTTATACTGTTCGACTACCTACAGTTCCCACAAGTTAAAATCAAAAGCAAAACCACTTCCTTACCCCGAGTAGTAATCACGAGGAAGATAAATGTCCTTAAGAGGACCAAACTGCCCAAAAGGCTTACGAAGATCCTCAGGCCTGCAAAATAAATAAATTAATTAATAAACAATTCAAGATTTATCCAATATCATCTCATCGTGCATATAATAACATAGTATTCCAAAGGAAAAAAAAAATCCGTATCATAGGAAATCAAATCATTGTTATAAACTTATAAGCATAAAGGAAAATAAGCAGAAAGTTCAAGCTCATGACAACAGCATGTAAACAACCACAATGACAACAGGATGTAAACAACCACAATGCATGCATAGCAAAAAAATCATATCAATAAATTGTGCAGCTACAAATATACACGATAAATTTTGATGCACCGATATTTCTCTTCAAAGAGGTATCAATGACCAACACATAACTAACATGCGCCCGACATGTGTCAGACACGCCAAAGATATGTTTGATTAAAAAAGTTCTAAAATAAATTAAACACGTGTATGGCGAACGACTTAAATATTTTATGATTTTTTTTTCAAATATAAATTTTTGTATTTCAAAATTTTATTTACTAAAAAAATAAAAATTAGATTTCTTATTTCCTCTCCACAAACCAAATCAGTTGCTCGCACTTAATTATCCATTTCTGATCATTTCCATTTTCATTTCTCTGGCGAATTCCGGCTAGGGTTTCTCGCAACAACGATCCATGCCATCTTAACATCGTTGTTTGATGCTATCACAACAACCATATTTTAAATCAACACAACATCGAAGTCTAATGTTGTCTTGGAACTGATACTTGATGCTGGTAATTTTCATACCCACAATCATGCCCCCACACTATTTAGACATCTAGTCTTTGTCCAACTTCATCTCGACATTGACAACAAATGTCATCTCGACATTGACGACAAATGCCCATTGCATAACATCGATGGCGGACCCTTGCTAGCATTGTCATCTCCCTCTCGATACTTGATACATGATATCGATCTCCGACTCTCTACATTCTAATATTAATAATTAAAATATTAGTTAAATCACTAATTATTTCTTAATTATTCTTAATATTCCGCTTATTGAATTTCTACATAATATTTTTAAGATATTGAAAATTATAATACCATATACAACCAGTGTCTTTGTCTACATCATAGATGATAAATTTTATGCATATACCGTATATAACCCGTGTTTGTGTCTACATCATAGATGATAAATTTTATGCATACCTCGGTAAAAATTTTAAAACAAGTTTGGGCGCACTATTACCAATATGACATGTTGTACTTCTTGCAAGTCACTGATCTCTTATATAGATCAAACTGCAAACGTACACATCCCCCTTCCAAGCAATGGAGACTTTTTGATTTCATAACTCATGACCTTAAATTACTAATTTATGCTAAACTAAGAGTGTGATAGGCTATGATTTTTATAGGCCTTTGACATTTTATGATTTTACTTTAATATATTACTTTGATGTTAATATGTGACTTATTATTTCATATTTTTCTTTGATATAATGATTTAATATTGAGATTTATGGCTCAAAAATGTATCGAGACTTATTGCCTTGCCTCACAAAAAGAAAACACCTCAATATTTGATTCTGCAATTTCAAACTTTGCATAAAATGATATATTAGTAGTCGCTAGACTACCAAACAGACTCTGCTTCATGCAGTAAGCCTTCTTTTTCTCAACGGTAAATAGGATAATCTATATGTGATGCCACTATTTAGGAGTAAGATGAAGAAAGAACTCAATCTACTATCAACCAACTCAATACTTGAGACGGTGCCTAGCCACAATTTTTATACCGACTATAGAAGTAAATATACAGATCTACAACCTAGCAAACGAAAGAAAACAAAATAACCATGTGCCAAAAGCAAGCCAAAAAATAAATTACAAAATCAAAATATTTAGTTTCACAAAACAAATAGAAATGAAAAATAAAAAGGAATTAACTGCAACTATTTATAAATGACTAATTAAGAAACCAACATTTCAAGCATTCGGTTTACCTATACAAAAAAAAAAAAAAAAATACAAACCTGCAATCATGGCGAAGATTTCTCACAAGAAGACTTGTAGGAAGGTCTCTATTACGTCCACCATACCGTCCTCTGGGACTCGGGCTTCTACCTCTTCCACGATAGCCCCTTGGTGGAGAAGGACTGTAGCTGTATCCTCTGCCCCTCATCCTGCCAAGAAAACAACCTGCAACACAAGTTACCATACAAGGTAAAATAAATTGAAGGGTAGATTCCTTTATCAATTAATATTTTCTGAGATAAATTGTGTAACGAAGAAAACCATGAATCTTGCAAGCCAGGAACCTTATAAATATACTTCAATCCTACCCCTTGTCAACTATTTAGCAAGCACTGTCCTGCTTATAAAAGTTTATTCCAAGTGGAAGAGCCACGTAGTTTCAAATTTTGAAAACTAAAGAATAAAAAAAAACCCATTCACAAAAAAATTTCAATAAAGTTTCCGTGCGCATGTAAAATATAAGCCAAATCGAAAATAAGTCAACCCAAGTCAGCCAAATCTTCAAATTTCCATTAAAATTAACAATAGTAGTAAGAATGGATTGCAAAAAGACACAACAAAGGAGGCAAAGCAAATGTGCCAGGAGAACTAATTGGAGAGCTGTCAACTTCAGTGCCCTAACATGGGTTGTCACTCTCCCTCCACTCTTCTTGAAGCTTCTTATGTTCTGGAAAACTGAAGGAGCTCGGCATCACCTTAAATAGCTTGCTTTATGATCTCCAAACAATCCTGATTACAAAATCAATAAATGTTTTTTCATATTTTTTTGCCAAATTTATTTCAGTGTATAGCATAAGCATTGGATATTTTTCTATTATTTTGATTATCTTGTAGGTACTAGACCACTGTTGCAAGGTGTGGACTAAGCCCATTGAATTCAATAGTTTAGTTGTTTTCAATTCCCTGTTACAACAAACATCCACTTAAGTATAAGGCTGAGATTTTAGCTTAATGATCGAAAATTGAATAAACTTGATCCATGAGCCAACTTACATAAGTTCCAGTAGATTTTGAGCCCACGCTTTATATGTTCGAAACCATCCCCTACTTATCTGTTTTGAGGCTAATTTGCAACTACTTTATTGAACTGTTGTTTCTAAGCCATTGCTATCGAGGATCAATGTTCTTGTTGATATATCACCTTCCATGGTTATTGATAGCTTATCTAATCTTTAATTTCTAAGAATATATCCATAGACAACTATTTGTACCTATGGTATTAGAAAACTAGTTGGCGACTCGGCTTTTCATGTTCTCTTCTTTGTACCCAATATTTGTTATTGTAATAGGCAATTACAACATTTATGGGTTGATTCGCTCGTAGTTTCCTCTTACATTGTTTGACTTGATTGGCTTACAATTTCTCATATACCTTGACTTGCTAGTTGCATCCAATCGCTGTTGCTATGATTCAATTATAATTGGGAACTTACTGAAATCAACAGGAACACAAATTTTTAGATTGTAAACTTTCCAAACATACTATAATTCATAAAGGGTGCATTGAAACATGTTGCATTTGAAGATTTCTATTTTGAATCCTTTGTGGGCTATAAACAAGACCCTCAAAACATATCAAATTGATTGAATATTGAGTATTGAAATAAAATTTTAGTTTCATAATTCATACTTATATCGATTGAATTTATTGGAGCACTTTGTGAGTGTAGACAACTATTCTTTGATGGGGGAGGAGGGGTCAATCTTTGCAACATGAGGCTTGATTCTTCCTTTGGGTGATTTCTATACTACGCTTCCTTTCATTTGTTTAATCAATAATACATAATTGAAGTTTTGCTATGAAATATGTATGATTTTGTTTTGAATCATGAACATGATCATTGGTGATATTTTATGTAAGTTCCCTATTTTTTTCTTGTCGAAATTCATATTTTAGCCTAGTAAATTACCTATCAGAAAGAACAAAGCATGTTTATCATTGTTACATTAAAATAATTTTTTTTTTGGCTAACGTTAGAGCTGATATCCTACAAATTGTATGTGTTTGTTGTGTTTTCATTTTGCATTTTATCCTAAATTGCATCAGTAACCCTAGGCCCTTAACTGTTCTATATCATAACCAATTATGAAGGTAATCATCGCTCTCAAATCACCAAATTCAAACGGAAAATTCAAGCTAATTTGCAAAACCACCAAAAACATGCACCGAAAACCCAACTAATCTATATATCACGTATAGCATATTTTATGCTTTTAAACAACTTCATAAATTGTGAAGCAATTATTTATTGCTTTCTATATTCTCAAGTGTGCTAAAGCATACATATTAATCATAACAACACTTTTCAAAAATACAATAACATATTTATCAAACAAAAAACCTAAAAAAGAAGCCCGAGAATCAAATCTGAAACAAAAACTTGGGGACCTGAATCCAATTAGTAAAATTAAAACCTGCAAACAGTGAAAAAGATATAGATTCATATTAACTCATTAAAGCAAATAAAGATAAACAGATTAGACAAAATTGGTATCCTACAAGATACATGAAACTTTTATAAATGTTTTTATACTGAGCTGGTGTGTTTTTTTACGCTCATTTTCCATTTCAATTTCCGATATCCAGACAAACAAAGCAATTAGAATTTATTTTCTTTCTTCCTTGAGAAGCAAGTTGAGATTTCTAACAGGAAATGCTTAGATATACAAAAAAGGGAGGATGCAGATTGTGAGCAATAACCGGATGCCTTCTCATATATCATACATCAGCTATCAAAACGGAAATATCAAGCCAGTACAACAAAAAACACTCAAAAAGTCATCTTACTTCAATGAACTTCTCCCCATCACTACATATTTGAGCTCCTAATCGAATACTTAAAGAATCTCCATATATCTATCCTACGCGAGCCCCTCTTAAGAGAACGTTACCAGTAGCTAAAGAGACAAATCACATTCAACCATACCAACCTAAAGAAATAGATCCAACAGTTAATACCATCTCAAACTCTATCTCAAACAAGATATCATCCTCAACAGAACACTAGTATACGACCCATCAGCAACATCTTAGCATTCTCCCTAAATCAGCACCCAAACAAGAGAGACGAAGCGCGATGAGAAACATCAGAAACGATATCATGTAAAACCCTAATAGATCAGACAACGCGGAACATACTGCAGGAGAAGAAGACGTAGAGCGCGAAGGAAACATACCACGAGAACTAATCGGAGGAAGCTAAGTCTGATTTTCGGTGCAAACCCTAACGGCGCTTTGTTTATCGCTACAATCCCTCCGTCCTCTTTTCGAAGCTTCTTCTATTCTGCGTAGCGGGGATAAAAAGCTTGGTTCTGTCACCAACGATCTTATTAGGTTTGAATAAATCTGAGCCGTTTAAGTTGCCCACTCCGAACATCGTCGGACGGCTATAAATCAGCAGTAGAATTCGCTGTGGAATGGGTCGGGCCACAGTGGGCTCAAAGAAAATTATATTAAGATTTATTGTAGGGGCTGAAAAAGAAATGCAATGTAAGAATAAAATATAAAAAAATATTGTATAAAATGAATATTTTAAAATTATTTGAATGAATATAAAGTAAATATATGTTAATAATTTTTTTATTTGATTAATAGTAATGAATGCAGAGTAAAGTCCTAAATTGTGTGAGAGGAGGCGGTGTGCGGCGGCGATCGTCACAAAAAAAAATATATGATTGATAAAATTGAATTATCATATTTAGTTGCTTAAAAGAGAGAAAATTGAATTTTTTATTTTTAAATTAATTATATAATTTAAGCTGCGATTTTCTCTAATGAAAATTTAATGGTTACCTTAATTAATTGCATAGCTTGGCATATAAACAAAAATTGACATTAAAGTTTAGCTTCAATTAGATACCTAATTGATTATAAGTTTCTTGGCAATTAATGTTGTTGTAAATAATAATATTAATCACCGAGAAAATAATAATCAATTAGTTATCTGATTGAAAAATATATTCAAGTAATTAAAAATATGTATATATGAGCTATTATTTGTGTTAAAACGCATGATGTTCGACCAAGTATTTTCCAATTTCAATTGGATTACATTAATGATTAACTTTAAGCCCATATCTTTTTTACTTTAATTATGGGTGTTCTTTCTGGACGTTTGCAAGAGAATGTACTTTGTTTATGTTTTTGCTAATGATATTCTTCTTATTGATAAGACTTGAGAGAGAGAGTTGATGAAAAATTTGAATTATGGATTTCAGCCTTAGCCTACATATTCTATGTTTATTGTTCGAAGTGATGATGAAATATATAGGGATATTTGAAGTAGAGGAATACATTCGACGTATTGTATGATAGAAAAGTAACCTTCAAATTTAGGAAAAATTTTATAAGATAGATGTGATACCTACAATAGCTTTATGGCGCAAAAAAAAGAGAATCATAAACTTAAATGTTGCAAAGATGAAGTTGGTTGAATGGACGAGTGACTTTACACTTAAAAGCAAAATGCAAATTGAGTATTTACATGAAAAATATCACATTTTATGTGGTTTGAAAATGTAATAATTTAGACAAATTCTTGAGAAAGAGTTAATAACAAAAAGGTATTTTCTCACCATAATTAATTTTGTAAATAGCACATATACGGGTGCCTAATAAGCTAAGCCAGCTCACAAGCCGTCTCAAACTCAAACTCATTAACAACCTCCTCATGAATCAAGCTTATTATGTCACAAGCTTGAGCTGAACCTAGCTCAACTCATAAGCTCAAGCTCATCCATTTGCTTGATTAACTTAAAATATGATTAACTATTAATTTTAAATCAATATTATATAATATATTTTGACTTTTTAAATTATTTTATTTGTATATTAAAAGTAATTTAAAAAAAATAAAATTATAAGTCAAAACAAAAAAATCAAGCTCCACAATTGAATCAAACTCAAGCTTTCCAAACGAACTCGAGCCTAAATTTTTTTAATGAACCAAATTTGATGAGCTCAAGCTCAATAAGAATGAACGAGCTCAATTAAATTAGGCAGATATTCAACTCGTTTACGTCCATGATCACGTGCATAAACATACCAACATGTGAAAAATGCATCTGGTTTTAACATAAAAATTTGGCATAAATTCATTAAAAAAATCCACCAATTCAATGCTTCTCTTCTCGAATCATACAATGGATGCTAACATAACTCTATAATGCATTATGATGCTTATAGTAATTTACATCAGAAACAAGCATTCATCAAGTGAATGATAAATAAACCATTGAGGCATAGCAGCAGCAACAAATTTAGCTCTGGTTTGAATCTGAAGCTTTAAAAATGGTGATGTGAAGAATAATGTCGAGCCCTCAAGTGGAAGCATGATGGATTCTCTCCAGTATCTGAATGACCTGATTCGGACAGAGAGGTTGATATGAATCAGAAGAATCAGAGGTAGAAGAAGCATCTGTGTTCTCAAGGAGAGGGAGAGAGAGCACAGCTTCCTGTTCCAGTAAAGTTAACTCCAGGAATTGGAGGAGCATATCTCCATCAAGCATGGTTGGAACTCCGGCCTGAATCATCACAAGGATTAATTACACGTCTAATCATTGGAAATCATACAATTAAGAGATAAACATGTATGGCTGGAAAAGAAAAGTGTTAGACGGGTCTGCCGGTCCGATGGGACCGGCTTACGCGAAACTGGCGGAGAGTTCTGCCTCTTGTACGCAGGAGCCGACCGCTCAGTTCATCTACGAGTTGTTTAGGAAGGTTTTTAAAGGGAGTTTGGAGGGAAATTTCTAAGTAGGGTTTGTTTAGAGAATTCTTTTTGAATTGTATGCATTAAATAGTTTGTTTTCCTAGAATTAGGGCATCTTGAATTTGGCTGAAATTTGAGATTTCTTAGGTTTAGATTTTCTTTTGGGCTCTAGCGGCATCTATAGATTTGAGAGAGGAAGATCATCCTCTCGAATAGATGATCAATTGTATCTTGTTGTTTTTCTTCTTCTACAAGTGAATTTCAAGTGTTTTCCCTCAGATTTTTTATTGTTTCTACTGTTTTTTTTTTTTAATTTTTCTGCTATGTTATTGTTGTTTTTCTCTAAAAACAGCCGTTTTCACTGTTGAGGTTGAGTGTTTCTGATGAGAGCATCCACCGTACATTTCGACATCGGCAGGATCGTAGATCGACGACTACGATTCATAGTTTTTTTATTTAATTTTCAGTTTTCCATTTGTACCCCTATGACTACGAGGGATTTGTGTCATGTTGTAGCCTGAGGGCATTTGTGTCTTTTACATTTTGTACTTTGGAAGCCTATATATAAAGGCCTAGCCTTTGTATTATTTTCTAATGTTTGATGAATGAAATTTTCTCTTGTTGATCTCTTTGTGAGTTTGTGAAATTTCTCAAGATATCTTTGTGAGTTCTTGAGGAGGTGGTACTTGTGGATCTCTTTGTGAGTTCTAGTGGAGGTGGTGCTTGAGGTTGGTAGCTCTAGATTTTCCCTTTCCCCTACACCAATTTTCCTCTTCCCTACCTAACCGAAACTTCACTCCCTCCCAATCCCCCCACCCACCCCATAGTTCCACCGCCGGCCTCTCCTGGCAGATCAAGCCACCGGCGGCTCAGCCAGCTCCCACGGCCGGCTGCCAGTCCGCCGCCCCCCTTGCCTCCAACCATGCCGCCGGCTCCCCTTTGATCCTACCTATTTTGAATTTCAAATTCCTCTTAATTAAATCACTTTCCTAATTAGTCTTTCTCTATTTAGGAAAGTCAATTAAGGGGATTTAAACCTATTTTGAAATTCAAACCCTTTTCCCTCTCATATTAAACCAAATTGGGAAGTTATTTTAAATTTACTCAAATATGAAATTAAAATCAGATTTGATTAGAATTTATTTATTAACCCATGGGCCCCACTTACTTAAATATCAAAGTCCCTCTCTCCCCCTCTACATGGCCAGCCCCTTCCCCTTGCTTCTCTCTCTCCAATTGTCTAATTGCCCTCAATCAAGACTCTCTAATTATCTCCCATAATTCCTCACCTCCCATTAATCCTTTGATTTGAATTTAAATTCAAATTCAAATCCTTCCCTCCAACTTCACAAAATCTGAGAATTAATTTCAGATTTTTGACTTTTCCCCTCCCAATTTAATCCAAATTCCCCCACAAAATCAGCCCCTATCCCCTCCTCCCTTGCCTCCCCTAGTCTTTAATTGATTAATTTGAATTTCAAATTAATTCCCTCCAATTTCACTTAAACCTGAATTTAATTTCAGGTTTCTAAATTTCCCCCAAGTGCTTCCCCAATCTAGCCGCTCCCCTCCCATTCCTCAAGCCGGCCCAACACCATCCCCTCCAACCACCACCTCCTCTCCCTCTTCTCTCCATTGGTGCTCCCTCATCTCCCGGCAAGAATGCATGGCGGATCCGGAAGTTGATCACGGATTCGTTTACGATTCTTAAGAGGAAGTCGACATCATTCAATCACCGTTCTTCGATCCCGAATTTGGGTCCGAAGGCACCATCAAAGAATACGTGGAGCATATTCATCGAAGAGCAACAACTTACAGGATCATGGAAGATCGCAGGACGACCACCTGTCTCTCCAACTTCGGCCAACTTTCCGTTGATCAAAACCTCTGGCATCCTCTGTCTTGCCGTGGCATCATTGGGCTTGCTTACTTTTATCCTCCGCTAAACCTACTTCCAAAGAATGATCGAGAGGGAAACTCTAAGGTTAATCGCATATTTGTTTACTATTTTGTTTTCATTATTCGAATCGCTCTGTTAATCTAACGTGTAACCGCATGCTAGAAGCAAATCAATAACTACGAAAACTGAAAATCCTAACTTAGTGAATCATTAATGTTATAATTTCATTGCGGAAACAAATTTCTTAATAAGATCCTGCAATTCTGTTGGTTGTTTCACATCAGTTTCCTATAAAAAAGGCTCATGGAGCTGATCAGAAATAGCTTAGATTACATAAATCTTTTTGTGGAATTCAATAGCTAAGGGGCTAATGGGATCATTTTTGTTTAACAAAAAGGAAAACACAAGCTGCTTTTGAAAATACTTGGGGGCAACATAATTGTTTTATTGAGATACTTCGACAAGCTCATAAGCAATTAAGTAGAGACAACAATTTTAGAAATCATTTATAGTTAGCTATGGTTGAAAAGATATGCATGCAGAACAAATACAATTTCGAAATTATACAGATAAATAATAAAGATATCAGCTTTCAAATATCAAGCTATCAAAAGAAAATAGAAAATTCTTATGATTAGATCAGGGAATCCATATATTCATAAAACTGAAGAGGAAGAACGCAATTCTAAAATTACCCATTTACTTAATACAGCCTTCGCATGGAGAAAAAAATGAATATATAGACAATATCAATATAAGAATTTTTTGAGAAATAGCAGGTGCAGAGCAAGAAATTTTTAGTAATGGGGCCGAAATTGATAATTTCTAAAACACTTAAATTTTTTCAGGTGATATACAAATAATAAAATTAATATTCGGAATTTAGTTAATCATTTAAATAGAAAAACTAAAAAGCTTATGAGTAAATTACACTATGGTCTACTAGATTAGAGGCTATTTAATGGTGCAAGAGTAGTTGGATTTAGGGTGTAAACGAGTCGAGTCGAGCTCGACTCATCAGCTTGTTCGCGATCTCGAACTCGAGTCAAGCTCGAGCACAGCTCGTGGCAATAACGGCGGGCTCGCGAGTTTGCTAATAAAAAAAAAGAAAAGGCAGGTCCCGGGAGGAAGTAGAACGAGCAAAAGAAGAAGAACAGGCAAAAGAAGCAACAGTTTAGAATAAAAGCTTTATAATTTAATCAGCCTTTACAACTTTTTATTTGCCTTAAAAGCTACATGTTTTAATGCCTTAAAAGCTATGGCTGAACTTATAGTTGTTTTTTCAAATGGAAGCTGAGCTTTGGAAACATTAAATTAATTAATTATATATATATATATATATATTAATTTTATTTTAAATAAAAAATAATAAGTATTTAAAATATGATTCGAGCTAGCTCGCGAGCTCACGAGCTCGTACTTGAGCTCGTTTAATAAACAAGCTCGGGTTTGAGCTCACAGCTCGATAAGCTCAGTTCACGAGCTCGTTAACAAGTCGAGCTCGAGCTGGTTCAGCTCACTTACATGGTTACACCCCTAGTTGTATTTGATCTGCAACAACAAATTTGCTTTGTTTTTAAATTTAAAATCAACTATTAAGCGAGTTTTATGTGTTGTGTGATGGGCTATATAATGAGCCATTTTGTAGGTTTTAACTTTTAAAATAAATTGTTATGTAATTTTCAACTATTATGTGACCACCCAGGCTCTGCCATGACAAATATTAAATCTAAAAGAAATTCAATAATGAACGAAAATGTTGATGTCTTCTGGGAACAAAACGGCACAAAATAAAGAAGATAAACAATGGCTAGAAAAAAACAAAGAAATCTTCTAAGACTTCTGTCAATAAATTTATCCAGCATAACACCTCAGAAGTTTTGTTCATACCCGCGAAAGACGTCCGCGAAATTCCTTATGGTCATTTCCTAGAACGGGAGCAGTCAAAGGATGAACAGCAAGCCTTGCCTGCACAGTCTCTAACAAATAATGTTCCTCACTGCAATTTCACAAAATAAAGAAAGATCATATAGAGAGATTTATAAAGTTATAATGCAAGAATATCCTAAAAAAAGAAAGTACAGCATCATAAAAATCAATTTTAGGACTGCAAATAGGGTTGTCGCTTCAGTTAGTAGAACTAAAACATTTAGGTATTTAGGCTGTTCTATATACCAGAAAAAATGGGTTCAGCCCATATTGTACTTCAAGGAAGGAGGACGGCAGATTGGTGTACTGTTAGTAGAAATTCATGGAGCTTTAACCGTGGTTATTTTGCAGCTAGTTCCTTCGATTGCTCTGCAGCCTTTTTCTCTGCATGATATTTCGACTTATATGGTTAATGCACCAATTTTTATTGGCAACTCCCCATATGATTCATAGGGCTTTTTCCTGCAGTTGATTTGGCCCATATCCATGAACTGTAGCAAGAATTGGCAGGCAGTAGCTTCTACGATTCCATCTAATGCCGGTGGCATTCTTGGAAGAATTTTTATTTCTGCTGTTTTGGTGTTTCACAAGGCTAATAAATGGTGGAAAAAAAACTTTTCTTTGGATGTTAGTCCTTTTCCTTCCAATGTAATTCTTTGATCGGATGTGAGATTTAAAATTCTACAAGAGGACATCTCCTTGAACGAGGCTTATATTTCGCTGAATTCTTCCCAAATACCTATTGCAATAGTGCTTACCCATGTTCTCATTCGGTCCGGTAAGTTATGTGTGCGGGAATTTCTAGATTTTTCTCTGCATGTGTCTATGAGTGTTCTCTGTGCATGTAAATGCATGAAATCTGTTCTAAAGCGAGTCTCAGAGGTCTGTATACATGATAACCAAAACCAAGAATTTCCCCTTGAGAGTGTCGCAGCCCTGGGGTGGCGGCACTATGGTGTTGAGCTTTTCATAACTTTGGAAACTTGGGGAATGTTGTGGCGCCAGATTGGGCATTGTGGTGCCATGTTCTCTGTCAAGAGTGCACTACGACGCCACAGTCTGGAGCGTCATGACATTAGATCAGATTTTTATAAAAAAAAAATCAAATTCCATGTGAAAATCCCATTTTGTCAAAATTCCCCCTTAGCTACCATTTTAGAGAGAGCAAGGGAGAAAAATTATAGAGAGAAAGTTTGATTCGAGCGACTTCAATTCATTTTCTGGCTTCGATTCAATTCAGAAAGTTGTTCGGATAGCGATAGGTTACATTCTAACTATCTCAATTTTTGTTAATGTAAAATTTTGGGATTTTTCTGATTAAAATTATAATTTCGTAGTATAAAAATGGGGATAACTTTGTATTCGCTAAACTTTCACTATGTAACTTTATGTAAGTTATAGATACTAGTATTCTGAATATTTTGGTATTTTCTCCAGAAATTTCCGCCAAATAAATTGAGAAGTATGCTATTTCTATCAAATTAGACAATGATTATGACATTAGAAAGTAACGTTGTAGAACATTGAAAGCTTCAAAACAGTGTTCTGAACAATCCTTGGCAATCTGGTGAAATTCTAAAAATTATGAAATTATGCCTCGGTCTTTGAATTTGTTGGCTGCTCATAAAGCATTTTGTGAGTTTCTACAAATTGGTTATTTTCATTTATTTCATTGAGAATCATATATATATATATATATATATATATCTGTGTGCGCGCGCGCTTGCATGCACTTGTTTATTTTCTTAAAATGTGCAATTCTAAAGAATTATGATGTTGGAGAAAGACCTGTTGTACTGAATACACTGGGAGTTATACGGATCTAAATTTCTTAACATCAAATGTACTAAGCATTTGGGAGTCAGAAGGGCCTGAATTCTAGATCTTTTCTATTGTGAGGCATAAGGCCCTAAGGGAATTCTTTACTTTTTGCTTTGACATATAAAATACTTATTTATTTTACATTAAGTATAAGTCTATTTAATTTCTGTTGTTTCTTAGCATTACTCTGATCAATTCAATAGCATGCTAATAACTGCTTTTAATTCATTATATGCATAATGGGTTAATTTTTAAAAATTTAGATTGGTGTGTATGACCTACTGAGCTGTGTTAGCTCAAACCTATTTTGCATTCTATTTCAGGTCAAAGATAGGGTAAGGAGCCAGTTGAGTAGTTGAGGTTAGTTTCTGATCTTCTAAGTTTGTGCAGGTATTTTTTTGGTCTATAGAATTTATAAAATCATGACTATTGTCTGTTGTGCTCTGCTCTGTTCTGGTCTGCTCTATAGCCATGTACTTTAGCGTAAAGATTTTGTTGTTTACACATTTTGAAGATGATTGAAATGAAAAGAAAATTATGATTAATCTTCTATTATGTTCATTCGAAGTTAACTACTAGCTCTTTTGTATGTTCATTATTGAAAATTTTTTGAAAAATTCTCAAAAACTAGATCTGCCACCACCCAACATGATATGACCTATTCTACTTGCCGGTTATATTGAGTTGGGTTGTGACATCTTCCCCGTCATTTCTCTTCTTGATTTTAATAATATGTTGAAAGTGCAGTTGAATTTTGTTAGATTTACTATATATCTTTCTATTGTATGATATTTCAATCATTCCCATTACGTTTGTCATGCCTAACTTTTTGCAATTCATTAACTCTTGTGAATTTTTCTTCCTCAAGTTTTCTTCAATCAGTTTCAGTCAAAGGAGATCACCACAAATCAAATTTCAAATAATGTATAGACATAAATATAAGAGCATTTCTATATAAATTTCAGTTTAGAAGATGCTATAACATCAGCAGCAGTAGCTTTTTCCCAATTTAAAAAAGTTCAATGCTCACCAAAGAATATTTCAAACTGTTTAATGATATTTCACAAAAAACAAAGTGAAAGTATATAAAAACAAAACTGCAGATAGGCAAGAAAAAGTCAAGAAAAGTGAATCAACTCAAAGAAACCTTCTAAATTTAGTAACACAATCTCCAATATGCCATAAATGCATGATGTTATATGCATTTCAAATTAATAAGAAGTTCGATTAATTTATGTTACCTTGTAACAGGAATAAGTATGAGCATACTTCCAAGAAGTGTGCTTGCAACAATGTTATTATCTAAAGACTTGCAACCTATATCAGTGCCATCAGAATCATTCAACAAGTCATCCACTGACGATCTGTACAAAAATAAACCCTGCATATATTTTTAAATGTTCAGTAAAAGAGAGTAGCAAACTTTGCACCTGTCACACAATTCCTCGCGCTAAATATTCTAGAATAGTTGACAATAATATACTTGGTTGAAATAAAATTGCCTTTCTAACCAAATTTCTATGATAATTAAGAAAAGAAATAGGAACTATATGATTCGAGTGTGTTCGCATTATTTTTCATGGCCATGGGTAGTGTATCATTTTGAAACTAATGGTAATACTGGCTACCAAAGAAGAAGAAATAAACCAAAATATTCTGCATAAAATTCAAATACTGAACATTGAAATCACAATTTTCTCAAATTAAGCAGCCATAAGTCTATCTGAGACCGCAAATTTTTCTTTTTTTGCTTTAAAATTTTCAAATTTCAGTTGAAAAAAATTAATAAGCACATAATGCAAGGATTTAGAACCGCAAGACACCCTAAAGTTGTCAACAGTAAAAGCAAAGACCATGCCATGCAAGATAAGTTAAGGTAACAACTAATTTAAAGTAGACGGTGCCATGGATGACTGCACTGGAAGTTCATGTAAGCTTCTGATGCCACGGCCGTAACAGACAGACAAATCCCACTGTTATCTCTGCTTTATCATCAATGTTCAAGTCACCTCAAAGCTATGAAGCAAAATTTACATTAAATTTGTTAAAAATCAGATCAAAAGCTGATTTGATACATATAATTTCCCTGATCTCTTACCCTAATTTAGTAGCTCTATTTGCCAACAAATTTTAGTATTTAACTCATTGAATGACATTTTTGCACATGCTTCAAGCAGCAAGCTACAGAAATTATAATGATTTCTGCCTAAGTTTTAGGTGGCTGCTGCAGCTGTTTATTCCCTTATTTCGTGCACGTGTTTGGGGCAGATTTCCAGATTTTACTGACCTGCTGCTACTGCGGTTTAAAAGTCTAATTTTTTGCATATTTATTTTTTTCCTTAAAAAGGCTCTCAGCTCTTCAGGCATAAATCTTGATAATTGCATCAAGTGAATTTCCTGTTTTTTTGTGTAATTAGTGTATTGCCTTATACGTTTTTCCAAACGTTAGACATGTATGCTCTGGTCTTCAGATGATTAAGCAATGAAGAATTATTATTCCTTCCCTGTTAATATGTCTAAGTTTTTATGCATGGATTAAGGCCTTGTTTTTCTTTGTGATATCAAAGGTTGCTCTAGCAAACAATCTAACCATTCGTATGACCAAATGTGTAAAGGAATTTGGAGGGCAATGCTTCACCTTCTAAGTCTACTCTGATCCAGACATTTTCATCCCTCAGCCCTCTAATGGAGCTAACAAGAAGTTGAATCCAATCACTGAAAGGTAAATAGCCACAATTATATTTAATGGCCATAATCAGTGATGTTGTTCATATAAAATAGAGGGGCAAACATGACCACTTCATGTGATTAACCCCAACCTCAGGTAGAGGAGATCCAGACTACAAACTCCAAAAAGCAAAGAATAATTTGGCAATGTCATGGCTTATCAAATCCACGACTATTGAGATAAGAAAATAATTCTTACTCTACTCCCCTACAAAGGAGTTTAAGAAGCTATAAAAGAAGCTTAAGTTTGAGAACACATCAGAACTCTTCTCGGTTGAAAAAAAAAAAAAAATCCTTCACAAATTCCTCAAGGTGATCTCTTTGTTAATCAATATTTCAATTCTTTCAACCGTCAAAGGCATAACTTGATCTATTAGAGCATCATGATTGGAAGTGCCCTGGTAATAAAACACAATATAAATCAATCATCGAAGAAAAAAATGGGTGTTTAAGTTCCTCATGGAACTAAAAAAAATTAATGATGAAGTTTGAGGAAGAAATTTAGGCAAAAACACCTTTGCCTACTATTAAAGAGACCTTCTTCGAGATTCAATCGCAGGAAACTCAAAGGATGGTGATGATGGGGCCATCAAAACCTTTACCAATTATATAAGGATTGGCTCTTGTGGCTTGTGAGTTATATAAATCTTCCTAAAATGACTTCAGGCAAAATAAAGCCATAGTGTGACTACTATAAAACATAAGGTCAGATCACATAAAGTCATAAACATGTTGGAAGTGTTAATAAAAACCTCAAAATTGGAAGTCAACTTAGAGGCCTCACACTAAATAAAGTAAATGACAGCATGTATGCATGTATCTAGTAGCAACACCTAGCTTAATTCCCTTGAACCAAGTATACCGACCAAGGAACAAATAAAGGCTCTAAAAAATCTACTAAGTTAGAAACAGAATGAAGAACAACTCAACCTCCATTCTTCTGATGTGATTGGAGCATGTTCTCTGGCCCAATCAGGTCATCAATTATACTGATAATGCAAAAAGGTTCAATAAGGTATGTGGATTATTGATTTTGAAGCCCTCGATCACATAACCAGTGACATTTCTCTCTAAGAACCATTGACAACTGTAAAAACAGACATATTTGTAAAATTGCCAACGGAATGATGACCAAAATTATTGGAATGAGAACTATTGTAATCTCCAACGGATTAAAACTCCACTCATTCTTATTTGCCCCTAATCTAGATTGCAAATAGTTATATATAAATAAACTTGCCTGTGATCATCGTTGCATTATAATTCTCACATAACCTTTGTTTTCTTCAAGATTTGAATTCAAGGAAGACGATTTGGAATGCTGAAGTATGCTCAAGACTCTACCCCTCAAACTCAATATTCTTTCATATCTTCATGTTCTTAAGATCACATCAACTGATTCAAACTCTAATAAAGATAGTTAGTTTATTTTACATCACTATTATCTAGATCACCTATATATTTTTGTACCTTAAAATATTGTTTCCTTTGCTTGACAAAAATATTTCTAAAGATCTTGTGAAGTTAACTAATTTTCTAAATATACTCAACAGCACTATCCCAATCTACCTTATTAAAGTTTATATCAATTTTCACTCATTCATTCTGATATCTAAGGACCCTTTATGGCTTTATAGTTAAAAATGTGTCTAAATCTAGATGGTTCAGCTCCTTCATAGATGATCACATTGGAGTTGCATGGATATTCTTGATGAAAGAAATTTTATTACAACAACAACAACAACAATATCAAGCCTTTATCCCACTACGTGGGGTCGGCTACATGAATCATTTTTCTCCATTGTGTCCTATTAAAAGTCAAATTCTCGTTTAAAGCGAGAAATTTTTTTTTGTGAACTTCAATACCATGATCCAAGCCCAATTCTACACAAAAAATTTAAGAACTGAAGACCGATAATGTTCAAAAATATTTTGGATCAATCTTGAGTGATTATTTATCCAAAAAAAAAAAATCATCAGAGCTCCTTTGTTGACACTCTTCAACAAAATGATTTAACTAAAAGAATAACCATATCCTAGTAGTCTAGTCTCTTATGTTCACCACCCTCATCACTAATATTTTTAGGGTAAAGTTTTGCTAACTCATAAATAGAATGTCCTCTCCTCTTGTATTCTCAGCTTTAAAGCCTCCATTTTTGGCCTCTTGAAAGCCTACCCATAATATAAGTAAACTGAATCCCATTTTTATTAAATATATATATTTTTTGTCCGGTACTTGTCTAACCAAGAGAGATGCAAATGCTACTCACCACTAAATGATCTGAAACACCATGGATGTGATCTTTCTTAAACAACAAAGATTCTTTCCTAAACCAGATATTCAAGGGGAGATCATACCAAAGGAATATTTTTCATAAAATTCCTATCACTAATCCTACTTGCAATTCAAAAGAAGTTGTTGCAAGCCCCCTAAACAATTTTACACTCTACCTTCCACTCAAAATATTAATACAAAAACTTTAATCTTATTTCAAACGGAGTCAACCATAAATTGATCCTACATACCAAAAACATGACCAGAAGTTTGAACCTAATCTGGCCTCTGCTAAAACAACATAAGATAACAAGAAAATTGTAGTCCTCAATAGTGATTTTTTCTATGATGATCTCACAAAAAAATTGTCTTGGGGAGAAATCTAAGAGCTTGCATAAACCAACATATCCATAAATTTATCTCTTATACTAATCTCATCATATCCACAATTTTGCATAATACTAGATTTGACTTGTGTTAAGAAGGGTGGAAGTAGATCTAAAAAAGACTTGGTAAGAAAATATTAGAAATGACCTTTCTTTATTAGATTAAATGAGAATTTAACTTTTAACAGGGCACAATGGAGAAAAAAGGATTCATGTAGCCGACCCCACATAGTGGGATAAAGGCTTTATAATGTTGATGTTGCTGTATACTAATCTCTCACCGAACTTCAAACTTTCATTGACAATCTCACTCAAAAATAGTTTCATGAATCCCTCCATGATGCCAAATGCTATCAACATTTTTAAATAGAAAGCAATTGATCCAAAAGAAATTTGGGCATTGAAAAAGAATAAAACATTGTAGATCTTGGATTTACCCTCAATAGCAAAAATTGTTGGAACAGATGACTATTTACTAACAAATACAAATCCCACGGGAATATAGAGAAGTTCAAAGCCTGCATTGTTGCAAAATATACACTCATACGTGCGGTAGAGATTACAAAAAGACATTTGCACATGTTACTAACAACAACATCAAGGTCCTCCTATCCATGGCAACTAAACTTAATTGGCCAATATATCCGCTTAATGTTAAAAATTCTTTCTTAATAAGTATATATGAAAATTCCTCTTGGATTCCACTCACAATTCCCTACTTATAAATAATACAAACTTAAGAAAGCTCTTACGGTTTGAAACAATCTTCTCAAGCCTAGTTTGAGAGGTTATCTAAAGTTGTCAAATATTAATGTGACACTCAATAACAACTAACGAAACTTTGTTTATAAAGAAATGTATTGATAGAAATTCATTCATCCTAATTATATACGTGCTATTGAACTTACAAGAAACACAGTAAGGAGATGGCAAGAATCAAAGAATTTAGGCCAAGAATTTTGAAATAAAATATTTGGGAAACATGAAGTGGAATGGGAGTTGCTAGATCCCACAAAGATATCACTATCAATCAACAAAAATATATTCATGATCTATTAAAAGAGCTAGGATGTTTGAATGTAAACCAATTAATACTCCCATGGATCCCAACATTTAACAAGGGATAAAAAGGCTAATAGGAAAACTCATCTCACTCATGCTTTTGTTGATGTTTTCTTTTCTATAAACTTATAAACCAATTCATGAATTGCTCCACTAAAGAACACATGGATGCACTTATGTGAATTTTAAGATATCTAAAAACAACCTGGGAAATAATTATTCTTCAAAAGGACCACATAGAAAAACATTTAAGTGTTAAATGATGCTGATTAGGCAAGTCTATGACTGAGCACAAATCTACCAAAGGTTGTACATTAATATGGGAAAATATTGTGACTTAGAGAAAAAAAAATGCAACCTACTATGGTCAAGAGTAATGTTGAAGTTGAATTTATGGTTGTGGCCCATGAAATTTAGGAAGATACTTGGCTACACTGACTCCTTGATGATAACCAAGCTGAGAGAAGTTATCTATCTCAAAAGAAAGTCCTATCAAATTACTTTTTCATAACTAAACTACAATAAGTATTGCAAAGAATCTTTTTCATCATGAAAAAACTAAATATGTGGAAGTTGATCATCATTTCACGAAGGAGAAAGTTGGCAATGGGTTTATATCTCTCCTTTACACTTTGACGCATTTACAAATTATTGACAACCTTACAAAAGCTCTCTAAAGAGGGAGTGTTAAAACTTAAAAATCAAATCGTAAGCTGATATGGAAACATATTGCTATGATCTCCTCCCTTCAGAAGCTCTATTTGCAAACATATTACAAGATTTAATTCCCATTGAATAGCATATTTTTGCACATACTTATACAGTTAGCTGCAACAATTACTTCCAGATTAAGAGGCTGATTTCAGCACATGCTTTAGGCAGTTCGTTGCAGATATTTATTCCCTTATTTGGTGCATATGATTGGGGCAGATTTCATGATATTGTTGGTGATGAGGATATCTGACTATGGAAAGTTTATCAAAGAAGGGGCCGAAGATCTACGGCCATGATTGGACCACTTTATTTTTGAGCTTTTAGTTGTATTTGATTTATTTATCTTTTCCGTTTTTACCCTCACTTGAGGGAGTAGGTTTATGTGACTACATGGGGCACTTTTGTCATTAGACGCATCATTGTATTTTGACTATTTATAGGCCTCTCCTCCTCTTTGGAGGGGATGATGAGTATGATGATTAAAATTTCCAGCACGTGTGTTCAAATAGTAATTCAGTGTCAAAAAACTTCTGTGAAGCACAGCATTAAATCAGGTTTTCCAATTCATTCACACATTGAAAAAGTAAAAACTGGTAACACAAGGAGGGCCTTTTCCCTATGCTCCCTTGCTCCAAGATACTGCCAACAAGAGAACAAGGAGGAAGTCCTACGATCTTCTATATGTTCTAATGCCAAAAAACATGCAGAAACAGCAAAAAATATGTTCATAATTAGGAAGCTTCTGGTAATATGAGAGTAAAGAGTAAAGAATGGCCTTGTGCAAGATGCATTTCATCGAATCTCAAATAACTGCAAATTGCAACACATTGCCATCCGTAGACTTCCATTTATTTAAGGATTATTTGCCTCTCCTATTTAAATGATATCAAAAAAATTGGATACACTGGTAATGAGATAGTCAACATATCTCCAAAACCAACACAAATTTATGCAAGCTTATAAATACAGATTACCTCACAATGCAAACATTTTATAATTAGTACAACAAATACAAAGCTATTATTTGAACCGCCTTTAAAGCAATCATGTATCAATAACAAATATTGTTATTTAGAGCTAGCAAAATGAACCCCATTTATCAACTCAACAAAAAAAAATATTTACCTTTCGGATGCTCATAACAGACTCTCCCATGTAATAGGAACAATTTACCAACAGGTTCTTTTCTGGATTGTCACTACCTGCAAGACAACAAATGAACGTATATGAAATGTAATTTGTGCCATTGTTTACCAGTTGGAATGCATTTTGTCAATTTGCAAAAAGAACAAAATATTTGTTTAACAGCGAAGTAGGATCAAGGGAGAAGAACAGCCGTTCTACAAGGATAAGCATTTTTTTTCTAGAGCAATTCTTCACTTCCCAAAGAAAATCCCCAGAAATTTGAGATTTTCTAGTTTCTTGTGCTTAAAAAATATATGGCCAAGTCCCCCCACCTCTTTTGAGTGGGTAACATAGGTTTGGTGCGCAAAAAAATCCAAAGGTTTTTTTGAATTTTTTTGGGGAATAACGCATTACTCTTTTTTCCGTTACTTCTCAAACATAGCACATCAAAACCTGTACCAAGGCCAAATGTCTCAACAAAAAATATTAGAATACTTAAATCTCATAAAGTTACTTTATCACTACAGACTAAAGTTCACTAAAAATTATCTAGAAAGCCATACATGAACATTACAAAAAGCTACATTCAGCCTTATTTTCCAAAATCTGTTGAATAACGGATTGCTTAAAACATCGAAAAATGTAAAACTAAAAGATGTAGGAAGTAGTTAAAGAAGGTTCAGCTAAACTATAAAACCAAATGCAAAACTGGAAAATAAATGAACAGATAAGAAAGATTCAAAAAATGAATAAATGCATGGGATACTGTTGATGACCACAAGACTAGAACTGATAAGGTTATAGTCAGCTCAGTAACAAACAAAAAACTATGGAAGATTAGAGGGATTCTGTAGTATGCAATGCAATACACCATGCATGAAAAATGCAGTAACCGATTCTCTTAAATTTGGTAAGCACGGATATTAATCTTCAACACAAATCCTCCCCTTCCGATTATGGTATGCCTATTTGTAGTTGGGAAATGTTTGCATATTTTCTGATTGCTAGGACCTACACTTACAAAGGCTTTCACCCTCTTCATTCCTCTTCCACTGCCAGCTGATTGATCTGTGAGATCTCGACTATCTAGTCATTAATGTATGGATTACTCTAATTATTTTTGTAATTAATTATATTCCTTGATATCATATTTTTCTTATTAGATGCTTTCCTAGGACTATAAATTCTGTATAAATTAAAATGAAATACACTCCACAAATTCTCTTCAATTATTATCAGTGGTTATTAGCTTCAGAAAAGGAAAAAGATGCATTGCATATGGCTTTCCAAAATAGTACAAACTGGATATTTGTCTAATAGCCAGATACTTCTCTCCGCCCACCGATGAGATGCCTACTTGATACGCCAGAAGGGAAGGGGGGGGGGGGAGATATTTAGAAGGTTCAAGGGGAGTTGTTTAGAAAGGTTCGTAACTAAGGGGGAACTGTGTAGGAAAGTTTTCTAATTATGTTTTATTGTTTAGAAAGTTTTCCTAAATCATATTTAATTTTTTATGAATGTTTCCTAAATTATATTTATACTATTTAGGAAGTATTTAATTGTTTAGGAAGGTTCTATTTATGTTATGATGGTTAAGGCTATTTAAGAGGAAGTTGTCTAGGGTTTAGATCATGCTATTGATGAGTTTTGTGAATGTTTGTTGTCCACTGCTTTTGTGAGGGATTCTAGTGACGTCTAGAATTTGGGAGAGAAGGTCCTCCTCTCGAAAGAGGACCATTGTATCTTGCTCGTTTGTATTTCATTTCTTATCAATAAAAATTTGTGTTTGCTGAATTTCTTTGGGTTTGTTGGCTGTTTTTGATACCAAGGCGTATCAAATTGATATCAAAACAGTGTCCTAGACCGAAATATCAAGCTTTCCTTGCTGATTTCTGCTGAGTTTGTCCTCTTTGTTTGTTGAATTTTGTTGTTTGGAGGCCAGATTCGTGTTGAAGCTGGTAATTTTTGCTGTTAAAGCCTTGATCCGAGTACCGATGGCCCGAAGAACAGTTGAGGCATTGGAAGAAAAGTTGGAAGGGTAGTGGGGCAACTATGAGCGGATTTGGGATTGATGAATGAACATATTTCAACCATAGAACGAAGGTTTGAGAATTTGGAAGATATGAAGAAAATGATCGAGATGTAGTTGAAAGCATCACCGGCGATTCCTAGGGCTGAACCAAAGAGAAAGGAAATTCTGGATCAGATGATGAGAAAGCTCATGGAGATGCGATCCAAAACCCCGCCGACGATTCCAATTGCTAACCTTAATCAAAATTTGATTGAGATTCCCTTGGTCGAATCTAAAGGGAATGAGATCAGACAGGAAGACTTTGGCAAAAAGAGCTTCTTTCATAAAGAGCACCTCCTAGGGCCCTGCGAATGGGGGACATAGGATTTTCAGATTGGGGGGGGGGGCCAGCAGGAAAGGAGTTTTATTGTGGAGGTGGTGGAATGATCAACCACTATGGGAGGCTTTTAGGCAAGGAGAGTGGACGATCGGAGGAGGAGGGCGGGCCGAACCATGGGTATCGGGACATATGAGGCAGATGGAAGAAAGGTGGGAGTCCCACCCTCGATACATGGGAGAAATATGGAGGGATCACGACAACTGCTATACTGGAGGTGGAAGAAGTTGTTGGGACGGTGGCGACACTAAGGTGAAAAAATTGAAGATGCGAATAGTTGAGGAGAAGAAGAGTGAGAGTTCAATAAGAGATACACAAGCTTCTTCTAAGGATAAACATATCGGCAAAGGGAAATATGTGAATGAATAGGGGAAAAAAAAACTTACAAAGCCAAGCTGATGATGCTGATCAGGAAATTTGCTGCATCAAATTACCTGGAGCAGTATATATTGGTGAAGTTAAGCTAGAAAATCAAAACCATGTAGTCAACTTTACCAGAGGGGAGGCTCTTCAGGCAATTAATATGAACCAGGATAACTATTGGAAAGAGGCTTTGAAAATGATATATCTTTTAGAGGAATTCAATGAAAACCATGGACTGTGCCCACCACCCATTCTTAGTGTACGTGGGCACATTTTTACATGAAGTATTTTATCTTTGGGATGGTTCATGTCAAACCAACAAACAAGTTGTGCGAAAATTGCACAAAGGGTTCTGGCTACTCTACTGTAGGTCTGCTTCCAATACAGGCATGTAGATTTATTTGATAGGATTTTTCACATCATTAGAGGTGACATAAGCAAGGCTTCTAGTGGGTTTAAAATTGCGCAATATGAGGCTCGCCTTGAGGCCCGCCTTTGCGCAATTCCAGTAAAAAACGCCTCGATGCTTACGCCTCGAATTTTTTTATGAGGCTTGCGTCTCAACTTGGTTGAGGCCCGCCTCGCTTCACTGCATCAGGCTTACGCCTCACGCTATATATATTAAAACTTTCATAAATCTTGAAGTAAATGCCCAATATTGGACTCTATAGGAGAGGAGGAAGGGGAGAGAGCAGTTCATCATAATGATGATTTAAATGAAGAACCCTTAATAATGACAGTGCTGATGACTTATGAGTTTTTATGTGACATATCATTGTTATTTATTTTTAGAAATTAGAATTATATCCTCATGAAAAGAATACTGGGATTTGGGAAAGATAGAATTTTGAGTTGAACTACATTTCATGTTGTCTTATTATTTGGATATTTTGATTTCACTCATATCTTATGCTTTTTTATGTTTTATATTATTCACTCATTACTCATTAGTATATAAAAAATTTATCATCTTATGTTTACGCAATCTTTGATTTTGAGGCTTACGCCTTAAAACGCCTTGAGGCTTACGCCTCGCCTCACAAATGAAAAACGCCTCAATACCCGAATACGCAATTTTAAACATTGGAATCAACCTAAGTGAGGATATCTTTGCAGGATTCAACTCGACATAAAGTCAAGAAAATACCACCCACTATGAGTATATTCAGGTTGGGAAGGGTCGTGATGTTGGACTCAACCAAATATCCCTATTTGAAGCAAAGGTTGCCTATAGCAATGGAGAACAAATACTTACCAAAGATATCTATCACCTGGGCCACCAATTTGACTTCTTCTGCATGCTTTCTTACTACTTCAAGACTGTAGGGTTCTATGTAAGCTCAATGATGGTTGTTATCATAGTCCACCTTTTCCTCTATGGCAAATCTTACATGTCATAAACTGGGCTTGAGTATGCCATTATGAAGCAGATATTGATGAGAGGAAATAATCCTCTAAAGGCTGCTAAGGCATCTTAATCTACCGTCCAACTTAGTCTATTGATGGCCTTACTCATGGTTATAGAGATTGGGCTGAAAAGGAGATTCAGAACTGCATTGGTCCACATAATCATCATGCAACTTCAATAGTACTTGGTGTTCTTTACATTCTTGCTTGGAATAAATTTCCCATTACTTTGGACGAACTAGGGGTGTAAGTGAGCCGAGCCGACTCAAGCTCGAATCGTTAACAAGCTCGTGAGCCGAGCTTATCGAGCCACGAGATCCGCATCATAGAAATGCAAGCAATTTGCATTTCCAGTGACTCCAAACTTAGAGATCCGCATCACAAACAGTGATTAAAATTTAGGCACCAATCATCACAAAAGAAAAGGCAGCAAATTCAGAGTGAATTCTTTATATTAACGATCAGGATGAAACAAATGTAAATAAACAGAAAATTTTATTAAACTTTAGCTTAAAAAAACTGCACCATATAATTCACCAACATCTGACAGAACTGAGATGCTCCCTCTACGGTCTGAGACAACAGCAGTGTCCATATCTAGCAGAGTACAGTCAGCAACCAATCTCTGAACTGGGTCAGAATAGAGCTGTTCCAATTTCCTAAGATCCTGTGTAAATAGAATCAGATGGGCTGAAAATATCATAATAATGTGCCATGCACCTACAATAATTAAACAAAACAATAAAAATAATTGATGCGAATTCAGTTTTAGAGGGGCACCGTACATCTGTATAGGAGTAGAAAAGGATGCCATCACGACAATCACCAACAGCAATTCTAGTGAAACATGTAGTCAAACAAGTTATGGTAAAGCGTGTTTTGGTCATGGAATGCCTTCTCAGTCGCAGAGGATTTTCAGTGACAAAGCAGAAGACATTCAACTGTACAAAAGTTGCTCATTAGTGAATGACTATCAGGAACAATTTTTTATGTTCTTACATTTAATTTGAAAATAGATGCAACTTTAAAATGTTAAAAACATCATTCTAAAGTACTAGTAAACTTTAATAGATAAACTTATTCCACCACAATACATGATGCAGAAGTGAAAACTTACAATAAAAGGAAAAAAAAAAGTGAAAACTTACAATATTACCAGAGGACGCCAATAGATAACGATTTAGAAATGGGCAGACAGCAAGAACAGCACCAGACAATTGATTCTGATAAATTACCCTTAACAACCCAGCCTCCGTTTCTTCAATTTTAACTCCATCACTACTACAATCATCTGGACTGCTGCCAACACTGTTGCATGATAACTTTTCAGTTGAATGTCCAACAACTTCATGCAGAGGCGAAGAAATCCGAGAAGGTGATGAGAAATTAGACTGATAGGTACTGCTTTCAGAGGTATTTTGTGCATTTCCCAAGCTTAATATGATAAGCCTTCCCTTTGTACTGTAGCATTGTGTGCAAAATAATCACATCAGTAATGAAATAAAAATTTATAAAATCAGTTGATGACAAGATTCGTGAAAAAAAGTAAATAATGTAATTCCAATTCTACATAAATTTGTAAAGATAATTCTTAAGTTTTTTTAGTGCAGTTGAAATAAATGTTTTTTCATATATAAAGCAAGGAAGAAAAATAAAATAAAATCTTCAGAGAAAAGGTAAACCTAATTTCTGGTTTATTTATGGCCATTTTTGTCCAAGGCTCTAGTTTGTCCAATTTAGTTTTTGACTCATCAAAATTTATCCTAAATAGCCCCCTGACTCAAATTGATCCAAAATAATCCAATTAAGGGATTATTTTAGTCACATTTGAGAAGTCAAAGAACTAAAACATATTTATAGTTTAGTACTAAAGTTGCTCCATACAAATAGTTAGTGAACATTTTGATCTTTTCTCATAATCTTCAGGATCCTGCACAGAGTTCAGAACACAAAAAAATTCAATTGCTTTCAATTTAAATCTGCACACACATTAGTAAGCTCGCTACAAGAAGGCATGAAGAACACCCGGAGGCATACCTTTCAGCTTCACCGCTGGGCATGATAGTCCGACCAGGACACTGACTAGTCCCAACAACTAATAGATGCTGATATCCTACTTTCATTATTTGCATACATTTTGCCGTTTCACCAAGCTCGCATGGGAACTTTGATATCACAACTCCACTAAAAGGATCCACACGGCATATATCTGATGAGAATGGAGTATCCCTAAGTCCCGTCCTCAATATTAGCAATGTCTTACTTTCTTTATGGTATAATACCTTCCGTGGAGTTCCTTCAATTGAGAACTTACGAACATTAATTCTCTTGTGATGACCCAGTTCAAGCTGCAGAATTTGGGTTTGCAGGATGGTGAAAATAAATATGACACATTAAAAACAACAAGAAAAAAAGCAAATATTTTCATAAATAAAACAGTAAAATAGTATAATAGGGACAAACAAACTAAGAGGACTACTCCAACAACATGGAAAAACACCATTAGGAGAATCGAAGCTCCCTTAGTTAAAAAGCACCAGTTTTGAGAAATCAATTCTTCTCTCTACTGTTAGGCCCATGATTAGTGTTACTTTACACCACGACTGAAACTATCCACAATACTCACCGCAGCATATTGCAACTCATTCAGTATTCAAAATCACTCATATAGTTCTAAATCTTGACTAAATCTTTCCATCATGGATAATACCACACCATCATGGCACATTGGCACTACATAAGTAAAGATTGTATTCCGATAGAGTAGTCACGCAAAAGGCGCCAAGTTTCACCTAGTTATAGCCAGGCAATTCTATCATAATTCAGCTGCGGACAAGTTTTCACCCTTCATTGTGGTAGATGTCATAGTATCACACAAAAAAAAAATCAAACTCAATCATTAAAATGTGCAAAAAAGGATAGATCTAATCAAGCATATAATATAATGACTTTAAATTTTGCAATTTGAGGCACACTTCAACGCTTTTTGGATAATTTTGCCTTGAGGCATGCGCCTCATGGACTTTTGTGTGAGGCATGTCTCATATATATGGTGGGGCGCGCCTCACCAAAAGATGTATAAGTCGCGCGCCTCATATTATTTAGGGAAAGGATATTTTTTAGCAAAAATATTAAAATAATATTACTCCAAATTATAACCTATTTATTATTTCTCCCACACATCTCACGCAATCTCATGCCTCTCTTGCTCTCGATCTCATGCAAAGCCAACCCCCTGTCTGTTCTCATGTTTCCGCTGACTATCCTCTTCCTTGTCGCCATCAAACGCCTCCTATCTAGCTTGTTGCAACCATGTCCTGCTTACCAAGACATCTTCCACAACAAGGACCACATCTCCTCTTCCAATAGGTCTAACACAAGCCAGGATGAAATAAGAAAAAATGTTCTGTAAAATATTGGAGTTGTAATCATTGTTGTTTAAAACTTTAATTAATATTAGTATTGATTATTATTGATTAGGGACTAGAAAGATAATTGAGATGGAAGATGAGGAGGAAGATTGGGAGAACATTGACATAACTAAGGATAAGGCAGAGGAGTAAGCAATTCATGATGATGATAATTCTAATGAAGATCCATTGAGTAATGAGAGTGCTGGGGACTTTTTGATTTTAGAAATTCTTAATCTAGTTGTTTGTTATGGTCTTTGATGTTGGATAGGAGTGGGGGAGAAATTATTTGCATTAAATTTATTTTGAATTGTTATGTTATTAGCTCTTTCATATCTTATCTTACTTTGATGTTTGTATAACACTTCTAATTTCATGTTTTGGTATTAAGATGTTAATATTTTATTTGTTAATTTATGCAATTTATTAGTTCTTATAATGTTAGGATGTTAACATATTACTTCTAGCTTCATAACTTGATATTAGTATAATAATTCTAATTTTACGTAATTTTTTTATTCTAAATCTTATGTCTTGTCTCGCGGACAAAAATTTCCTCAATACCTAATTGCACAATTTTAAACCTTGTATAGAATATTATGCTGCCACTTTAATATGACTTGCGATTTACAAGTGGAAAATTTTCAGCCTCTCCATATAAAATTGTGTTAATATCTTTCAAGTTTCACTGCCATTGGAAGACCTCTAATCACTCAAAGAACCCAACTCTAGTCCTTCCCCCATGCTGAAGCAATATGGTTTCCGCAAAGAAAACTAGGACCTCAAGCCCACTTTAGTATCAGAAGGTGCAGATCATAATTGTGAAGCGGCAGTAAGATAACACAAAAAATACTGCCAAAACCATTATCTTCTTCCTTCATTTTTTGATAAAATCATCACTACATTGGCAGCAACAGAAAACACTCCCTTTCATTTCCCAGTAAGGAAGAGGTCGATAACAAAAAGCTCTTCAAAAGTTCAGAACTAAGCCCTCTAAAGCCCACGCAGCCCAGTCACACCACACAACACACTTTCCTCACATACCAACTTGATCTTCGCTAGCTCCATCAACCCCTTCATCTCAACCAAAGATGCCATCCCTGATCACCACCCAAGCAGCCATGTGTTCGGGCGAGGTATCAAATGGGAAACCACCATGCACCAACATGAAGAAAAAAAAGACAAATCATTAGTCTTATCATAGTAACAGAGAATAAAAGGAAGAAACAATATATAATTCAAAATCAATACAAAAGATGAAGGCAAAAATATTAGCATTGTGGCATGCCAACATGCAAAACATGGAAAAGAGGATGAGTTTTGCATTTGAAATGCAGCCCCACTTGTAATAGCACACTAGCATATCAGCCACATTGTGAGCTTTCAAGTTAGCTCCACAAGCAACAGCAGCCTAATCCCTTTTGCAATCTCCATGTAGATTCCAACTCATATTTCCTTGCTGTCAAACACTAGGCTATGAGGGGCTTGCTCTATGCAGCAGTGAGGAGGAGATTCCAATGGTACTTCCCCACATATTCACAAGGATAAGACATAAACGACTATTCAACATGAACCATATTCATAAAAATAATATATCCAAGTCAAAAACAAAAAATTGACAGCATAAAGAACAGACTTTATGAAGTGTGAAGGAAAAAAAAAATTTTATATGCTGAAAATAGCTATTGGCAACTTTTAAAAGTGCAAGAAGGGGGTGACAGGGCTGACGCTTTCATAGCAAAGAAACTGAACGACATGCAAGTAAAACAGCAGTACTAAATAAAACATCAAGGATGTTTAAAAACAAAGATATAGAGAATAGGCTTATAAAGTCTCATAGGATACGTGAAAGCTAGGAGATTTGGACTCACATAATAGTAGATGAATTTACATATAGAATATAAATTATAGGAAGCTTTTCTCTTATTTAAAGTGCTTCAAATGTAAATATTTAACTACCATTTTTTATGAAACATACAGAGAGTTTGCTATCGCTGACAAATTTCATCATTTAAATTCAACAACTAACAAATATTTAAAATCTTATCAATAATATAAACATTGGATGATTAAGAGTTTGAATTGACGAAACTACAAGCCCTTTATAAGATAAATGGACATATAGACGACAGCTTAAATGAATGGTAGAATTCTCTTTCTCAGAAAAAATATTGAGATTCTTTTGCAGAAGAATACCGAGCTACTTTTCATAGTAGCATAGATAAACTCACCGATGAAAACAACTTATGCAACCTTCTAGAAAAAAGATCTAGCATGTATTTCTATATCATTCATGCACATCAGATCGGTGATGACATTGGACAATTTGAACACCTGAAACTAAGAAAATTTCCAAGAATAAATATCCCAAGGCATTGGGATTAGCAATCATCATGTTTATAACTTTGAATAGCAAGAAACCTATCAAACCAAATTTCTGCATTATCATTCTCGTATTCCTCCATCCACACACAGGCTCTCATCATCTTAGCTTCAAAGGCATAACAACTTCCATAAATATCATTATTTCTGCATTTTCAAATTTTCATCTATGTAGCTCACACTAAACCAAAGAAATAAGATATTAAATTTGTTTCAAATTAAACATTCAGAATCCAAGATAGTCATGATAAATGATTCAATAACTAAAAGAATGCTGCTCAGCATGCTTGAAACCTTAATTATAAATATCAAATGCGTGCTCAAGTCCCAGTTAAAATATCAAATTTCAGAATAAAAGATATTTACGTCATTCATAAAACTCATATATGCTAGTAAAACACGATATTGCAGCTTCTAGCACTTGAAAGTTTACAACTGACTGTTTGGTTAAATGTCATTTAGATTAATATTATCATCAAATAACAATTTTATTCACATAACAATGTTATCTTCATATTAAGTGTTTGGTTTAATATTATCTCACTTAAAAAATGAGAAGCTACATAGAATAATTAATGGTGATTATTTTTTTTTTCTTTTTTTCTTTCTTTTAAAGATCAAGACAGATATCTAGATGGCATCAAATTTTGCCGCTATCTAGGTTACAGTTTAATCTTGAATACTAATGCTACACAGATTATATCAATGTAATCGACAACATCAAAACTAACAATGCTTATTGTTAAATCTCAGCCGCTCTCTCTAGAAGAGAGCCCACAACAACAAATCCGGATCCGTGGGAAGCCCGCCTAGATCACGCCTAAATCACGATGACTTCTTTCCATAGTTAGGTAGCTGATTTAGGAAGGAATATATGATTTTGCAGTTATTTGTTTATTTATTAAGATATCTTGTATAAATCTATAAATAGGGAAGAAATTGTGTAATAATATATGATTTTTCCCTCTCAAATTTCTAATTTCAACATGGCATCAGAGCCATGAAAGAAGTGAAGAGGAAACCATCGGGATGGAATCTGTGAGGGAAGGACGGAACCAAGCAAACCTCCTGCGAGCGGGACGAAGCCAAAAGGATGGGACGAGCGAACCTCCTGTGTACACGCACGAGACGGAGCCTCCTGCTCGCAAGCCACCTCACGCGTGTAGAAGAAGAGGCCGAAGCCCCCCCCCCCCCCCCCCCCCCCCCCCCCCCCCCCCCCCTTTTCTTATCCGGGCAAAACGAGGTCGTGAGACCAAATCTGGCTTGATACCTATTCTACTAAATCCCTATTTACTCACTTAAATAGGCCTTCATTGCTTAATTGTTGATATAATTACAAGATAATCCTATTCTCTCACATAAAATCGTCCTTCATTACTGATATAATTAGAGATAATCTTTATTACTATATATTGTTGTGACACCATGATATCGGAAGAAAATTCATCCCAGAGCTTTGATCAATTTGAAGATTCTATGGTACACCAAGAACGAGGTGATCTCCAAAGCATGCAACCTTCTTATCGCCTAAACGGGAAGAATTATCTAAAGTAGTCTCAATTTGTGAAGACCTACTTAAAAGGAAAAGGAAAAATACACAACCTTCTTGGAGGAGGACCAAAAGGAGGAGATCCTAATTTTCGTGCACGGGATGAAGCGGACTCCATGATTATGTCATGGTTGTGGAATTCCATGACTCCAGAAATTAGTGATACGTTTATGTTCCTTTCCACTGCAAAGGATATATGGGATGCCGCCAGACAAACTTTTTCAAAAGCTTGAGATGTTGCTCAAATCTTTGAAATTAAGATCAAAGTAGGAATCACAAAATAAGGAAGCAAGACCGTAACAGAGTATGCCACTCTTCTACAAAACCTATGGAAATAACTTAATCACAACATATGCATAGAAACCTGATGTAGGAAAGGGGGGGGGGGGGGGGGGGGGGGGGCGGGGCGGGGGGCGGGGGGGAAAACATCTTGAGTCTTTGGGTTACTTGTTGCCTCTCGGTTTGGGTCTTGGCTGCTCTCAGATTGGGTCTTGGCTGGTTTGGTTTTGAGCTGAAATCTTGGGATCTTATTGGTTCTAGCTCATTATTGTTTGAGAAGATGTTTTAGCTCATTAATTGGAAGAGTAATTGCACTTGATAGCTCATTAATGGAGTGATTTCTTACCTCTTCCCCTTCTTGTGTCCCCTCGGTTTTCTCCTTGTGCTGTTTCCGTGACTTGTTGTTGGGTGCTAGTTCTAGTCCCCTGTGTTGGCTTTTCGGGTTTCTCCCTGGTTGTGTTCCTGTGGCTTCTCCTACCTGATTCCTGTGTTGTCTTTTGGATTTGTTTTGTGTTGACTGCTGGTCTTCCTCTTCCCCTTACCTGATTAGTTTGGTTGAAGGTTATGGTGGTTGTTTGGCTGCCCCTTTTTCTCCTATAAATATTAGGTGTTTTGTCTTAAAAAAGAGAGTTTATGATGTGATTTTTGGAGCCAAAAACATGCGGGATTTCTTGGAAAGCTTGCGAGCTTGTTCCATCCCTTCTCCTTCTTCTAGGAAAGCTTACGAGCTTGTCCTCCTTCGTCTCGGCTTCTTACCTCCTTCCTCTCTCCACAAGTTCGACGCCACCTGTATCTTTCGTCTCAAGTAAAGAAGAGCTCATTTAGGTTTTTATTATATAAGTTTGTTTGCGTCGTTTGTAAGCGTCAAAATTTGTAAGTCCTTTTATTTTATAAAAGTGAAGTTGTTTTTGGTTTATTTGTTGTATTTTGTCTAGTTTTTGGGAATTTTGTGTAATTTTCTTTTTATCCTAGGAAGAGTTTCTATTGCTTGCAAAAATTGGGGTTTTCTCCTAATTTTTGCTTGCATCAAAACCGGATGTCCAAAAGATGCTGCTATCCTGAAGAACTTTATTGAAAAAGATAGAGTTTATGATTTTCTTGTAGAACTGAATACAGAATTTGATCAAGTAACAGTCTAGATGTAAAACCCAAAAATAATGAATCTTGGCGTTGCAATGCGTTCCGACGCACTGCGACAAAAATAAGTGAATTTTCAACGTTCTCATAATGCGGCGAAATAAATTTTATAAAATTATACGCAAAATTTTGATCTTTTAGGTATAAAGAACTTATACTTAATTTCTTATGGGTTTAAAGTTAAAATCGACAAAGTTTATTTAAGTGCAAATTACTAAATAGCCCCCTTAGCGGCTTAGCTCTTAAGAGAAAGTATGGACTTAAGATACATGCATCATTTGAGCACTCCTCCCTCCCCACCATCCAAATAAACACCCAAGGGACCGAAATTTTCGGTCCCATCTTGTTTGTTTTGGGTGAATAGACGAGAGAATGGAAGAGAGGGAGAGGGCGGCGGCGACGACAGCGATTTCCGACAAGGTTTTGGAGGAAAACAAAGAGAAGAGTTTAAGGAAGAGATAGGGTAAGTTTCTAAACCTAGAAATCCTCATTTTCGCATAGATTTCTTTAGGAGAAATTTTTAGAATTTCTCAAAGACTTGGAATTTTTCAAGGAGAATGATAGGAAAAATTAGGGGAAGGATTTTAACCATGGAAATGAAAAATAAAATTAAATTTCATAGAAAGAAGAATAATATTAAAATAGAAAAGTAAAGATTAATGTTAAGGTAATATGAGTGATAATTAATGAAAATAATCCAATTGTTAAGGAGATTTAATGTCTAATATTAAGGAGGATAACGACAATGAAGATTAATGTAAGGATTAGAGCATGACTTAGAGTAAATATTTGACAATCATACTTACATTGTTTTTTTAGGGTTTCCAAGTGGGAGAGGAAAGGCATTGAGGGGAGGGGGGGACAACAAATTTCGTACATCCGTTGGGTAGGTAAATGTGATTCTTTTAATTTCAGATATTTCTGCTTTTTCAATTCTTTAGCATATGTCTTATGATATTTTGTGTTGAGCTTAGCATATTTTTAATGCAATGTAATTGATATATATATTGTGGAAAGCCTAATATACTTTTAAAGGCAATGTTGCAATGCACCTTACTCATGTGGAAAATGTAGATAGTTTAAAAAACGTTTTCTCCTTACTCATGTAAAAAATTTTCAGGAGAATCCGTTAATCAGTAATGACGGACAGACAGCCATTCACCTACCGTCGTAGGGAGACGACATGTAACAGGTTCTTTTGTTATTTTGATCTTTTGGTACTAGATTGACTTGTAGGATGGCTTGTGATAGTTGAATTTTTTTTTGGACATCTAAGTTTGTAAAGAACTATTATGTACATGTTTAATTATGAAAGAGAAATTGTTGTTTGGGATTTTTAGTAGCTCTTTCTTACCTTTGTTGGATGGTTAGTCTAATGTTATAAAGAAATGGTTTAAATTTTTCATCCTACTTTCGTTCCTGCCTAGTCTACCAAGCTTATCGGGCCAGGACGTGACAATAGATCCTTGGCAGAGAGGATACACCGTCATTAAATGAAACAATTTCTCTCATCCACATTGAAGAAAGTTGATGAGGTGTAATGTTGGAGCCAAAGGTTGTTGAAAGCTCAACAATGATGACCAGAGAAACACCATGAAAGGAAAAAGGTAAAGACTGCAATATTTAAAGACAAAGACTCTCTTTGGTGTAGTTATTGCAATAAATCAAGACATACGAAGGAGACATGCTAGAAGATACACGAACAGCCCCAAGAAGTGGAACCAAAGAAATGAGAAAAGGGATACATTATATGCCAACACTACAACAAGTCAGTCTAACCTAGAAACACAATCAGCTTCCAAAAACTCAATAAAAAATATATTAATAAACTAAGACAACACCTGCTATTCCTCGAAAAACCACCTACATCTTCCTCTCTTACACTTTCAGGTAAGAGGGAAATAAGACTGTAAATTTTTACCTTTAATGAACATGATGAGAAAGCTAACGGGATCTCTTAAGTTATTAATACATGAATCTTACCAAATGCAAACTGCTGTCAGCAACAAATAAAATTCCATTTGGGCAATCGAAAGAGGACACCGCGGTTACATGGGTAGCAGTTTGGAATGAGATCGATGTATAAACAATGCTGTGCCTTGCAACATGTAAAAGCCAGGGCATTTCACAGAGTACAACTACATCTGTATCAAGTGCATCCCGCAAAGGAACCAACACAACAGGAGCTGCACCAAGGCGTCGAATAGCAATCAACTCTAATTGAAAAGATCTGATGTTCCCACGGTTTTTCACAAAATAATAGGAAGAAGATAGAACTGATGTCTGAGACAACTCATACCGAAGCAGAATTCCATTTCTCAAGCCAGCAAGTACATAAAACCTATCAACTAACACAAGCCGAACATCTTCAGGGATGCAGCTACTTATAGGAGTTTCAAGCGGATCGTCTATTGAAATTTCCCCACTTGAAAGGATCCTAAAGTCTTGATCATGTGCCAAAAATATAACTTCAACAGATGGTGCGTGGGTACCAATCACAAAAGTTATGCAACGTCCATCTCCATTACAGACAGTTTCTTGATTATCTTTCTCGGCTAAATGAACAATTGATAACAGCTGTTCAAAGTTGATTTCTTGTTCGGGTATGGATATGCAAGAAACCTCATGCAGCAACTTCCAATGATGAATTTCATATAATTCATGTTGATATGCTGCTGCTAATGATCTTATGCCAAGAACAAACAAAAAGCAAGGACTAGAAGTAGATACAACAATCACATTATGGCCCACTGCACCTGAACTGATAGACATATAATCAGGGCACCAAGAGGTGCAAAATGGTATTAAGAGGGGGAAACCATTCACATGAGCAGCTGTAGTGGGCAAACACAGTCTCACGCCTGCCCTATGAATCTGAACCAGAAAACCATCGGACACCAAACCACATGCTAGAGTACAGACATCAGCCTGAAAACCAATGGCATCAGTAACATCAACGAAATTTAACCCAACTGAGAGAACTCTCGTCTCCTCAACAAAAGACACTACAAGAAATGAATGATAAGGATCACTCTTTTTCATCCTCAATGTCCAAGTTCCTGTTATTCCTTCATAATTTGGAGTAGTTTTCACAAGCTTATCCACACTTAAACCAGTTCGTATGACTCTCAATGATCCCACAGGACTCATGCCACAGCAGGAAAACATTTGATCTTGTTTTTCATCATGGTCATCAACAACAGCTAAATCCAAAATTGGTGCAATATTCTGAATGATGCTTTTGTACACGAGGCCTCCATCATCCAGCTTTAAAACAAAACCATCTCCCATTTCTATAAGTCCCATTACAAAACCACCCTTCAGCCATATAAGCTCCTTACAGGGCACACATCTGTAGAGGCAATCAGAGATATCAACTCTGATTCCTTCAATTGTTGAATGAATTTCAAGGATGTAAAGTTCCCCTACATCCAAACAAAGGACCAAATTTGCACTTGCTAACCCATCAGGTTCCCAACAACAGGCACATACATGCTTGGAAGTTGAAGTTGTTTCTATACCATTGTCAATATTCATGGGATCATCTTTGGCCATAGCAGCTGCTGAATCACTCAATTCCAGCAATGCACAAACAGCCACATTAGACATTCCTTCATCATCAATATCCATACTTCTAGAAGACTCATGAAAAGAACCCGGTTCTTCAATTATACTAGGTAAGCCAAAGTTTATTCTTTGAACACATTGTATAGAATATGGGTCTCTAAAATCCATTAGGAGAGCATCACCTATCCTAAACACAACTGCAAATCCAGAAAGATGAGGAACAGCAGATATATTAAGGGCCAATGGCCCAATTTCAGCTTCAGGGTATGATGAAATAAATTGAATAGCACGTGTTCTTATGTTACACCCAAACAGCAACAATTCATTCCTTAATCTTGCTTTCCTGGAATTGATTACAACTATCAGCAGTAGCAAGCTTAAATTTCAAGAAACAACAAGGACAGCAGCTATGATCTAGATGATCAAATTGGAATATCTCAAACCAAATATTAGGAAATTTAAAAAAACCTATGCATTATAGTGGCCAGTATTGGATAATATCCCGTGCTTGAACAATCAGTGCCATGAGAAACAAAGCACATGCTCCAAATTGTACCACGAACGTTTGTCCTCATAGCATCCTTTATAAGACTTGTTTCTCCTTTGTATTCTGGTGGATAGAACATTTTCTGAAATTAGGACATAGAATATCTTCAAAATCTAAAAATAATATTAACGAATTAAACAAGCCTTATGTAAGCAATAGCTACAATAAAAGCATCACCTCATCAATCATGTTGTCTCCAACAGATGTGGACATAGAAAACAAAGCAAATTGGTCTTCAAATGCGCTAGCTGCAATAAAACATCCACTGCAAAGGAAAAGGTTTAAGATTTTAAAAAATAAAAATTTTAACTGAAACATAAGATGCGGTAAAGACAAGTTGGGCTATCAGAGAAAATCCTGAAATTTTTTTTATCAAATCAAGTTATTAAATAACAATCTCAAGTCATCTACAAAATAAGTTCTAACACAACTTAACATGGGAACCTCCATTCGCATCTAACTTGAGGCTTTTTTAATCATAAATCATCTCAGCTTGTACCACTGAGAAAATCATATGCCTCCAGACAAATAACAAGACTTATGACTCCAAATAAAACACTTAGCATGATTATTTGACCAACCAAAGCCAAGTAAGCAAAGACCCTATAATAGTAGCCCATTTATTGTTGAACTAAAACTAGACATATATCAACTAATCCATGACCAACACCAAAACATAGGTAAGTTCCTAGTCAGTTTCTAAATAAAAATCCACATTACAAAGAAAAATATGAATTTCCAGAACTAGGTCATACCATGATTATATGACCAATCAAAGCCAAGTAAGCAAAGACCCTATAATAGTAGCCCATTTATTGTTGAACTAAAACTAGACATACATCAACTAATCCATGACCAAACACCAAAACATAGGTAAGTTCCTAGTCAGTTTCTAAATAAAAATATAAATTAAAAAAAATATATATGAATTTCCAGAACTAGGTCATATCTATTCAAGAGCACTATCAACGGATGGTGGATTCAGATTTGTCCCTTTAGACAAACATTCACCCCAGGTCTACAAGATCCCCTTGGATGAAGCGACCCTTGGCTGCCGACAAAAATCTTTCTGTCAGGTTGGGTCGACTACATCCTCTGACTAAGTAGAGCAGGGATCACGATGGCCCGAGACGACGGAACCATGGGATCTTGATCGGGTCCATCATCCATTCCCTCACCATCCACTTTAAGTGCAAGATGGTGTAATTTCAAATTTTAAATATCAAATCTTCAAACTCTCCAATTTTCCAACATTTTATGCTCATTGCTACTACTATATGCCAGATAACACGTATCTTTATGTATCTGATTGACGACTAGCCTTAATCGAAAGCTCTCTCTCGTGATCGGGATGGGTAATTAACTATAGGGGCTTGCGCCTATAGGAAAACAGAACTTAGATTATAAAGTCCTCGCAAAATGAGGGCGAAATCTCTGGGGTAGTGTCTTATCTATAAACCCATCAACCTACCTAAAATTTACCCCGGAACTTATTCCGTTAAAACTCCATCGCCAAGGAAAAGCAAAACAAGTGCGGGCGGAGGCCGGGGCCGAATTTTCGGAGCCCACATTGACGGATGCAATCTGATTTTGAAAATTTGAAATATTTTCCTCAAAATCTGATCTGAGTTGCCCAAGTTCTCCCTCTAAGACTTCAACCTTCCTTCCGACCATTGATATCCCTTAGATCAACGTGCTCTAATACCAATTTGATAGAAAATAGCAACCAATAATACAAAATTTTGCTAAATTTCAGAGAAATTCAACAAAACATAGCAGATTTTAAAAAAATGCAGAAAATCTGAGAGAAAATACTTGAAATTCACTAACAAAAGAAAAAAATAGCACAAGATACACAGATCTTCAATTAGAAAGGAAGAACCAACTCTCTAAATCTCTAGCCCAATACCAAAGCCCAAGCAACAAACATGAGATCCCAAAATCAAATTCAAGATAAACCTAACCCTAGCAAGACAAGACTAATTAAAGCAAAAGGACAAAAGTTTAATAAATAAACAGCCCATAATTTAAATTTTCTGTCCAATACAATGCTTAACTATTAAGTGGGCCCCATCTACTTAGCCGCCCCCCTCTCTCCACAGAAGAAAAAAAATAGAACAAGATACACGGATCTTCAATTAGAGAGAAAGAACCAACTCTCTAAATCTCTAACCAAAGATTAATGCCCAAGCAACAAACATGAGATCCCAAATTCAAATTTAAGATAACCCTAACCCTAGCAAGACAAGACTAATTAAAACAAAAGGACAAAAGTTTAATCCCTAAACAACCCCTAATTTAAAATTTACCTCCAATACAATGCTTAATTATTGAGTGGGCCCCATCTACTTAGCCGCCCCCCTCTCTCTATGGTTCCGCCCCCCCTTAGGCCCTCTCGCCTATCGACAAGAACAGGTCCATTAGGGGCCAGTTCAGCTGGTTCAGTCAGCCCCCCTTGGGCCAGCCTAATAAAATTGTCCAAATATTAAGGAGGAAGAGGAAGTAAATTGTCTGAATTTTCATTTAAGTCCAATTTAAATTTAGAAAAGAAATAAATGCATAAATTTTAGTTTTGATTGAAATAGTAGTATATGATTATGCAGTAGGAATAATTTCCATTGGTGAAAATCTCGGCTAAACAAAGAAGAACAATTTTCAAGTAAATAATAAAAACTATTTAAATATAATGTTTGATTATCATCAAGGAGTTCAGAAATTTGAATTGATAATGTGAAGTGTCCGACGTTGTATTAGTGACATTTATTGTTATTTTTGGATAGTGAAATACAGTAAAAGTTCTTGAAAGAAGTTAAGAGTTATATTAAGGAAGGCTATTTTAAAACTCGAACATTTGGAAGAAATTGAAGCACAAAAATAATTAGAATGAGTAATTACAATAATTTTATAGTAATTAAAATTTACTTTCATTTCATTGCAATTATTGAATATCTTAGCATATATGTGGACTGAATGTTTAATGTGTAAGATGAATCAAATTAAGGAAATCAAAGTGGGTGGTTACAACTATATATTTTTTATATATAGTAGTTATATTCTTTCATTTTGTTTCAATAAAATAATTTCATATAGTATCATATATTTATACTTATTAAATTAGAAAGCATATACTTCGCATCTTATAGAAGAATAGTGACAAATCAATGTTTCAAAATGTTATATATAAATATAGAAACAATTTATACTAAATGATTTGTATTTGCAAGGAAAAAGGAAAAGAATAAGATAATTTATAATATATAAATGAAAATATTAAAAAAGGAAAAGGAATATGCATGCAAATACCGGACTTCACCCATTTATGGTACTGGTCGGGGATGAAGCGTACCCGTGCATGCTAAATGGAAAATAAAATGTGAACGTTATAACAACTAAAAGTAAGTTACGATCCGGCCCGGAGGCTCAAATTAACGAGGCAGGAACATATGGTTGGACGACAAATTAGATTTTCAATTAATAAATCTATCTCCAATATACTGAAAGAGCCACTAAACTTCAAAAATATAAATTGATATAAAATGGCTTAAATACCTTTCTTCCGATGCACCATGCTTACGATATACATTTTCACTTATTCTGCCCATTTTGATTATATTGAATTATACTTGAAAATGTTAGAACAACTAAAAGCAAGCTACATATCAGTGAGTAAAACATGCTTCTAATCTACATTAAAAAAGGTAATATATATATATATATATATATACACACAGGCACACAGACACGGACACGCATACTTTTAAGAATTCAATGACATGTATGTGAATCCCCCTTATAAATATTGTTTCTTTTCTTTCCTACTTCTCATGGTTTTTGCCATATGCTTCAGTTTGCTGGGGCTGCAGTGGTATTGAAAGAAGGATCAATTGCTTCCCTATCAATTAAAATACCATGGAAGCTGCAGAACTGTCAGATAGAACTTGAAGAACTTGAACTTGTGTTTGCTCCATTCACGGGAAGCAAGATTCAGGTGTCTAGCAGCTGTTTGGAGTCAAGTAGCGGTCATAAACAACAGATGAGCCTTGGCCCAGATGAAAATGGACCGAAGATCAGCCGAGAGAGCTATGGATCAGTTTCTCTAGATATTCATGAAGGAGTTAAGACAATCGCTAAAATTGTGAAATGGCTTCTTACTAGCTTTCATGTAAGGTTAAAAAATTTATTAATATGTCATTTATCACTAATTATTTAATTCCTTATTTGGATAATTAATTTCCTAATTAGCATTTTGAATTAAAATTCATATTTTATTTAAATATCTTAATATCTCAAACTTACTCTCTCTAATTATTTTCTTTTAAAATCTTAAATTTAAAATTGATTATTATTATTTCTATATTTGATAAAATATCTCATTCCTATACAATTTATCTCACCAAAACTTCCCTTCCCTTCCTTAATTCTTTCTTCCTCCACCATCGAACCAAAGTTTATATCACTTGGATTCTTCTAACATAAAAATAAATAAATAAATAAAAATATATATTTTCTTATTATTTCTTCAACTAAATAAATGAGAAATGATTAAATCACTTATTTTTCTTTAAGAAGGAATTCAAAAAAAAATTCAAAATTTTCTTCTCTTTTTTATATTTCCCTTTAATATAGCTTATCTTTTTTTAGGATTAATCACAGAAGAAGAAAATGTCAAAAAAAAAAAAGAACTTGTAAACTTACTTTCATCTTCTTCCTCCAAGCCTCCTCTCACAATAGAACATCGTTCTCTACCGTTTTCTTCTACAAGAATGAATGAAACAAATATTTCTCACATGAGGAGTTGTTATTTTTCACTCTCCCACGCGTTTATCTATTAACACAACAAAAAAATCTATCAAATAGACGTATACACGCCCGCAATGACTACTCAGGTCGCGTTTCTATGCTCGGTTCCGCTCTGTGCTATAGTACAGCGCCGATTTTGCTGAATAGAGTTGGTTCTGCTGAACCTGATAAATCTGGTTCTCACATTTATTATGAAAACTCAGATTATTAAATAGAAATTTCAAGTAAATCTTCTGAGAAATAAATGGTTGAAAGAGAAGAATTCGCCTACAAAAGAAGATCAAATGATAATAGATAAGAACTAGTTTGTTATATGTTTAAACTAAAAAATTTGTTATAGTTGCTCTTCAATTATATGTTGGATATTAGTCTGTTAAGTATTTTATGTTATTTTATGTTATTAAACGAACTATATTAATTGTCCATCCATTTGTTCCTGCCTCATTAATTCGAGTCTCCGGGCCGTGTCGTGACATCTTATAAACAAAAGATGTCACGGTATAAGCCGAGAACTTTGACAACGACGGAAATGGCATGGAATCTATTTATATCAAACTAAGAATTCATGTCTAACATGCATCCAAGTTAAGTCTCCTTATGTGCAGAAAAAATTCAAAAAAGATGCTTGTACTATATACCCAAAGAGACATGCTTTCGCACATTTTTAGAAACTCTTTATAAGGTGAGATCAACCTATTAATTGTTGTCAATGGCTTATTAAGGTTCAAATGCTCGAACATGTTTAGCTACTATGCAAATAGATGTCACATCTATTATTTGGCAGAAAAAACCCTAGTTTTTAACAATTTTTGCTTGATTTAGCACATTTTGAAGGACTATGGTCCATGCCGAAACTCAAGATCATCTTATAACGTTTCCAATAGGTTTTTGTAGGTGTAATGAACGCTACCATTATATTTTTTTTCAATTCTTATGACAACTTGGTATTTAAAATCCTAGAAGATAAGGGCAAGGGAAAAATGGAGGCTTATTAATAAATTGTAGCGACTCAGACGAGCAAGGCAGTAAAGAGGGAAAATAAAGGCTAGATTGTCAGAGGGTAGAGTAAAACACTGAGGCCGGAGGCATGGGAGCTTGGCACAAAGACTTCTAATTGTCTCTACATCTCTGTAATGCTCTCAAAGAGGTTGAGATTTTATTACACTAATCCAATCAAGAAAAGAAGGCTCACTGAAAATAGCAGTCAGCCAAAGACTCTAATTTCATTCATCTAAACATTCCAAAGGACACAATCCAGCTTTTTATAATAATAGCTGGAGCACAGAAAGAGGAATTAACTCCTTAAGATCCTTCAAAACTAAAAGTAAATACACATAATAGCATAAATAACATGCAAATAGAAGACATAAAAAGACACAAGATCGTGACACTAGACTGAGCATCAGTAGTGCTCAGGGAACATAATAATAGGAAGGCTAGCAATAGCAATGATTACAGCTTGAAGAACGCTTTAGTGGACTCCTGACTTAAAAAAAAAAACAATATATTCTACATTTCCGCAACAAAATCTTAGTCTTTTCGCATGGAATGATCAAGATGTGCAATAAAGTGATCTAAAGAGATCTTCCATGACCTGAAGCTTCATGCGGATCTAAAGAGATCTTCCATGACCTGAAGCTTCATGCGGACTGAAACTGTACCATCACATCCACAAAACTTTTTATTAGAAAAAAGAAAAAAGGATCAACATCCTGCATCCAGCAAGCATTTAAAGTAATAAATTTCCTGTTGGACACCATTAATGTACAAATATTTAAATAGAACAAATAGATTCAGAAGAAGAGATCAACTAGTTCCTTGACTTCACATATACCCATCCTGCTTGAGAAATAAACTCTTGACACCGATGGATTAATAAAACCTTTTGGGGGAGAATTACACCAACCAATATAACTGGAAGTAAAGAAAGAGTGCTGCAGTGATTAAGACGATAGTACAGGACATGAGTTATTAACTCAAAGAATGAAGTTGTAATCTTTCAAGCTCACTCAGCCAAGACAACCAAAACATTGGTATGTGATTCAGTTGAAGAAGAAAATGTTAGATACATCATTTTATTTTTTAATCATTACATGCAAAATAATATCATTTTTAGCAAGTTTGATAATTAAGAGGCAGCTATGATGACCTCAATAATTATATCAAAGTGTAATTATTATATACAGCGAACATAGTTGTGATTTTCATTAAAAAAAAGAGCAAATTTTTAAAGTACTTGCCGCAATAAGAGAACTCTTCTGTAATAGGGTATAAATCATCCAAAAAAAATATTATCAAAATAATTAACAACTTAAACTAAAACAACAATTGAGACTTACTCCGGGTCAACAGCCAGCATTCTTCCAACCTGATCAATCGAATTTCCTGGCTTGGACAATTGTATATGGTTCATCGCAAGGAACCTACAAGGTAACTAGAATTTAGCAGTTTAAAAATGTTAATTTTCCAAAATATCAAACTTTAATTCAACGGTCAATATGGAAAAAATAGTTACCTAAATAATAAGGATAAATTGCATTTATGTCCCCTGATTTTATATATACTGCACAATGGTTCCACACTTTTAACATGCACAATTTTGATACCTTTGTTTCAGGAAGAAATGTTTTGGCCCGCCTTCAGTCAATAAATTAGAAGGGTATTCTTATAATTATGAATTCTTACCATGAAAAAAAAATGCTTCACTACTTCTACAACCATCTACCTCCGCTAATTATTGAGTGCGTGTATGTTTTTTTATGATGTTATGTTATGAATTAATAGCATTTCTCTTAAATAATTTATTTTTCATATTTTTTCTTCATTTGATGGATTTATTTTATGGTTTATACATCTAAATATCTTAAGGCTTGCCTCTCATCTCACTAAAAGAAATGTCTCAATACATAATAGTGCAATTTTAAACCCAGCAACTATTAAGAAAAGAAACAAATCTAGAATCCAATCTTTATCTTTGAAATTTAGAATTAACTACACAGCTTAAAATGGGAAGCTGATGTCCAAAAATTGTTTTATTTTTCATGTCTGAATTGTTATTGTTCATGGGCTGTTAAGTTGTATAAAGAACAAAGTTGGGCACGAATTCAGGATTATTTCACATGGACCCCAATAACAAGATGGGTAAGAGAAAGTTCACTAAGTTTGCCAACTAGACATTGTGATGGACCGGACCGGCCGGTCCATCCTGCATCCGCACCGGCCCACCAGGGGCCGGTTCTCGCCTTTTACAGGCGGAGATATCGCCCGCCTGGGCGTTCGGCCGAAGGAGAGGGAGGAGGCGGGTGGGCCCAAAGGGCCCACCAAATGTAAGTGGGAGTTTGTTTTGTTTGCCCTAGGGATAATTAGGATATTTTGGGGGTTTCATGTGAGGGTTAAAGGGGAGTTTGGGCTGGTTTGAGAGGGATCTTGTTTTGGTGGCTGTTTTAGCTTTCTTCTTCTCTAGGGCTTGGGAGAAAGCTTCTCTTCTCGAATTGAGAGCATTGTATCCGTGGAAACTTGTAAGTCTTTTGATATTCAAGTTATTGAAGTGTTTGTGAGTGTTTTCATCCAAGAAATTTCGCATTTTTCCACCGTTTTTGGGCTGTTTTTCCTGGATTCCGAAAATTACAAACTAAGTCCCATCACATTGATATTTACCTTTATCAATGGATGCGTTGTTAATGGTGAGTCCAATCTTCTTTGTTGATGACAACTGGAGTTTTTGAAAGCTAACATTCAAACATTCTTGTTTCAAAAACTAGATGAAGAATATACTTTGAAAAATGACAATACCTTATTTTGATCATGTCACTTCCATACCAAGTATTTTAAATTTCGTAAGTATTTTACCACAAATTATCTTGCCAGTTTTAATCTAGTTAACTCTTCTTGAAGTTACTTGTCAATATAAAACCATCAACATACCTAATTGGAATCTTTTTTTGCTAAGCGATCACTTGATAAAAAAAATGTGATCAGCATATCACCCGGTGTACCTATATTTCTCAAAATATTTGGATAATCTATCAAAACAAGTATGAATGGATTGTTTGAAGTCTGCATACCTTATTGATGTTTCTTTGATTTTCAATATAGGCGGAATCCCTTCATATACTTCTTCCTCCTTCAGATTCACATTAAGAAAAACATTCTTAATGTCAAGCTGATGTAGAGACCAATCCAAACTTTTTGCAAAAGGAAGCGGAATTTGAATTTTGTTTAGTTTAACAATCAAATTGTTCATTTATAGCCAATGTTATATGATAAGGAGTACCCTTTTGCACAAGTTAATCTTTGCACACCCCCATCTACTTTATGTCTGATCATAAGGATTTTGTTAGGAAACACATCTTGAATTAGAAGAAAAGCTTGGCAGAAATTGAATTTCAGTAAGCTTCGAACGGTCGTCAAGAAAGATTTATGTGGAATCATGCACAAGAAACCTTTTTATTGATAATAATAAGAAGAAACAAACACGATACAATGGATCTTCAATTCGAGTGGAAGATTCGTCTCTCCAAATCCCTAGCCGACGGCTAGAGCCCAAACAAACCTAAAAGAAATCCAAAATTCAACAAAAACAAAAATAACCCTAACCCTAACGGCCTAACCTTTCCCATCTATTTAAAGCATACAAATATAATTCTTTAAAAAAACAAATATAATTCTAATTACTAAACACCCCCTCCCAAATTCAATTCCCTCCTAAACTGCCCCCTCCTCCTGAATTTTTTATTCAAATAATGGGCCCCACAAGGGGGGCTAGCGGCTGTTTGGTCAACGCAACTTTAAGAACACCCTATCCACCACTTCAAATTGGATGTCCTTCATGTGTCCATCCGGCTACTTCTTCATAATTTGTTGTGCTCTCAATAGGGGCCTCTTCAATTCCTTCAACACCCTATCTCTTTCCTCCAAGTACTGATCTACTGAAGAGACAGGTGTGCTACTCTGCCCAAAATGCACCAAGTGTGGAGGGTCCCTTGCGCACAACACTTTGAAAGAAGTCATATGGGAAGTCAAATGATATGAAGTGTTGTACCAATACTCTGCACATGCTAGCCACTTGGACCTCAGCCGAGGTGTCTATGAAGCAAAACACCGTAGGTAAGTCTCCAGGCTCCTGTTTACTACCACGGTCTGTCCGCCCGTCTAAGGGTGGTAAGAGGTGCTCCTCTTTAGAACTGTTCCCTGCAGCCTGAACAACTCTCTCTAGAAATGAAAGAGAAACAGCTTATCTCGATAAAAAACTATTGACTCTGGGATCTCAAGTAATCTAACCACCTCTCGGATGAATGTTGTCACCACTGTAACTGCCGTATAAAGGTGTTGTATGGGAATGAAATGAGCATATTTGTTCAACCTATCAACCGCCACTAGAATTATTGTAAACCCCTCAGATCGAGGTAGCCCATCTATGAAATCCATGGCGACCTCCACCCACACTCTATCTGGAAGATCCAGGGGTTGAAGTAATCCCCCTAGAGCCATAGCCATGTACTTATTTCTCTGGCATCTGATGCAATCAAAAATTTGGGAGAGGGACCCAAATTTTTTATCACAAAAACATACCCTTACTAAGATAATAAAAATTCAAATAACTCATAAAAATTAGACTAATTAGACAAATAAACTAAAACACCATTTTCATATTATAAAAGGACTTACAAACAACTTGAACACTTGCAATTAAAAGTAAAACTCAACTTGTGTTGACCCCCCCTTTGTCTACATCAGCATCTCACACCTAGTCATCTTCTCCATATCCTTATGCATCCCCTTCCAATAAAATTATGCTAACAATCTCATGTATGTCTTCTGCATAACAAAAAGAAAGCCCCTCGACAACGCTCCCATGAAACTCCTGCAGCAGGTGGAAACTCCTGCAGCAGGTGGGGAATATGAACTGAGGTCCGTGGCAGCACAAACCTCTCTTAGTACAACAGTCTCTCCCCTTAGAGAATAGCTAGGGTGGCTCCTTGCATCCTTCAGTAGATCCGCCCTAATCCCCCTTAGCTCCTCATCTCATACACTCTCCTCCTTAATAGCCCCCCAATCCAACATTAGTGGTATCGAAATGGCTACCTCTTGGAGCTCTCCTACATATTTAGATAAGGCATCAGTCGCCTTACTCTCTAACCATGGCCTATATTGGATCTCAAAGTCATAGCCCAACAACTTTGACAGCCACCTCTGATGTTTCTCAGTTACCATCCTCTACTCTAACAAGTACTTCAAGCTCCGTTGGTATGTCCTGACAATGAAATGTTGACCCAACAAGAAAGGCCATCACTTCTGAATAGCCAATACAATGGTCATCAATTCCCTCTCATAGAATGACTTCTGCCTAGCTCTGGTTGTCAACACCTGGCTGAAGTAGGCTATGGGTCTATGATTTTGCATGAGCACTTCCCCAATCCATATGTTGATGCATCAGTCTCTACCACGAATGTCTGGATGAAATCGAGTAGGGACAAGAATGGGATCATGGTCCTGGTTGTCTTCAATCTCTCAAAGGCCTGAGTGGTTGCCTCTCCTTACAAGAAGTTATCCTTCTTCAGCTGCCCTATTAGAGGTCAAACTATGGTGTTGCATCCCCTAATGAATCTCTTGTAGTACCCAGTTAATCCAAGGAAGCCCCTCAGCTCCCTCAAGTTCCAAAATAGAGACAATTCAGCATTGCCTCAATCTTTAGCCTGATCAGCAGCCAGCCCCTCCTGGGATACCACATGTACCAAGTATTTCACAATATCTGTGCAAAACAATACTTCTTCGGATTGGCACTTAGTTGATGCTCCTATAAAACCTCTAAGACCACCCTTAGATGCACAAAAAATCTCTTCATTGGACTTGTTGTACACCAAGATGTCATCAAAGAAAACTAAAATAAACTTCCTGAGATATAGTCGAAACACCTTGATCATGAAGAATTGGAAGGTAGCAAGGGCATTGGTGAGACCAAACGACATCACCAAGAATTCATAGTGTCCCTCTCGTGTCCTGAAAGCTGTCTTCGAAACATTCTCCTCTCACATCCGGATCTAATGGTATTCGGACTTCAGGTCCACCTTCGCGAACACCGCCGCTCCACAAAGCTCATCCAGCAACTCATTTATCATTGGAATAGGAAACTTGTCTGGCACAGTCTCCTTATTCAAAGTCCGGTAATCCACACAAAATCACCAACTTCCATCCTTCTTCATGACCAGTAGAACTGGTCTAGAAAAAAGGCTCACGCTCAACCTGATGATCCCTACTCCAATATCTCTCATATCAGCTTCTCAATCTCACCTTCTGGATCAAAGGGTAGCGTTAGGGTTTGGCACTAATTGGTGACACCCCTCTCTCAAAGTGATGGCATGCACCTATCCCCTTTGTGATTGCAATCCCTAAGGTGGTTAAAAAACCTCATTGAATTATTGTATAACTAGCCGTATTGAAAGAGGGATGTCCCCCCCCCCCCCCTTGGCCCCCCCCCCCCCTTCTCCCCTCCGATCTCCTCTAAACTCTATAGGTCCACCAAAAATCCCCCTCCCACCTCTTGTATGGCCTTTACCATGATTTTGAGAGACACATTAGCTTTGGAGAGCCCTGCATCACCTTTGATCACCACCCTTCTCCCTGCCACCAGCAGTTCCATCATCAACTTTCCTCAATTGACCTTGGTATCCCTCAAGGTCTGCAATCATCTCATCCCCAGAATGACATTAATGCTCCCTAACTCCAATAGAAAAAAATCCTCCCTCACCTAGACCCCTGTATGGTCAGCATCACCCCATAACACCCTGCTTCCGCCAGTTTCACCCACAATTGGTCTACGACTTGATTGGAGATGAAATTGTGGGTAGCATCACTGTCTATCAACAGTATTACTTCCTTGTCTAATATTTCGCCTTTGACTTTCATGGTGTAATTTGGAGTGAATCCCACCACTGAGCTCAAGGAGACCTCTATCATGTCTAAATACAGCTTTTCCTCATCCATTGATGCCTCACTCCCACCTCCCTCCTCAGCTTCCTCATTATCACAGACAATGAGAACCTAAAGAGTTCAGTCCATACACTCGTGTCGCGGCATATACCTCTCATCACATCTGAAACATAACCCTTTTGCCAGCCTATCCTACACTGCCGTCCTGTAAAGCATTTGAAGTTGCCTCCAGGCGAACTCCTGTGCTCTTCTCCTTTGGTGATTCCCTCTAAAATGACACCTTCTGGGTTCTTGGTGCCAAGGTTGTAGAGGGGCTTCTGTAAGTCCCTCCCATGATGTTACTTCTGCTAGCATTCTCCCTCCGATAGTTTTTCCTCCATCGTTTCTCTCAGCCCTCTAGGTCTCAGTACCCTGAGCCCTACCTGTATGTCCTTCCTAAGCCCCTTCATGAAATTCCCTTCCAACCCTTTCTCAGAAACTCCTCTCAGTCTCCTCGACAGCAGCTCGAACTTCTCCCAATACTCCATGATTTTCCCCTTTTAAGTTAGGGCATAGAACTGTTCGTGAAGGTTTCCTTTTTGAATGGCTTGGAAATGTTCCAACAAACACTCATTAAATTCCTCCCATGAATAGATCGGACATCGATCCTCCCTCCACTGAAACCAAGCTAAGGCTTTTACCTCCAAGCACATGCCCGCTACCATGAGTTCTTCCCCTTTAGTCAGCTCATTGATAGCAAAGTAAAGTTCCATCCGGTACACCAAATCCTGAGCATTCTCCCCTTCAAAGACCGACATCTTTAGCTTCCTTGCTCTCACATTCATCCCCAATAGTTTCTTTCTTTGTTGGTTCCTCCCTTGTAGTGGTGGTGTGATTCCCTTCCATCCTCCCTTGGTTGAGTTGGACCCCATGGCTCCCCCCAACCATGACCTTCTCCATTCCACCTCTCCCCATGCCCGGGTAGTCTCGCAAAGGGGCGGCCTCCCTCCTCCTTGTTGTCCTACCTTCAAAATTCCTAGATCTGCCCACCAACGGAGCCCCACGTGGAGATCCTTGATGAAAAACATTCTCCAATTCATCATTGTCCTCCAAAAATTTCCTTTCCTCTAGGTTCAGCCCTAGGAATCATCAATAACGCTTTCGACTGCATCTCAAGCATCTTCTTCATCATATCTTCAAAGTTTCCAAAGTGGTTCTCGATGGCTAAGAGTCTTCCCTCTACCTCGGAATATTTTTCCTCTACTCCAATCTTGAGTTGTTCCATCTTCCCTTCCAACGCATCTATCTTCTTTGCTGTCATTAATTGGATATGGGCTCCAACCGTAAAAAACAGCAAAGACAACTTATTTTTCCATCTAAGAAAGTGCTCTAATACCAATTTGTTAGGAATCGCCTCTTGAATTAGAAGAAAAGTTTGGTTGAAATTGAATTTCAGCAAGCTTTGAACAATTGCCAAGAAAGGTCTAGGTAGAATCACACACGAGAAACTTTTTTATTGATAATAAGAAGAAGAAACAAATACGGGCGAATAGAGCCCAATAAAACCAAAGAGAAATCCCAACTTCAGCAAAATATAGATAACCCTAACCCTTCCCATCTATTTAGAGCATACAAATATATTCTAATTACTAAACAGCCCCTCCCAAATTCAATTCCCCCCCTGAACCGCCCCCTCTTGAATTTTTTATTCAAAGAAGGGGCCCTAAAAGGAGGACCGGCGATTGTTTGGTCTGCTTGGAATAAACCAGATGTCGGCCCTTGTGCTGGGCTGGCTGGACCGGTCCTTCTTGCACCAACCTAACAAATTCATTTGCATCATATCAATTTTTTCCTAATAGAAGTTCGAAAACTAAGGTTAGGATTTCTTCCAATGCAACTTTCTTTCACTCAAGTATTTTAAGAGCTTCATGAACATTATTTGAAATTTATATGATATCAAGATAAGTGACAAAAGCACAAAATCCAAAAGAAGTTTTAGGTCATGTAAAAATTGCTCTAATTTTGAAAATAATAAAGGCTAGTGCATACTTCATTGGTCCTTGAAAAGACATGTTAATTGTTACCGTCTTGATTTTTTTCCCTCCTAGTATAGGCACGAAGTTCATTTTGCATGGGTTAGATGTATTGACAAGGCGACAATGGAGTTTGCAATTCTGGTGGGGTTTCAATAGGTTGGATAAACTAATACGGTGATGAGGGGGTTTGTAGTTATGGTAAGGCTTCAATATTTAAATGAAGGGAAATGAGAAATGCTCGTTGTCAAGGTTTGATGAGAGAGAATAGTGAATAATCAAATAAATTCCAAACTTAAAATTCCTATTCTTTAATTTCCTCTGACTTGGTTTAAGGTTTATAGTGAATTAGGGGTTCAATGGAGGTCATGTCCTAGAATTGTAATTTTTTCTGGTGAATGGAGTATATAGTTTATATCATTTTAAATTATGGAGGATTCAATCAAGATAACCTTGATAGATTTATGGTCAAAATTGCTCTAATTTTGAAAATAATAAAGGCTGAATATCCAAAGATATTTGGAGAAACAAAAAAATGACTTTAAACTTGAGAAACAAAGAGAGAAGGATCTTAAGAGGGATTTGAAATTTAGGTGATCTTGAGAACATTCTACGAAAGAGACATGCAGTTGTTAGGATAGCTTCTCCTCAAATATATTTCAAAACATTAATGATTAATATTAATAATCTAGCAACCTCTAAGAGATGCCTATTTTTTATTTCAGCAAGTTCATTTTATAGAGGGGAGTCAACATAAGAGCTTTGTTGGATAATCTCTTAATGTAGGATATATTTTACTTAAACTGATTCGAAGTATTCTTTGACATTTTAGAAAATAGATTTTAACCTGAAACTGAGTATGGATCACGGTGTTAAAATTTCATGCTTTAGATTTTTCTTTGATTAAAAAAACGCAAGTGGCATGGGTATGATAGTCAACGAAGGAAATAAACAATCTAGCTCTAAACATGCTTCTGCTATAGATGGTCCCCACACATCATTGTGGACTAAAACAAATGTTAGAAATGTTTGCATGTTGGACTACGATAAATTTCACAATTAAAAATCCTTTTAATTGTTGTTGGTAGAAAAAGATGGAATATATTTTTTAAATATAGTTTGAGAGACATAGGCGTAATGTCAAAGTTTATACATTAACATTATTTGAAGTGTGTTTAAAATTTGAAGTGTTTTGATAGATACAAAACCGGTCATTTGAGTCGTACCTTGAGAGACTATTTTTTAGAAGATAGAATCATGATACATCTAAGCACTGTCAATCAATCTCCCCGAGTTCAAGTCCTAAAAGTGATAAAAAGTAAATGAAAATTTAGCAACACAATTTTTCTTAAGTCTCTTTCTTTTTTATGCAATATTATAACAAGTTAATAGTATGAGTATAGTAAAAGTAATTACCAAGAATTACCCGAGTACAAAAATATATCGAAGGACAAAAATATGATGTATGAAACAAAAAGATAAACCATCCCATAGAACTAAATGACACATTTGGACCACCTACTAGAAACCTAGTGAAAATAGGAGAATGATAATATTTTTTTCGTTTAAAGCACCGTCTAGTAAATAAGTTTTGAAATCACTAATCCATGAGAATATATCCACTCCTAATGCTCCCATCTGAATCCTCGTGATACAGAACATCATGGTTAAGCACTAAAAACACGAAGTATTAGATGTTTTGAAAGCACGATTTAAAATTACGTAGTTTGATTTTGAGGGCATTTTTCCTCCGTGATGCCAAGTGTAAGCCTTGAGTCATTTTGAGGTGTAAGTCTTTGAATAAAAAAATGGTGCAAAATAAGAGTGTTGTATGCACATCAAAGTATGAAGTGAGAAGTAACATATAAACATCATAATCTATGAACATATTAAAAAGTAACGCATTAACATCCTAACATAGAAAGTAGTAATAGATCATGCAAAGTATCAAGTAACATATTAATATCATAACATCAAATTAGGACGTAAGAAGTATTATACAAACATCAAAGAGTTCCTTTTAGTGGATGTAGAATTGATTAGGAGGCGGCAACAGCCACTGCGGCCATGGCTAGAAAAGAGACGGACGATGGCATGCGTAAAGAATTTAGAAGGAATTACGTGACAGGCGCTCTGGTAATGGCTATTCCGTGAGACCGAAGGTGTTCATGAGTGAGGCATGGTACTATTTGTGTACGTAGAAGTGCTTTATTATGTTTATTTTACTTTTTTTTAAAATATGCCCTATCTCTAAACTGAGTACGCCTCACATAGCACCAAATGAGGTGTGAGCCTCATTGCGAATTTTCGAAAAAGCACTGATGTGCCCCTCTCATATTGTGCAATTTAAACCATGTTTGAAAGAATAATAAAACTTATTATAACATGTTTAATATAAACTCATTTGTAAACCAAATATTATAATTTTAATGAAAATGATTGTAATTATGAAAAGCATTTTTCTCTCCTATTATAAGATCTGACACTTTTGAGTCTACTAAGTAGTAGCATTCTCTTTATTTGCAACGAGGACATTTGAGAATCTACCTTTTCGAGCAACCAAGAATATTCTAGTAATGTTTCAAGATAAGCTTTGCTAAGAGAAAAGTTTGTCATGCTTTGTTTTTCGGTCATATGGATGATAGAGAAAAAAAAGAGTTATTGTGATTTGTCTCTATCATTGGTTCCTTAAAATTTTTAATCCATATATTTCATCCTAGATTTTCTATGTTTCGACTATTTCTATATTGAGATCGATTTCCAACGTTCATATTATCGACTTTTAACTACTATTTTTTCCTAGCAACTATTACTGATTTCTTTCCAAGAGGATCCTTCAAATACATTTTCACCACTCTTGTTGGATGAAAATTAGCATTCAATGTAGGTTAAGGACTCATAAACTTGGAAGAGAAATATTATGTTGAAGGGCTTATCAACCTCATAGGGAGTAGAATCTTAATGTCTCTTAATACCATCTTGAAAATTAGAATGCGAAAAAAGAAATGGGAGATTTTTGGATTAAATTTTATTCCTTAGTTTTGCATTTTAAAAAAAAATTGTACATAAATAGTAGAGAAACTACCATCAATAAAAGAAATAAAGTTGAAAAAAAAAAGTCTTTCATTCAATAATTCAAAATTAATAATCATCGCATAAATATAATGTTGTTGTCCATCAATAGTTGAATTTTTGTACATGAAAAATTATTGTCCACAGATTGCTTGATTGTTGTGATAGAAAGTTGAAGTCCATGAATTGTTAGGTTGTTGTAGATGAAAAAGTATGGGCCATGATTTTATATTTATTTCAATAACTGAAGCCAAGAGAAAGTTGATAATGACTTAAGTGTGAAAAGGAAATAATTGGGTGAGAGTTAGAAGATTTTAAAATCCACTCTATGAGGCCATTCTTAATTAAAGCATCTGTAGAGAAACTATAAATGAGATAAATATTTATAATACTCAACCTAAAATTGAAGAAACAAGCTACAAATACCAAGCATATATCAATAACTAAAGGCCCAATCAACAATTTTGTGACAAATCAATAAACTCATATTAGAATTTAATAAATATTTTCTACAACATATTGCAAAAACATAAACAATACAACAAGAATTTAATGCATCGTCTCCATTTACTAAAAAATAAGAATAAAAGATGTGTGCATGGCTGCCCTAGACATTCTATTGGATAAAACACTTTAACCAAATTAAAAAAAAAAAAAAACAAAACCAAATCGATCCATTGCCGCATATTCTGATCATGCACTATAATTTTCTTTGATACCTAAAATTTATATATCCATCTCCATTTATGTATCCCCCCAGACCCAATTCCCATCCCTTTCCACCCATCTAACAATTAATCTATGTCTTTCTCATGCACTCCAACCCAACCCCACTAAATCCCCTCTTAGTACCAACATTATCTTATTTCACACCACTATCATCCTGAACCCCTTTCCCTCTATTATATGAGAAAATAATATTGTCAAAGTATGGATTAATTTATCAATAGTTACATGGATGATTTCATCCCAAAAATATGTGTAGTTACCAAGAGGAATTACGGACGATAATATGGTGATGCATCATAACTAGAAATTACAAAAAATGACCAAATTCTATGCTACGAAAAAAGTACATGGACCAACTTAATGGCTTTAATGAAATATTGTTTGCATTGCATGCCACAATAAAGGGGGACCATGGAATTCCACCCATAAATAAATCGTCACCGCTTCAAAAAGAATGTGGAGCATAACGAACCTATGCATCTCAAAGGAGAAGGCAAGAAAAGAAAGCTTTCCTGAATCTGAAAGAACCACCAATTGATCTTTCCCTATCATCTGAACAATTAGTTTTTTCCACATACTTAGCAATGAAAATTTGAAATCTCCAAAAAAAGCAAAAATTTTAAAACAATGATCCGAAAGGAAGAAGAACAAAACCTGTGGCCTTGATTGCCTAAATTTATCATTCCATCCTAAGATGGCAAGATCTTTGATAATCCCAAATACAGGTTGCTCGCAGATTGATTGCACTATTCCATCTTCATCAATTACCACCAACTCCAAAGATGTCTCCTAAAATGAATAATAATATGATAAAATTATATTTTGTAGAAAATTGTTTATAGAAAATAATTGGCATAAAAATTGAAGGAAATTATACAATTAACAACACATATCATAAATATAATATTTTACAACAGAAATTTGTAATAAATTCTCCAGAATTATTAGGGGAACACCTTAAATACCGACCATTTTATGGAGAAAAATCTGATATTATCCTAAGATTAAATAATACAAATCTAAAAAGGATTTTTGGAAATACCCAAGCAAACTTAATAATCAAGTGAGAATAATGGGGGCCACAATCTCAATTCCCCTCCCCAATATAACATGAGAAGTTGGGGTAGGGTTTTCACGATCTCCATTCATCTCCTACTTTATTGATAGCCACTACAACAAAGTTGCATCAAAGCTCCAACTTCTTCCTTTCCTTTATCGTGACTCACTGATGTTTCACCTTTCATTTCACCCATTTCCCTTCTCTTGTCTTCACCATAACTTTGCTTCTCATCCTATTTGACGTTAACCTAAGAAGTTCATGGGAAATTCTCAATCTGCATTGTATCATAATTTTTATCATTGCCTAAACTCTCGTTATTGTCAAGTGTAACCATTAGAGATTGCCATATTTACAAAAGGATTATTTCCTTGGTTGAGTCGTTACTCAATCTGTTTAATCATATTGTCCTAATTGGAAAGTTAACAAGGTTCCCATCCCTTTTAATCCAACTAATTGAATTATTATTTGATACATTCATACAATTTTAATTTGTGATATATAGATTGGATTAAAGTAACATTTACATTGCATTGACTAACAAGCACATTTTTAATTCCACTAGTCAAATTAGAATAAAATAACTTATGTCTAATAATGTCGTGTCTTTTAACTTAAATTAAAATAAAGAATAGACTTCTACCAAAGTGTTCAATTTACAGCAATCGATGACCTCGATAGAAATGAATGAAAAATTAAGGATTCATCAAGATAACTGTAAATAGTTGGATGACCCTAAAGATGATGATGATGGTTCTAAAATCAATTAGGACAACAATCGGTGAACCGCAACATGAACGCATAAATGGAAAATGAAGTTTTATAAAGCCAACCCCAAATAGTTGGGATAAGGTTAATGATGATCATGATGATGATGCTAAAATATGTTTGGATTGGCTTTTTTTTTTTTTTTTTGCGGAAGTATTAAACAATTTTAATTCATATATATGAATTATCTCAAAATAAATACATGTATGTTTAACATAGAATCCATAAAGCAAGACTTAGATTGTTCAGGGAAATTCTCAGTGGGTTCGAACTCAGCAAATCTAGTTACAAATGGACCAAGGAGTTGTCAACTTCATGCATATGTGGTTTACATAAAGCTACTTTGATTTTGGAGGAAGAAAAAGAAAATAGAATAGAAAAATCTTCAGAGGCACTGCGAAAGTAATTCAAGCAGGTATCCAGAAAAACTCCTCCCGCATTTCGATTTCACCCATGGACTTAGATCATATAACCGAACTTGAGGCACAAAAATGCATTCTTTTTATCATTTCTTCTTCGTTGTTTATTGGCTAATGAGACAAGATCCTCACAAGCAGCCTATTGCATCTAAAACCCACTGCACATGGTCATCTTCTTTTCATACATTCAAACGACCAGATGCAACAAATTCGACAGAACCTCGATCGAATGCTTTGAAAAATCTAAACACGGAATCAAGGCAGAGCTTAACAGAAATATCAAAAGAAAGCCAACGTGCGGAAGAGAAGTAAATCGAATCGATGAAGAGTGGTACCTTTCCAAATACGATGTCATCGGAGGTCGGGGAGCGGAGATGGCCTCGGACTGCGTGGATGACGGCACTACCACGAAGTAAGTACTTCGCCAAGTAGTACCCGCCGGGCCTCGGCGCCGACTGTTGAGGGCTAACGCTGCCGGAATCCTTTTCTCCTTCAGACATGCTTAACAGTCTCAGGCTATCGCTGTGGAACTCGACTCGATATGGTGCGATTTGATCGGGTAAACTAGTAGGCAGGGGCGGATACACCTTTAAATTTTACGGGGTCAAATTTATATCTAAAAATGAAGAGTTTTTTTTTTTTTATTTTTAATATCCTTACTATTAAAATTTATTTCGAGAGCGTTGTTTCTTAACCTCTATTTGTTCATCCTTATATATTTGGCAGATATGTCGAGTGTTAAGGGGGTAGCGCCCCTTAGCAAGATTTGACCATATAAATAAGGGATTACATACATATCACTTTATAATATTTTATTTACATATATATAACACCCAAAATTTTAATATTACATGCATATCACCTTATATTATTTTAATATCAAATATAACACTTATATTTCTTTCCTACCACTCATATATTTTATTTTTACTACTCCTATTTGATATGAAAATGAACTAAAGATGGTATGTATGTAATATTAAAGTTTTAGGAGTTAAATATCTAAATAAAATAATATTAAGTGATATGTATGTAAATCTCTCTAAAAAGAAATATTTACCCGAAATTTAAGGTGGATCCGCCTAGGGGTGTCAATATTTGACATGACCCAAAAACCCGACTCGAACCCGACCCGAAAATTTCGGGTTAGGGTCAACCCAAACCCGAAACGGGTCGGGTTCGGGTTCAACATTTCGACCCGTTTCAAAAATCGGGTCGGGTTCGGGTTAACCCTTTGACCCGAAATTGACCCGAAAGTGACCCGATTTTGACCCGAAAACCCCATTTTGACTTGGCAAACCGAGATTGACCCGATTTTGACCCGGTTTTGACACAAAAAGAGGAGATTGACCCGTTTTTTACCCGAAAATTAGCAATTTTTTGTTGAAAATGGGTCATTCGGGTCGGGTCGGGTTGACCCGGACCCGAAGCGGGTCGAGTTCGGGTCCAAGAAACTGACCCATTTTTAAAAACGGGTCGGGTTCGGGTTGACCCGAATAGTGCCAGGTCAGTTTCGGGTTCGACCCGAACCCGACCCGTGACCCGAAATTGACACCCCTAGATCATGGGCGGGCTTGGTATAATCGTATAATGATCATGTAAAATGATGGTGAAAGAGAAACTTTTTTCTCTAGAGAAAATATTCTGTGTGGACACCGAACCTTCCCTCAGTGGTACACAGCAAATGGGTGATGTGGTGCGTTCTGATTCACTTAGATGACGTCCGTATCCGCACAAAATAATTTCACCTTTTTTCTGAAAGATCGTAATTTATTATTTTTTATAGAATATCTAAGTATTATGATAATAATAATAAGTTCATGCGGATAATTATGTCTATCACCTTAAATGTAATATATTTATCAAATTGTCATTTTTTTGGAGGATTTATATATATATATATATACAAAGATCGTGCATAACAATACTCTCAATAAGATGATATAATCACAATTGGATATTCTGAATGACGAGGAAATAAGGAGCTCATCCAAGTTGCTAGTTTTGTTATTCATAAATTAAATAATAATAAATTCATGTGGATAATTATGTCTAATTGTCTACCACCATGAAAATATATGTGGAGTTGCTAGTTTTTTTTATTTGTAGTATTTTAAATATGAAAATGATAAAAATTTGAATGAGATGATAGTTTTTTTCTCTAACCTTGCACACCAAAATACGCACAAGGCACGACCTAATCAGACTCACGAACAATTGAGGTATACTCGCCATGGACTGAGTCAGACTCACCCTAGCCTAAGGGGCCAAATGCCCCAACCAATGGGATTACTTGCTCTAGCTTGAGACACCACTCACCTAGTAAGTAGAACTGTAGAAGCTACTCTCCTATGCCTATCCCATGATGATGACTAAACAAGCAAGTCACCATTTGTAGCATCAATTGTCAAATCCAAGTGATTTTTGTAACTAATTCTTAATTTTCTAAGTTAAATGGTACTTATGAGTCTTAAAATGTTAAATGGGATAGAAAACAACCATGGTTAGTGATTAAAAAGGTGAAAATCCAAATTTAGATTTTTGTTATGTGGGCACCACAGTGCGGAAGGATGCAATGCCTTGGCGGCAAGCTCTCAAAAAAATTGGCCAATAAATAGGTTTGGGTGAAGATCGCTACAAACTAAAGCATCACCACTACGATGGGTTGTAGGTGAGCATAATTTAGGGCCATCTAGAAGGTTCTCTAGAGCACTGCAACGCTGGGGCAGTCATGTGTTGTGGCACTTGCCGTAGAAGGAAGGGTGAGAATGAGGATAGGATAGAAGAAAGAGAAAGAGGGGATGATTTGGAGGTGAAGGTTTGGAATTCATCTTTCAAGCCAGTTCAAAAAATTGTATAGCTCCATATATACTCCTAAATTCCAGCCTCTAATTTTAATTCCAATTAATTATTCAAAAGCTATGAACAAAATTTTATTTTTCTTGAGTTTTATGAAGTTTTCATTAGGGGTGTCAAAAATGGGTTGCGGATCTAGTTCGGGTCGAACCCGATGACATGCTACTATTTTACCCGACGAAAAACCCGACCCGATTTTGGAAGCAGGTCAAAAATTTGAACTGGGACCTAACCCGCCCCAAACTCGGGTCGACTCGAGTCGACACGCTAACCTGGGCACAAAGCAGGCAAGACTGCATGGGCTGCAGGTGCACAAGGTCGAGCGCGAGCCACGGGTGCTCTGGGTCGAGTTCAACCCTGGGCAAATGCAGGGTGAGTGCGAGTGAGGGGGCCTGGGTAGGGTGTGATGTCCCAGAAATTGCAAAAAAAAAAATCATGCAAGTAAAATAATATAATTTCAATGATATAGAAAAGATGATTTGCAATTTTGAGTTATAATGGCCCCAAAAAAAATTATTTGACTTAGTCAACATACGGGTTATTACAATCTACACACTTTAAGAAAATATCATCACCGATATTTCTCTTAAGGATTCAGACATAAAATTGAGATAACTAAATCCATACAATCAAAACTCAAATCAAATCAAAACTCATAAAAAATCATAAAGTCAAACCGTTCATTGTATCACATGTGATTCAATTATGTATACAAACTAATGCATCTTAATATATCCAATTTATCCGATTCACAATTAATTCCTACAACTCTGGTAATAATCAATTCTTTCAACAAATATGCTCTGATACCAGTTGTCATGTCCTAGAAATTTAAAAAAAAAAAATCATGCAAGTAAACTACTATAATATCAATGTTATGGCGAAGGAGATTTGCGATTTGGAGTTATAATTGCTCCAGAAAAATTTATTTGACATAATCAACATACGTGTTATTATATATGGGATGTGGCGTTGAGTCGTAAGTGCAAGCAAGGCAGGTTGTGGGTGTGCCGGTTAGAGGCTGGCAGCACGCGCGCGGGTGAGGATTGTATGGCAGTCCGCTGGTGTGAGATGCGGGGTCGAGCCTCGAGCACGAGTGCACTGTGTGGGATGTCAGACGTGGAATTGAGTCAAGTGACACTAGGATCTGCGTCATCCTAGTCAACTTCGGATTTTTGTGTCAATCTGAACCCAACCTAATAAAAACGGATCAACAATCTAAACCCGAACCCAACTGGTTTGCCAAACAGTTGACCTGAACTAACACAAAATTTTTTTGGTCGAGTTTTCGGTCGGGTCATATATCGGCACCCTTAGTTTTCACCATGTGATTTTTGGTATGTTGTTTTGTTCCTTATTATGGACATTTTGGCTATATACAACCTGAGCTTTCAACGATTAATTTTTTTCGTGCAAATATTTGAGTATATTATTGAATTATTATTTTCTGGGCAATAATAGTGACTATAAAAATCTTGAATTATTCAGATGAATATATGTTTGATGGTAAAAATTGAAAAGGGAAAGTTTAGTGAGTAGTCTATTTTACAAGTGTCGTGGCATTTTACTTACAATTTTTACATCATCTGAATATTACGTTAAATGCCTAATTTATTTATTATTAATGCATTGCATTGTATTTTTTTCATTACATGGCATTAGAGATGTTATGTTCTGAAAGATGGAAAAGTGTACTATGTGCTATGTTACAAAGGGTCATAGATGTACTCTTTTGGCTCAATCTACCTAATGCAAATGTAGGAGGGATTATAGTCCCACTTACTGGAAGTAGGTGTGGGATGTTAAGTAACACTGCAAGTACTCTTCGGACTCTTCTTCATGATATAGATTTGGGAGGGACTATGGCCCCACCTATTCTGTGTAGGTGTAATAACTCATATTTTGACCCAAGTAAATTTTTTTTTTCTGGAGTCCATCTAACTTCAAATTGCAAACCGTCTTCGTCATACCATTATTATTATAATATTTTACTTGCACTAATAAATAAAATTAGATAGCTCTGGTTGTTATTTATTAGAAGATTAAAAGAATAATTTCTTTCAATTTAGATTCTATGACATCACAGTAGTGTGAGAGGTAAATAGAGGTATAAAGGGAAGTGAAGAGAAAAATAGACATCATAACATGTGTATCCTAGTCATGGAATTTTATGTGTTAATGTTTCTGCAATAAGGTTATGAAATATTTTGAGCCATGTTTTCGTGAATTATGATGTTATATATAAATTCTGACGGAAAGTGGAAGTGAAAATAAATGCAAGTTAGTATATAAAAATGGTTATTCTTTACAACATCTAAAGACATCAGTGAAAGTGATTATGTGCTTATAAAAGTAAATGTTGACCTTGATATCAGGTAACGTTGTGGACTTTTGTAAATTCTTATTTTACTTATGCTTTATGTATTATGAAAGCCCTTATGCTTTTCTTTGATTAATTGCTTTTAAATTAATTGTTTTTAGCATGCATAAACTGATTTTGATAACTAAGATGAGTGAATGAGGAGTCTAATGAGCCAGTTAAGTTTACTTTGTTCTTTTAATATTTCAAGAAAATGTAAACGTCCTACCAAGTAAATCAGGAGTAAAGGCAGACTTTTGTGAACTGAATTGCTAAGGTATGATTTTGTAATCAGCATTTAATTATTTGATGTATAGACTTTTATGATATGAATTATTACAATTATATTTTTGGTGAGATGAAAGTTCACTGTTGCATTTATGTTTAAAAAAAATAGTAGCTCTAGTTGTAATTAATGGGTGACGAGCTTCTTTAATTATAGGATTAAAAAAACCTAATCCTTCCATTAGATTCTAGAGCATTACACCATTCACCCTAAAGACATACGACATATCTACCTAACTAGCCATTCATTTATAGAGTTGTCTACGTATACTAAGTGATGTTCCAACTAATACTTCAACATGTGCATACTAAAGTGTTTTTCGCATGTTTGTAGTTGTCTTATCATATATTTTTTATCTATTTTTATAAGATCAATATATATTCTATCTTATAACACTCAAAATCTTATAAATACATGGTTAAATGGTCATTTTTGACATGCATATTGATAATGCACATTTTTGTGCCAAGAGTGAAATCCTCAAAGCTTCTTTCTATTTTTTCTTTCTTCTCTTTATTTCATATTCTATTAAAATTTTGTAAGCCTTGAAAGTAGGGTTATGATGTTGCCCAAAAAAAAAATGGTGTCATGCCTCATGGTCTAATAGAAGAATTATACTTAACCTAATTAACTCATCATCAAATATTTACATATACCAAAGCCACTAAAATCCAACACATAAATCATACACTAACAATATTCACATTTTATATTTCATTTCAAAACAATTATATATAATAATCCAGTAGACCTACAAACATCCAAAATATCTAAAGAATACTTATATTACAAAAAAAAAACCTCGACTACTCAAAACCCTAACTAAACTTCGACCTTTCAACTACTCAGCCAAAGACACATAAATTCATTGAGTGAGCAAACTTCTTGCTCACTTGGCTATCCCAAATCCTATTAGAGAATTCAAAGTCCACATTTGCTTTAATGTAAACACACATAATAATTAGAGATTTCATAATTTAATTTAGGTAGAATTTATCCTATAAGGAAAAACTTTGGTTATTATGAATCATCAACATAACCTTGACTTGTACTTGTACCTTTAACTTTATCTGAAAGATAACATATACATTACATAGACTTTAAACATCATATATATATATATATATATATATAACTTGGTACATTACTTGACTTTAAATATGATTAGAGCTTTTTTCATGTGTCTGTAACTGTCTTATCATGTATTTTTATGATGTCAGAGTGAAACATCAAAGCCCAAAATTCTATAAATAGATAATCAAAAGGTATAAGGATTCTAACATTTTGTACTAGCAATGAAATCATCAAAGCTTCTCTCCTCTCTATCCTATTTCATTGAAATCTCCTATGTCTAAAAAGTAGAGTTCATTTATTATATAATAAATTAATTAATTAATGTTTTACATCCTTTGATTCATTGAATTATCATATTTGTTATCGAGTTGAGCTAATTTTGATTATTGTTTGCTTGATCACCTATCAAAGCCTGACTCATGAGCTTTGATTTGAGCTCAATTTAATATTTAGATAGCTCATATATATTAACATTATATTAAGTTAACTAAACCTGGATTTGTTCATTAATAAACTCTTTGCCCTATATTTAAGCTCAACTAAAACTAAATAATTATTGGATTTACAAGCACTCTTGAATATTTGAGTTTAATTTAAAAATGATTAGTTAATGAATTAATATCTTTTTAATAGTAAAATCATCTGTTAGCATTAACTAGATTAATTATTTGTTTAAGATTTATTAAATGTTTAAATAATTAGAAGAAAATTTATTTTCAAATTATTCCTTATACAAACTAAGAAAAATATATTATTAAAAAAACTTAGTGTATGTATTAGTTCAGATACATAAAACAATAAAAAAAAACATAAGATAAACCCATTTAAAATGTTGAGCTTTCATTTTATGTTAGATTTTGATTATGTTAAATATTCTTTGTTTCCTTAAATATTAAAAAATAAGTTTAAAATATACTAAAATCTCATAATTATTAGGATAATTTGAAAAGCATATGATATAAAAAATATATTAGATGCCAATTGAGATGATTAATAACTTTTAAAACTTTAAATGTTAAATGAAGAAACTTTTTATATGCTTAAAAAGATATTAGAATATGTGTATGCTGATTTTCAAAATAATTTATGATGAAAAGCACTTTTTTCAAGCAAAGTAATTAAGGCTTCGTTTGGGATGGCTTTTTTATTGCTTTTTAAAACATAGTTGTAGTACAATTTTTTTAATTTTTGTACTAAAACTCCATTTTCGGAAGCAATAAAAAAGCCGTCCCAAACGAAGCCTAAATTACTTTCCTAACAATAACTTCACAAACAACTTTTTTAAATACTACAGCCATCCCAAACACATCCTTAAACTACCTCATAAGCAATTCATTACACCAATTATAGCATAAATCAACTTAAAGAGCACAAATATTTAAACATTAGGAGCAATCAAAAAAGGCTCACATATAATATTTATAATGCATTTATTGGTGGGTCTGTATTAATAATTGAGTAGCTGATGAACCAAAAAACAATCTCCTAAATACATTAAAAAAGAATTTACATTAACCACAGCTCATCTTAATATGTTGGTTGTGAGCTTCGACTACCAACCAAAAAGTTTCGGTTCGAATCTTGCGTATGTATTGTGTGTTTGAATTTGCCTTAATTGACTCTTCAAATCTTGCATTAATGAGAGTTTCATATAGTTAAGTACAATCTTAATTATTAGTATATAAAAAGTTACAATATAGATCAAATAGAAGAGCACTTTTGTCTGAAAAATTTATATATTCAGACTACAAATTACAGTAGAACCAAAGTACAGGCAGGAAACTAAAAGCCAAAAAGCACCATTGGTTTGGCTATATTAAAGGAAAAATGAGATATTCTGCATAGAAGAGGTTCCAAATAAATCGATAGAATTGCAATATGGCGTCCTGCAAAAGTTTATAAAACAAAAAAAACGTTAGAAAATATCAATATGGTTATGGGAATCATCTTCAAAACTTGTTGCCTGCTAAATTTAACACAAGGATAACACTAGTGATCATAATTTCGATTCAAGCATTGGCATTGCTTAGATCAAGCTAGCATATTATTGGGACTTAGGTTTTGTTTGGAACGGCTTTCTTACTGGTTCTCAAATAAGTTTTTTAGAAAAAACTTATTTAAGAAGCAGTCCCAAACGAAACCTTAATGTTGCTATCATAAACAATTTAATTCACCAATTGAATGAATCTGTGCCTAGTTTATGCTGCACTAAAACAATTTAGACAGACTCGTTGGCATAACAAACAAAACATCTAAATCTGGGAAGCCAAATGCAGATTAGATACTAGAAAACCAGGCAAAAAGTATTTGGTCATGAAAGCCTAGAACATAAGATTTATATTAGTATTTGGTCATGAAAGCCAGGCAAAAAGGCACTCTGAATTTTCCAGGAATTTTAGAATTCAATGGTTGTTTTCTTCAAAATTGGGACTTGGGAGTTGATAAGAACACTACAGATAATATCATAGGGTATGACAAACTTTTTTTCTTGAAATTTTATTTTTCCCCTATCGTCATGACTTCTCCATGCCTTTTTACTGTCCAAGTATAGCATTTTGAAGAACAAAATCATAAAGAGAGGCTTAAGATGAAGGACCTAGGAATGCCAGCAAAAATATTAATCCAATGATATAATCAATATAGTTCTCAACAGAAACTTGATAGGCTGGCTAAGGCTCATAATATGACTTTTACCTAACAATTATCACTGCCCCAAATTGATAATAATAACTTTCTTTATCTCTGTCATTATCAGAATACATGCAATTTTATTTCTCTGAAAACAAGAAGTGGGATGGTCTTGGCTTTGCAATGACATTTCAATACAACATCAAGCCTTTGTCCCACTACGTGGGGTCGGCTATTTGAATCCTTTTTCAGCATTGTGTCCTGTTAAAAGTCAAATTCTCGTTTAAATCTAATAAAGAAATATCATTTCTAATATTTTCTAACCAAGTCTCTTTAGGTCTACCTCTACCTTTCTTAACATAAGTTCGGGTCATCGAAAGGCTGCCGCTTTTATGTGACCAAACCATCTAAGGTGACTCTCTCTAATCTTATCTTCCAATGCTGCTACTCCAACCTTTTCACGTATATGCTCATTTTGTATCCTATCTCTAAGGATAAAGCCAGTAAGCCACTCATCCACTTGAGCATCCTCATCTCAATCAACTAAAAAAAATCATACTTTCAAAATAAATAAATAAACAACCCAAATTATCAACGTGTTTGATGTGCACTAGATTGGCCTTATCACTAGTTTGTGCCGCTCATACAAGATGATTACGTACACCGTTCTAGCTAATGATAGCTTATTTGGATAGTTTGGTGTACACATCTCTTTTCTTTTAAACTGATATGTTCTCTATTTGAGGGACACAGTTTTACAGCACAAGCTAGAGTTAAAAATGTAACTAGAGAGCATAATTGATGCATTCATGTTTTTACTTTATTTTTGTTTTAATGTATTTTGAACAATGTTAGTTGTATTTTATATTTTTTTTAAGCTATCCAATGATGGTTGGGCATCTAATGATCATGGTAGGAAAGTGCTTGGGCATGGCAAGCCTTGGGTTTGCTTACAATTGGTTCCTTCTTGTCCATGGGCTGCTTGTTGTTCTCGGTTTGGAGATATTGCTGCTCTCGGGTGGGGCCTTGGCTGCTTGGTGTTGAGCTCAAAATTCTAGATTCTACTTGATGTTAGCTCATTAATGATTGAGCTGAAGTTTAGCTCAATAATTGGAAGAATAAATGCACTTCCTAGCTCATTAAATAAAAAATGTATACTTCTATTTAAGCTCATTATTGTGGAGTGGACTTGCGTCTCTTCCCTTCCCATTGTCTTTTCGGTTTCTATTGGCTGTTGTTGTTCCCGTGGTCACTCCCTCTCAGTTTTACCCCTCCTGGTTGTTTTCCCGTGAAGTGCTGCCCTGTTTCCTGTGCTGGCTCTTCGGGTCCCTTGCTGGCTGGGCTTCCCATGGCTGCTGGTTGGGATTTTCCGTGGCTTCTCTCCCTATTTTCTGTGCAGAATTTCTGCTGGCTTTTATGTGTCTTTTGGCCTTTCCTCTTCCCCTTGGCCGATTGGTTTGATTGGGAATTTTAGATGGCTGTTTGGCTGCCCTTTTCTTCTATAAATAGGAGATGTTTTGTATGATAAAAGGAGAGTTTTGATGGCTGATTTTTGGATAAAAACCTGAGGGTTTTTCTTGGAAAAGCCTGAGAGCTTGTTCCATTTCTTCCTCTCCTTCTTGGGATAACTTGCGAGTTACTCCTATACTTCATCTAGTCTTCTAACCTCTTTCTTCTATCCGCAAGTGATCACCCCACCTGCATTCTTCTCAACGGATGAAATGCAATTTTAGGAAGTCTTATGTGTTGTTTTATTTTTATGTCATAAGTTTGTAAGCGTCCTTTGTTGTAAGTGTCTTTATATGATATAAAAGCTGTTTATTTGAAATTCTTGTGTCATTTCTATCTCCTAGGAAGGTTGTGTTCTTGCTTGCAAAAATTTGGGGCTTTTTTCAAATTTTTGCTTGCATCAATAATTTTCATTATCAATAATATTATCCATATTATTTGAGTTCAGCCTTTTGAATCTTTATTTTGAGTAACACAGTGTTAACTTTTCACCCAAGATTTTTTCACACAACTTCAAGCAGTGTTATCTCTGGCTACTACTCTCATTTCTTTCACACGAACTCTATCTACCTGCTTATTGGTGTTGTGCTTGCATAAACTATGTAATTCTACTTGCCACAAACTTATTTTCAATCAATTTTATGCATAACATTTCTCTAACAATTATTTTCCACTCCATTTACTTAATTTCATCGCATTCATCTTAACAACCTCATCTTAAGTCTTAACTACACTCCACACACTTTAAAGACTACTTGTTTTCAAATATGAACAATCAATTAACCAGAAAACTAGGTTCAAGTCAATTCGACCTGGTTCAAATTAAGTCAACTCGGTCTCACATCAAAAAGAATTCTTCAAGTCTACAAGTGAATTCGTCCCAAGCAGCGACTACGACCCGTGAATTCATCCCAAGCAGGCGACTATGACCTGTGAATTAGTCCAAAGCAAGTACAACCCAATCAAGTCGGTCCTAGCGATTCTTCAAATGGACGGCTTCCTTAATGTGATAAACTATTGTTCGACTACTCACCAATTCATACACTCCAAATCAGCAACTTTTTACTAACTAGACAAACAACTTCCTCAAGTTGGATATTCTAGTGACTTTAGCTATATTTCATCATGGGAAATTAGGCCATACAACTCTTGTATTGGTTCTTTTTTTTTTTTAATATATCCATATATGTAGCCATTTATGTAGTGCTCAAATTTCAAGCCAAAATTATAAAAAGGGGAGGATGAGCTTAGTTTACATAATTTTCTGCATCCAAACATATTTTTTGTGAAATCTCATAACTTCTCACTCTAAAATTATTTCATTCTCTCTCTATTTATTTATCCTCTTTTCATCCAGAGTACTCCAAGAAAAGTTTCGCGTGATTCAAGGTCAATTCTAAATTCAACATCTTAAAAGATGCCATAATCATGGACCATGTCACCTATTTCAAACCTGACATTTTGTTGTTTGATATAGTGATGCATTCAAGTGTATATTGTTCTTTACTACATTCATGAAATCGCCTCTGTTGTGGTTCTCACATATTCCACTCAAGGTGAACACTTCATTTGCTAAGTTTAAGAGAACATTTATCGCCCAATTTTACAATGCGAGGAGACCTCTAAAGAATTTGGAAACTTTGTTGTCCATGAAGTAGGAGTCGAGTGAGTTTTTGAGGAGTTATATCACAGTTCTAAAATGAGAAGCTTGATGTGAATGATTTTGAACCAACTGTGGCCTAAGCCGCTCTAACATAAGGTCTGTGAGAAGGACTTTCCAATATCCATTTGACTTGCAGCAGCTAGAAACTTTGGCCAAGTTATTAGAATTCGCCAATAATCATGTTAATGCGAATTCACCAATAATCATGTTAATGCAGGGATGACAATTCTGATATTAGTGCTGCAGCAACAGAGGAAGGACAAGTATTATATGGGAGGAAATTTTCAGAAATTTCCCAAAGACTAGAGAAGTCGCCCCATTAATCAAAGTTATGAAGAAAAACTTTACAATGATCAAAGAAGAAATGCAGAGTCTCGCGAACTCGTCCTTTTGAGGGGTGAATGTGAAATGAAGAGCAACGAGATGATTGCCAAAAAAAATCGCCACCACTTCAAACCTGCCAAATACCGACTTTCATTCCATTGAGAGTCTCAATGGACAAGATAATTGAAATCATTTAGAATAAAGAATATTTCAAATACTAACGCTAATGAGGGCAGGAGGATACCTCCATGATCAATCAAAATATAGTGCATACCACCAAGATCATGACCATAATACTAAGGAGTGCCAACACGTTAGGAGTTCTGTCAAGGACCAAGGGAAAGCTAGTAAATTAAAAGAATTTGTTCAATCTAATGTATGTAGAAGGCCGAGGAAGGCGCCCATGGAAGAAGCACGAAATGATCGATCTCAACGCAAACAATTTATGACAATGGAGTTCTTCAAGCTATGAATGGAGAGTATGAGAATAGGGTTCTCACCAAGCAATCCTTAAACAATTTTGATCGGGAGGTGAACTTGACAAGTACCTCTAGGTTGTTTATTATTGTAGTGTCGCTCATCACCTTTATTGGCCAATGAATGGTAACCCATACAATGATGCGGAAGTCATCATGATCATTATTGCAAATTATCACAGTGCTCTAATCAACACTAAGAGTTTTGTAAATATCATTTTCAAAAATGTATATGAAGATGAATTTGGGCGTTTCAAACTTATCGCCAACTTTCGAGACTCTTTGACTTTTTGGGCAGCGAAGAGAGATAGGAGTGATTGTGCTGCCAATCACTTGGATAGAAGGTGAAAGGCAATTCACCATGATGGTTTGACTTCATAATTATCAATATATCGACTACATACAATGCCATTTTTCGCCAACCATCTTCTAACACTTTTAAGGTAACCGCCTCTACGCATCATGTCATCACAAAATTTTCATAGGAGATCATGTAGTGACAATAAGAGGAAACTTGCTACAGTAGGGGTGTGCTATTTAAAAATAGGAAATGTGCAAGTGGAGATTATACAGCTAGATGTTCAGAGGGGATTCAGATTGGAGTCTACTAAGGTTCTCGAGGAAATACCAATCTCCACGAAGACCTAAAGCCGCAGTTTTCGAATGAACACAACTTTTGATGAAGAATCAAAGACGAGTTAGTTGTGACTCATAAGGAAAAGAGTTGGTGTAGTTTCCTAGTCAACTAATGAAATGCCAGACGTACATTAAATGTCGCCTGCCACTAGCTTAACATTAATAAGAAGATCAGGCTAACAAAAAGATCATGCCAACATTAATGAGAAGGCAAGGCCGATAAAGTAGAAGATCAAGCTAGTTGCAATAATGTTAGCTAAGCCAATTCATATGGAAGTTCAAAAACTCCTTGAGGCCATATTCTTTAGAGAAGTTGAGATCCGAAGTGAATTTCGAATGTTGTAATGGTGCAAAAATCAATGATAAATGACAAAAGTACAATGAATTTACATATTCAAACTCGACTTACCTGAAGGACAGCCATCCACTTACACGAATGTATTCTTTAGTCGACTATGTAGTTGGCTATCCAATAATAAACTTTCTTGATGCTTTTTCATGAAGTCATCAAATTAAAATGTATCATGGAAATTGTGAGATGAAGACTTTCATTATAAGTGATGGGTTATTTTGTTACATTTTAATGTTATTTCATTTAAAAAATAAGGTGCAACTTATCAAAGAAGGGTGGATTAGGTCTCTTGAGACGAACGATGACTGAATCTAGGAGCATAAGTTGATGATTTACCAATCAAAAGCAAAAACCTAGAAGAACATACACTTGACTTGAACTAAACTTTTTTAAATTTTGAAAAAAATACAACATGAGACTCAATCCTTTCAAATTTATTGGTTTTTTTGTTGACTCTAGAAAATACAAAAATAAATCCATAGAAGATGAAAATAATTCTTGAAATACCCTATCCTAGAAATACAAATGATTTATATCGGTTGATTGGGTAAATTACATGATCGAGCAAATTGTTCGCAGTTCCTAAGGTTTGGAAGAAGTGCTAAGCATTTCTTGAAGAGTAGTTGCATAGCTCAAGAAGAAGAGAATAAAAAAATGTATAAAGAGCATTTTAATAAAAATATCAATCTCATATTTATAGGCTAAGTATGCACTGATGTGGACAAAACGACAATATCCAAAGTCAAAATCAATTTAATTGAAAAATATCTAATATTAAATAAATATTTTCTGTGTAATTAATAAAGAATATTTTTATATTCTATCATTTTTTGCAATAAATATTCAAAAATATAAGAGAATCAAGAATTATATGTATAACCAATTATCCATAAAATCATGTTCAAGCCAAGTCGCTCGATTCAAGTTAAGTCAACTCACTCTCAAATCAAAAGGAATCCACCAAATATATAAATGAATTCATCTAAAGAAGACTATAAACTGTGAATTCATCCCAAGTAGGCAAGTATGACCTATCAATTTGGCTCTAGCGATTCTTCAAATGAACGACTTCCTTCACATGGGAAACTATTAATCGGCTTTCATCTAATCATGCAAGCCATGTTAGTGACTTTTATTAACTAGATAGACGACTTTCTAAAGTCAACTATTTCAATAACTTGGCAGTCATAATTCTTTATGAGAAATGATGTTACATGACTCTGCCTTTTTCCTTTAATTTTTGTGAATCCATGTGTAAAGCCAAATCTATAACACTAAAGCACTAGTCCAAATCTACAAATCATGGGTCAAGGGATGAGCTCAATTTACACCATTTTCTATTTTTGAGCCTATTTCAATGAAATCTTATATTTTTTTCATTCTAGAATTCTTTCTTTCTCTCTCAATTTCTTATTTGCATTAGGTACTCTCGATAATGATTAAAGAATAATTCTGTATTCAACAAAATACTCGCATTTCTAGCACATAGCTGGTCTAATTGAAACTCTATAAAATTAAGCTGAAATTCCACAGTATTTTGTTGATGCAAAATAATCATTAGGCACTTCTTTATTTTAACCACTAAACTTCATTCCAAAACTAATGCTGCTATTTGCATATCTTCATTATTCAATAGAATAAATCCAAAGTATATGAACCTATCACATTATCACTCGAGCTGCTAGCACAATTGATTGGTAATTATTGTCTCGCATCTCATGTACTCGGAACTTTTTTTTCATTATTCATAACCCCTTGTCTTTTAAAATTTTCCACAAGTGTTTTATATGTTTCATACCAGCAGAGATCTCACCTATCATACATATATAGAGCAACAATGATATTCTGGAAATAGTGGCTCAAAAATTTCATAATACGTTTCAGAAACACAGAATCCCATCATGGCCCTGCACAGCACATTTCATATCAATGCTCGACGGATCCATGCACTAAGCCTCACTATTACTGCACCACCGATCCAAAAAATATTATGTTAAACAAGTATACAACTATACATGGTCATAGTGCTTCTTTTTCTAGTAGTACAACCTGCAGCAGATTTTAGAAAATGCAGCTGCTTTTGCAGTTTATGGTATGTCAGTAGTTCTTAAGCACTCAAGAAAACATATCAGAATTGTGTCCCAAGATGATTAAGTTCAAAAATAATTAAATAAAATATGAACAATTTCTCTTTTACCTTGGTATACTTGGCTTGTTCCAAAACCCATGCCTGAAACCATATGTATCAATCCATTAGAAGTGTGATATACATACAAAAATATAAAAATTAAACTCAGTTCGTCAGGTTAACATTGATTCGCAAGGAATACCTAAATTGCACAAATTCTGTACAGAAAAATGCAAAACAACAATGCCAAAGAAAGACTGCCAGAAAAGTGCACAAGACATATTAAATTGGTTCAAAAATGTATAACGAAGAGCAGTCATAAGGTGGATGACTTGAAGGTTAAAGCAAGGCGGGGAAGATCAGCAATGACTTTTCTTGATGTCACTTTTTGTTTCAACTTTCTATTTTCATTTTAAAAGCAATTACAAAACAAAGGTTGATTGTTTAATTTGTTTTGTTTTTTTATATAAAAATAGTCAAAACAGATTCTTTGTTTTAATTTTAAAACTATTTTCTTTGGTAAAACGACCTCCCCGTTTACGACCACGATTAATAGCCATGGATTGCGGTTCTGATCGCCGTCATCACATCAGATCGTCAAGATTGGCTCGTATTTTCTAATGAGAAATCCATAGAAGAATTGTTGTGGAAAATAATTCATGTAAACAAAATATTAACAGAGATTACTAAATATTAACAGAGATTACTGACGTCCAGAAGGGACTTCAGTGAATTGCTAGGAGGAGCCCTTCCCTTCCACTTTTTCATCAGCCCCAAAGGATCTAGGGTGAAAAGTATCAGCTGCTCTAGCATTGTGGACCACCCGTTTTCTTTTCCCCACGGGCTGGAGGAGTGTCCCGAAGGAAGAAGGGATTTCTCTTCCTACTGTAATTACTTTCCTTTAGAGCAAGGGTCCCCGGAACATGAAGGGCCTGTTTGGCTACAAGAAGGATTTAGTAAATCTTGTAAATCTTAGGGAGGAATTAAATTGTAAAACTTAGGGAGGAATTAAATCTAGAATCCTAGCAAATCGTTTGTAAATATTTTCAATATTTAGGGTTCAAATAAAGGAGAAAAAGATGTTCTAATAAGTTGTGTAAATCTTTAAATCCCGCACCTTTGCTCCTCCTTCACCTGCTTACATATTTAGTTAAATTCCATTTTTATTAAATCCTAGGATTTAACTAAATTTTTAACTAAATTTACACAACTAATCTGCACATCTTCTCCCCTTCGTTTAAGAGATTTAAATCCTAAGGATTTAGCCCAAATCCTGTGTTAAATCTTGCAACTAAACAACCCCTAAAAGTAGGAATCAATACAAATGAAATGAGGGGAAGCATGCTGCTACATTGTCAATAAGTAACCTGATGTAGCTTGACAATCCGTTCCAAACCCAACTCCAAAAATCCAAATCTTGATTGACCCTATTATTATTTGTTTTGGGTTCAGGTCAAATCATAGGTTAGATAATTATTCGGGTTAAAATTCAGGTCTAAATCATAAGAGGCTCAGTTATTATTAAAGTCAGGTTCAAGGTGATCCAAATAACCCGAAATCAACTCAAAATTAACCCAATTACTAATAAGGATAGGTTTCTTTAGTTAAGTAAGCTAAATTAATCATATTAGGATTAATTGCATCTTGTTGATCCAAAATGAACAAAAGAATTGCATGATCCATATAATAAACAAGTTAATCGAGTCGAATCAAGTTTAAGTCAAACATTTTGCCTCATATACTAAACAAGTTTGGGTTGAATCAATTATATTCAGGTCAAGTTAACTTCAGGTCAAACTCTAACCCGACCCATCAACCCGGCATGCTATCCTCCTTAAAATTCAAGAACATAAACAAAACAAAATAACAACACAAAAGTTTTTTTCAGCTCATGTTATAGCATAAAAAACAAAACAAACTAAATTAAAAATAATTCCACCACTTAGTTAAAAGGGTTCATGAAAACTATATACTTGGACGGAAATGTCTAGCGTTGAAGAGGACATCGATAGACGATATCGACGAGTTTACCATCATAGGAATCGTAGATCGATGGCTACGATTCACAGTATGTATTTTTGATGCATTTTATGTATGGTAGTTTATTTATTTACGAGATTACATATGTACCCTTTCTTTGAGTTTGTTTCGAGTTGTAGCCCAAGGGGCATATGTGTCATTGTCTTTTTATTTCTTTGGGCCTATATATTGTGGCCTCCTCTTTTGTATTGATGATGATTGATGAATGAAATTTCAGATTTATTGGCTTGATCTCTTAGTGAGTTCTTGAGAGGAGAAATCCTAGGTGAGGGTGAGAGGAATACCCATCAACCTTTGGAAGATTCCAAGGTTCACGGCTCCATGATCTTTTCTTTTTCTCTACATCCAATTCCTCCCTAGCCCATCCACCTGCTGGTCAACCCAAACCCCTCCCCATCCCTTCTCCCAAAGCCTAATCCCAACCCAACCCGCCGTTCCTCCCCTTGGCTGCCCAAGCCGCCGGCCATCCCACCACTTCCCCCCTCTACATGCCCAACCCGCCAGCACCCACTCTCTAGTCCACCTAATTTGAATTTCAAATTCAAATTTTCCCATAATTACTTTCCTAAAATACCTCCTTGCTATTTAGGAAAGAATCCCTGTTGGCATTCAATCTATTTTGAATTTCAAACACCTTCCTAGAAAGTTAAAACCCCATTAGCAAGTTATCTTAAGTTAAATCAAATCTGAAATTAAAATCAGATTTGATTTCAATCACATTAATTCCATTGGGAACCACATACAATGAATCTAGACATGCTTTCCCCTTCTCCTATGCTACGTTTGCATCATACTGATCGATTATCTGCATCTAATTCATTATCAGAAGAGTGCAAATTAATTAATCCACCTTAAAAACATATCATCCTCAACATTCCCAAATCCACCTTAAAAACATATCCCCCCCCCCCCCCCCCCCCCCTTCTCCTATCACATTAATTACAGCAGCAGAGAAGGATGCAATAAAGTATAGTGCTTCTCTTTCCATGTTTGATGTGCAAATAAAAAATGTAATATGCCACATTTTTTATAGCAAAGCTTCCAAAGAGCATTCTCAAACAAACTATGATTTTCACTCTATATGCGCAAGAAATTGTAAGAAAGACAGCAAAGTAAATACTGCACACAGATTTCAGAATAAATAAGTGATTACGAGTGAAGATGCCACATAATGGTAGAGAAAACCAACCTGCAAAATCAAGCCTAATGCGAAGATACCATGTGCAGATATCATAACACTGCGTCTGAAAGCCTGTGTAGAATAGAAAAAATAAAACACACCAAATATACAAACAAAAAAATAAGCAATAAATGGACTGGACAGTATTCTTTGACAGGAATATATTTCAGTAATTAAATGAGCCTTCAGCAAGGAGAAAATAATAGAAATCTTAAGAACAAAATGCACTACAAACTGAAGATTGTTAAAAATAATCCATTCTAAATAATAGGCAGGGGGGTATGAGAAATCAGAAAAATATCAAACTAGTTCAGCATAAATTGTTAGAATCACCTGTGGCATAAAAAGTGCTACAAAAATTGCGCTTGCATAGTTTGCCAGCAATAGCCCAATACCAAGAAGCGCTATATTCCTGACACCAAGCTTAGTCGCAAAAGTTGATATCTGAAACCTGAGCTTATTAATCAGAATCTCAAAATTTGATTCTTTTTTATGGTAATGGAAAGGCAACTATATTGTTCTCAATACTTTCTTGATTGAAGACAATAGTGCTACTATTAATAAACAAACTAAACAGTTGCAAAATAAAATGGCAATATGCATAACAATAATAGTTTCCCTTTTATCCACTGAATAGTATAAAAACATTAAATAATCATAAGCAATTAGAAATGTGTTATGCTCGTCTTTTGCAGTAGTTTTTAAGGACAAATAGTTAAACAGGATTTTGGGTGCTTAAAAAGTTTCTATTAGTAGTCTGTACCGCTAAGGTATCGAATGGCACATTACAGTGCAAAGTTCCCCGTAGAGCCATGACATATAGTTCACGATGCGGCGTGAGCCATTTTAAACATAGCACATTAGCACACAATATTTTAATTAATTAATAATTAATTGTGATATAAAATATATAACATTAAAAAATTAATAATAAGTTAAAATGTATAACATATTAATAAAAATGTGCACGCTATTTTGATGTGCCGCACCGTGTAGTGTGCCATGGCGCGCGCCATTGACATCTATGGAGAAGATACAAATATATCAAAAATATTTGTAGTAATTTCATATGACCCATTATTAAATCAAAATAACTTGATCTTGCTTTAAAATCAATTAAAATTTCAAAAAATTAATGAAAGAAATTCAACTTTAAAATATAATTATCAGCCTTCTAAGGACACCCCAAAAAATGAATCTATAAAAAGTGAAAGTTTACACACCATATTTCAAGTCAAATATGTTGTATGTGTGTGATTAATTAATGAAATAAAGAAGACAAGATATCGTTAGTGCAACGTAAATGAGAATTTTAAGGTGGATAAGATAAACTGAGAGTAGAGCACGTGCAAAGGGTAAAAAAGATGCAAATTAGTAGCCATTTAGGTTATATTGCTCTAAACTGATTAAAAACAAGGAAAGAGTTCAAATCCCCTTAAAGAAAGTATGTACAAAGCATAGCATAATAGAGAAATAGATTGAATTGATTAAAACAATTCAACTAAGAGAAGAGAAAATACAGATATAAGGGTATCTTGATTTAATTTAAAATTTTCAACAAATATGGATGGAAAAGGACTAGAACAAGCTAACATAGCTAGATGTGGTTCAAAATACTTTAGTAAGGCTATCATTAGCATGAAACCCAACAAACAGGAATTACGGTTATGAAGGTTTCAAGAAGCAAACCTCAATGAGTTCGAATTAAGGGTGTCAAAACGGGTCAACAGGTCGGGTTCGGGTCCAACCCGAATTGACCTAAGTCCAAATGGGTTGACCCTACTTGTTTTGCAAATAGGTCGGGAATTTCAACATGGACTGGTTAGGAATTTCAACACAGACCAGACCCGACCCTACCCTCCAACCTGAATTCATATAGCCACATCTGCCAATCTGCACTCAGGGGATGTTTGAAGCAACAGGAATAACATCAGAGGAGGAGGCGAAGAAGCTTTGGACCCATTCAGAACTCTGATCTGACAGGAACAACATCGAAGGAACGGACAAAGAAGCTTGGACCCGTTCAAAACTCTGATCTGATAGGAACAACGTCGAAGGAGGAGGCGAACTTGCTAAGAAGCTTGAACTCATTCAGAACTTCGATCCGACAGGAATAACATCGGAGGCGAAGAAGCTTGGACCCGTTTAGAACTTCAATCCGACGAGAACAACGTCGGAGGAGGAGGCGAAGAAGCTTGGACCCGTTCAGAACTCTACTTCACGAGAAGCTAAACAACATTAAATAAATGTAGAAGAGGAAAAGAAAACCCTAAACATGCATCCAAACAAGCCCACGCCCTGACGCCCTTGCATCTCAATCCACTTCTACTCTGGTTGCCCTACCTTAGTCAAACTCTCTGCGTCTACTTCGGAGCTTCATGCATTGCTCCTAGATTGATTTCAGGTCAATTGGTTTATTTCGAATTTCCGGGTCAACCTGAACCCGACACGGTTTTATAAACAGGTCGGAAAACTAAACTTGGACCCGACCTGTCAGGCAAAAGAGTTGACTCGAACCCAAATTTTCCGGATCGAATTCGATTCGGGTTTCAAGTTTAGTCAAATATTGACACCCCTAGTTGGAATAAGGTTGCAATCCATGAAATAAGAGCATTGCAGTATTGACTAAGCATTAAGCACTAGTATTTGAAGAAATTTGTTCATCACATTTCTGGTGGATTGAATTTAAAAGCTATTAAGAAAACAATATATCTAATTATCTATAAGATGCTCAAATACAAAACACCTTTAAGCATTATTCAGAAAAACTTACTGGCGGTCTCCTTCAACATCAGGGAGATCTTTGGTTATCGCAATGACCAATGCAAATAATGTCACAAATGCTGTGATGAATGAGACAGGAGAGCTGCAGTAATAAAAAACGTCACATTGCATTATAAATTGTCTCTCCACGAATCTGAAATAACATGTACGAAAATTTTTACTTAATTGTGCTGGTCCTGATGAACTGATCAACAAATCATATAAGATACAACTTAAACTTAAACCTGTCTATTTTATCTAGTTGAGTAAAAAGAGTAATTATTACCTCCAATTAAAGGAAAGGCCCAATGCAGCTCTAGTAGCATAGTATACACCAAAATTGAGAAGAAAACCACGTACCTGATTTAAAATGATTTTGCAAAGCAACCAATGATTTTTTTTTTTTTTTTTTTTTTTGCATTTTTTTTTTTTTTTTTGCAACATGAGAAAGCAGAATATTAAACTAAAAAATAAAGAACTAAAGTGCAGGGAATGGGATATTCCATGCACGCTCAGAATAACTCAACAGTAATCTGTATACTTAGTTTGGTTTGAGCATTTATAGAGGATGGTAGAAAAAGGACAAAAAAAAAATGAATGAAAAGAATTCATGTGAAAGAATAAGGAAGAAAAATAGGTAGAAATTAAGTTATATTACTAGAATTTGTTAAAAAAAAAACTTGCATGCAAAATATAGTAGCCTGCTGATTAAATTCACATGCATTGAGAATATCTTTCAGGTATAAAGTTTCAAAGAATATACTGCTCAAGCGAAATTACAATAATGTCAATTGTTATGATGAAATGCTTTCATGCTTTGCTGCATATGTCCAACAAGAGTCAACGAGCCACATTAATGTAGTTTCTTTGACCAGCCTAATTTGTATCCATCATATTACAACAACCTTTCTCTTGGCATCAGAAATTCTTCCACACAAATTCTTCAACTTTAGATAGAATCTTTAGCTCAGTCTTGGCATGTAAAACAACTTAAAAACTTTAGTATATATCGTTACAAAACTTTAAACTTTCAACCTAAAGTTATCACGTTGCCTCTTTATATCACAATAGAATGGTCTGCAAGTGTATTTAATCGTGACAAGTCTAAAATTATATGAAAAGTGAGTTCATCACTAAACCCTTCAACGAATTTAAGCAAATGCATTCTATTCTGCATGGTATATTGCATGCCACCAGCTCTCAATAAGGGACATTATTTTCTGCGTTTACTTCGTGATTACTAAAAGTGCTGTGGATTGCTGATAATTTGAAATTTATCGACATTACAAAAGTGAAAAGATGATTGAAAATACTTGGGCCTTATTGGATGAATTTATGAAAAATGAACATTGGACTGACACAGCAAGTCAAATTACTTTCTCCTTACCGTATTCACATTATTCATTTGTTCTCATCTCTTCAACCAGCAAGTCAAAGCTATAAATAGACATTGTAAATAGTAAATAAATATGTTTTTAGTGTTATTACAAACCTAAATTTTTCACACTCTATCATCAAATTTGTAGCATAACTGTGAAAATACCGTTGCTGGCAGGAAGCTTGTCAACTGAAAAGTAGAGCATTAATGCAAGTTTATCAGGCTGAAATGCATAACCAAAGGCAAAGTCTATACGGTATTATATGCATTCATTTCTTTTGCGACCTAGGGAATTTAAGCCTTATTAGTTACGACTTATAGGCTTAATATTCTAGTGGCATTGACTTCTACTTATTTCTAGCCTTTCTTACTTCTATTTCTTTAATTTTGAAACAAAAAATAAGTATTTAGATATCTAATAGAATACCGCTCTTGTATACTCATATATGCCTATGTAGGTATCTTGCATAAACCTAACGGATCCCAACCAAGGAACTTGGTCGACGTGGTCGCATCATCCCGGAGGAGCACTTGCCAAGAGGGAACATGACCATATAGTAAGTTTGTCAATGCTAATAGCATATTCACGTCAACTCTCCAAACAAAATCGTAACGAGAATACTCATCCCGACATGCCAAGCCCTAGGGTCACCGTTCTCAGTAAATCTCCTATAAGAACTTGTTCAGACTCACCTTAGCCTTGGATATCATTCATCTCGACAAGAACCAATCGTCCATAGTCACTCTTCAAAGTCATGGCCCTTTGGCCAACACCAACATCCTCAATCTAGCTATAAGAAACACACACACCTCGCTAGTATTATTATTATTATTATTTTTTTTTTTTTTTGGGGGGGGAAAAATTTTTTAACTTTTACTATTTCCAATATTTTTTTTTTTATTAGGGGCGCTATAGTGGTGCTCGGCTCACGATCATTTGAATTCAAGGTGGACTCATCCTTTTCGCACTGCTCCAGAAGGATTTGAGTCGACATCCCATGGAACCTCATCACCACTCTAAAGTTGCTCCTCACATACTTGCCCTATACGCCCTATCATTTGGATCAATGCAGGGGATCCCCTATAACAGAGGGTTGCGTTTGAGACATGAGACACATGAGAGAGATCAATCAAGTAGGCAACATTTCTGACAAAAAAATGTAATAAGTCATATCATATATTATATTTTTCACTGTTTTTTTTTTCTTTTAAAATTAGTTTTCTTGTACATCTAAGCCATACAAATAAAAGGCGATGGGCTATGTTGGGATTTTTGGGGCTTTTGGTTCTTTTAGATCTTTTAGATTCATATTTCCCATGTGTGACTTACAGAAACATAGAACTCTCTTCATACACAGTCATATCCTCTTAATTCTCAACTCTCATTTAGAGAATATTTAGTAAATCAAGTATCATCCACAAAAAAATTTAGATCAAATCAATTCTAGATAATGTTTTTGGCATTAAAATCACTTCCTTTAAATTTTATCAAAAGAAATTTTTCCAATTTGTTTTTGTAGAATGTTTATTCTTTTTTTATAATTGAAGGTGCGTTATTTGCTCATAATTTAGTATCTCTGATCTTCCAGTACTTTACTTTTCGCTATATGAATATAGCAACAATGGTTTAAGATATACACATACAAAGAGTCATTTAATCAAACAAGATAAGGCCATCGTTGTACTTTGCAAAAATCCAGAGAACTT
>NW_021318832.1:5126438-5164966 GCF_001605985.2 Dendrobium catenatum | reverse complement strand
CTCCTCTTTCAACTTCAGCTCCAAAAAAAAAAGGTTGGGAAGGGGGAAAAGGTTTGGCCGACCCTCCCCCTTGGCTAGGTCGCACGAAAGGAAGCCTTCGTCGCTTCTTTCTCTTGCTCGGACGCACACCAGCAAGAGCCGAACGGCTCTTGCCCTCTCCCGCTCTCTCTTCCCCATGGATGGGGTGGGCGAACGAAACTAAAGAGCCGAACGGCTCTCTCTGTCTCTCTCCGTGCTCTGTCTGGGAAGGAACCAAACGAACGCAAGGGGAGCCGAACGCTCCCCTCTCCTCTCCGTCTGGTCGAGATGGAAACACACGCAGAGAGCCGAGAGGCTCTCTCCGTCTCCCTCTCTCGCTCTGGTCGGGACGTACAACACAAGGGAGCCGAATGCTCTCCCTCTCTCCCTTGCGTGCTCTTGGAGAGCACGAGCAGCAGCCGAAAGCCACCGCCCAAATGGACCAATCCGCCTCATACACGTGGGAATGAGGGATTTAGGGCAAAATTTCACAAGAAATCTGAGCCCTTGATTTAGATTTCAGATTTAGGTATTTGATTTAGCCTAAATCAAACAATTGGGCTTGAAATTGAGTCCGAACTGGACTTGACCCGAACCGATTTGGGTCGGTTTGGGTCCGATTGGATCCGATCAAGTTAATTTTGTGAAATTAAACTTGAATCGGTCCCGAACGTGTCGAATTGGGCTCGACGACGCTCGACGGGGTTCAATTGGTTCGATTTGATTTAAATTAAATTAAATTTGATTTAATTTAATTAAATTGAGGCTCAATTCGGATTAATTTCACCTCGATGATGATCAATTGAGTTGATCGAGCGCGATCGAGCCTAGTCGGGCTCAATCGGGGTCGAGTCGATGCGAAAATATTCGTCAACAGTTGGGATTTTTGGGGGCTTTTGGTTCTTTTAGATCTTCTTAGATTCCATATTTCCCATTGTGAGACTTACAGAATACATAGAACTCTCTTCATACACAGTCATATCCTACTTAACTTCTCAACTCTCATTTAGAGAATACATTTTAGTAAAGATCAAGTATCATCCACAAAAAAATTTAGATCCAACAATTCTAGATAATGTTTTTGGCATTAAAATCACTTCCTTTAAATTTTATCAAAAGAAATTTTCCATTTGTTTTTGTAGAATGTTTATTCTTTTTTATAATTGAATGGTGCGTTATATTGCTCATCATTTAGTATTCCTGATCTTTCCGATACTTTACTTTTCGCTTATGAATATGCAAAATGGTTTAAATACTACACATACAAAAAGTCAATATCAACAATAGGATCGTTGTATATTGCAATCCAGAGAACTTTAACAGGGCATGCAACGCAATTTACTTCTAAGTTCACAGTGGTTAATTGGAAACAGAGGTATCCCTATTATGTTAGTACTTCTTAAAACTAGAGAGTTCAAATCCAGAATAATTTGCTCGTGTTTCAAATATTCTAGGTATTCTAGCAAGAATTGATCATAACAAATAAGATAACAATTCTTGTGCATTTGGCGCAAAAGCATTAGTCATTAGCTCGCTTTTCTAAATAAAATAAATTAGAACTTAATAAGATGTCATTACAAAAGATCATTCTCATTTCCAATTTTCAATCATGTGGTCCGCCTTTGTTAAAATAGAATGTCTTCATGTTATCCCGTGCTTATTATTTAAAAGTTGCTAGCCATCCATCACAATTTTTCTCAAACACATTATTCCAGCTTCATTTATAATATGTAATGCTCAAAAAATGATGAATTGATTATGATGATACTGAATGATCTTGTGATACATTTCAACAATTTGCTGTTTTTACTTTTCCTATTCAAGTTTGTTTGGAATGCCAAGCTTGCTGTTTTTAATATCTCCATTAGTTGTTCCTTGTAAATTGTATAAACAAAAGTTAAGGAATATGTAATGAAAAACATACCGTGGCTATGATAAGAAATGCTGCAACTGGATACCGCTTCAGTCTAAAAGGAGGAACAGAATAGAGAGTGCCAAGCAAAAGACCTAGACAGTATAAAGAAGAAATGAACGGACCAAAGTTGAATGCAACAATCAGTAGGCCAGCTGAAGCAAAAAATAACACCAAAAGCCATGCAGACTGCACTGAAAGATCTCCAGCAGCTATCGGTAAATATGGCTTGTTAACCCTGCAACACTTGAAGAATCAGGAATAAATGTGCAGCAGTGGCCTCAATGATCTTCATAGGCAGGGATAGATGATGTTTCCCCCAAATTGCAGAAAACATGAATAAAAGATTCACATGTTATGTTAACTGCAAAAGGAGTAAAGAGGTGGTGAAGAAACGATGAAATATTCTTGGAAATGTGAAATGGGAAAAAAAGAACAATGTATAGCATCATGACAAGCATACTTGTCAATTCCAACGTCATAAATCTGATTAATCCCCACAATGTAACCATTGCCACAAATAAGAGCTATGAGCCCATATAATGCCTTGAATATCAACCACCAATCTATTAGGGCCGGATTCTCTATTAAAGCTCTAACAACCAAAGCTCTGGCATACAGAAAAAACAGGTTAGGAGATGATATGAAGGATTTTATCAAAGTTTATCATTAAAAAAAACGTATATGGTGCATGAGGTTCCAGCCAAAGCAGTGCTTGGCAGAAAGCTTGATGCATGCAGTTTTTGCCCGGCATTGCAAAGAGGTGGTTCTGAATGATTAGAACAAAACTCCAAAAAACAATAGTGCGGTAACTGCTTTCATGCGCACCCTCTAAAAATCATATTAGGCGATGAATTTGGATTACACTTCATCAAGGAATTGAATCGCTTACACAGATCCCAGGGCAGTCCCACGAATCGTGTGTGGCCTTAAAAATCTCCAACACGAATCTTGGAAGTTATATAAATTCTTTAATAAAGGATTGGATCCAGTAGCACCAACTTGAGAACATGCCTGCAAACATAGAAGGTTCATTAAACTCCTTTAAAGAGTTCGACTTTAATTAAGAGGCACAAATTACAGTTTCAGGCATAAATGCAAACATTGGAACTTCCAATTCCATAATGGTCCCTTTTTAGACTTGATGATTAAAAGGCTCCAAGAGTGGCGATTCTAGAACGGTTATGGCTTTTTTTTTAAAGCTCGAGTAATAAATAAGAAATAATTCCAATAAACCTAACAAAAAAATAGATATATGATATGCTTCTTGATTGAATCAATAAAGGATAGTACATCTTTTGAGTAGGTGGAGCTCCTAGAGGACGAAGAAGAGGAAAAAAAAGAAGAGGGAGAGAAAAAACAGAGTTTCATTTCCATGATCATAATTACAAAAGGGGGTTTATTTATAGGCTTTATAAATGAAAAAAGAGGGTTAGTTGTCTAAAATAATAATAAAATACTTTATAAAAATACCTCTAATGTTATAGGTTTATTTATAATAAAGTCAGAAGTTGGTTCGCTCAAATTGTTACCTAGACCGGGTGCATACTATAAACTTTAACTGTTGTCTTGAGCTTGTTCTTCTGATTTGTGAATCCAATCTTAACCTTGTTTTTGTGTTGTATTTGTATCTAGAGTAATGTATTGGTGCTTAACACTCCCGCCCCTATCAAAACTAACCTGTCCTCAAGATTAAGGGATATGAAAGAAGATAAGAGAGTTGAAAAACTCTCCCAAGTGGCATCATCTGGAGTAGAAAGTGTCCATTATAAAAGAACATGTTTAAGAGGTTGTCCATGTATTTTGATAATAAAGGTAGCGAGTATGGAATGAGGTAAGCTTAGTGTTTGGTTGTTATAGCTAAGAAGAGTTAAAGGTGTACTTGTAGCTGGAGGGCTTCCAAAAAAAATGTTTGAGGATAGAGATATGGAAGACGGGATAAATCTTCCTTTCTAGAGGAAGAGTTAATTGATATATCACTTTTCTGACAATTGATTGAACCTGAAAGGAGACGAAATAACATTTGGCTAGTTTGGAGTGGGTACAATTAACAGCAGAATTTGACGAAAGGGTTGTAATTTAATCAAAACCCAATCACTTACTGCCAATTGTAAGTCACATCGATGACGATCAGCCATTAATTTCATTTTATGTTGGTCTTGTTGCATGTTAATACGGAGGGTTTGTAAAAGACTCTGGCGGCAAGTTACTACTGAATTTAAAGTATGAATTTTTGATGTGTCGTTAACATAGGAAGGTATTGAGGAGAGATTTAGGCACAATGTGGGAAATAGACCATAATTTGGATGTGTTGGAAGTGTAGGCACGAAGGTATGTTCCAAAAATCTATTTAGGACGTCAATTTGGCCATAAGTATGTGGATGATATGTAGCATTATAGTGAAGTGTTGTGTCACTTAGAGTAAAAAGATGACGCTAAAGTTTACTTTAAAAAAAATACTATCTATTTGAGATGAAGGATTTTGGAAAATTGTGCAAACGGAAAACCATATTGAAAAGAGATTGGCAACTTGGATTAGAGTATGGTTGCATTTCCAGGATGTGTACTCGACAGAATCAAGCTCTTTTTTCACCCAGGGAGAATGATGATGACATCCGACCATGAAAATTTATCAGAGGAGCGGAAGATCGACGGCCATAATTGTACCACTTTATTTTGAGTTATTATTTATATTTTGATTTATTTATTAACTTTTTTTGTTTTTACCCTCACTTTAGGGAGTAGGCCTATGTGACCCTAGAAGGCATTTTTTTCATTTGTCTTATTATTGTATTTTGACTATTTATAGCCCCATCTTCTTTTTAAGGGGATGGATAATTATTAAGAGAAAATTCTGCACTTTGTTCTTAAGAGCTTTGAGAGTTCTTATGAGAGTTGAAGTCCCTAGGTGAGGGCGACTTACTACCCACCAGCCACAGCAAACGTCTGGGCTCGTGGCTTGAAGTCCCTAGGTAAGGGCAAAGTATTACCCATCAGCCGTAGGAAGTGTCTGGGCTCGTGGTTTATTTTCTCCACCGACTCCCTCTCCTCCTCCCCTAGCCGCCACATTCATCTCGCTCTGATACCATTCCTCTTCCCTCAGTCCTTCCGCACCACTCGGCCAAACCACCTCCACCAAGACGCAGGCCTCCACTTCCCCCAACTTTTGGTTGAACCCTTCCCCCACCCAACCACCGACCCACTACTTACCTAGCCACCGGCCACCATCCCCCCCTCCCCATGGCTCCAAAATTTCAAAACCAATCATTCATTATTTTCCTAATTTAAATTCTTGTAAATTTGGAAAGTCAAAAGATTTCAAATTTAAATAAGATTAGATTACGTGAAAAGGTTGGAGTAGCTCCAGTGGAAGATAAGATTAGAGAGAGTCGCCTTAGATGGTTTGATCACATTAAACGGAGGCCTTCCGATGACCCGGTTAGGAAAGTTGAAGTATTAGATTTGACTTATGTTAAGAAAGGTAGAGGTAGACCTAAAAAGACTTGGTTAGAAAATATTAGAAATGATCTTTCTTTATTAGATTTAAATGATAATTTGACTTTTAACCAGACACAATGGCGAAAAAAGATTCATGTGGCCGACCCCACGTAGTGGGACAAAGGTTTGATGTTTTTGTTGTTGAATTTGAAATCTCTTTCCTAAAAGAAAATAGTTATGTTAGGAAAGCTCCTCCAATCATGCTATTTGAAATTTAAATAAATAATTACCATTATTTCTTTTCCTAATTAATATTCCAAGATTGGCGAGTTATTAAACACCTCACCTCTCCCCTTTGATTTCAAATTTTAAATTTCAAATGCATAGTCACTACTTTTCATAATTAGCATATTTTAAATTAGGAAGGTTTTCAAATCATATTTTAATTTATTCAAAATCTCAAATCCCTTTGCTAAAATAAATATGAGATGCATTAGGAAACCTCCCCCAATCATGCCAATTTGAATTTAATTGGAGATTGGCCTTAATTTTACCTCCCATAATTGATAACCTAGGATTGGAAAGTCATAAAACGCTCCAATCAAGTCCCCATCAAAGAGGCCGCCCCCTCCCTCTATCCCTTTCTCCTTTTGCTCCTCCCAATTAAGTCTCTCAATCAATTACTCCAAATTAACTTCAGATTTGAGATTTGATTTAATTCTTATTTTTTTAATTGAGAGATCATAGTTGGCAACTCTATTAAATCAATAATCCCACCCCAATCATGCTAGCTTGGTTCTACATTAGTTATACTTTTAATGTTTAAAATGCATGCATTTACTGAAGAGAATTGATACATCATCAAAACCAACTTGATCAAACGTGAATCTCAATGCATATTAGAATTGAACACTTTCGGAATTAAAGGCAGGCCAATCAAAACTCCAATTCAGCAAACTTAAAGTCAAACAGAACATCTCGACGAGACGAACCCATCAATACCAAAAGTAATTTGATCCAACTACAAATGAGTCCAAATAAAACACTTGAAGCATATTGAAAATTTTGGACATATATTTGAGAATCAAACAATCTTCAAATCAAATCAAGCTTCTGATGAGATTGATCCAACAAGCCCAAATTTGTCTAATTTCAACATCATTAGAACACTTAAATGCCAAAATAATGGCCTATGAGTGCAGGAATCAATTTGGATCATCCTATGGAGTTTTTCAAATTTTTGTTATATTTATGGGGCATGTCACTTTCAAAAATCTATAATAGGGGCTTGGTCATTTGCATGATATTAATGAGCATTCGAAGACTTGAAGAATCATAGAGATCCACTTGAGCACTATTGCTAACAACTATCTGATTATCATCGTTGGACCACCATCTAATAGTCGTTATTGGACCATCATCTAACTGTTGTCATTAGATCACCGTTAAACAGCCGTCATCATACCACCACCTAATTGTTGCAATCAAATCACCGCTCAATCATTGCCATCGAATTATCTCTTTTGACCACCACATTCGAACCACTACCCAACCATCGCTGATAGACCACAGTGCACCCGCCATCATTAAATGACCGACAAACTGTCACCATCAAAACAACACCCAATTTCTATCGACATATCCTTCGCCCAACTATGATCATCCGACCACTATCGTCCAACTACAATCGCCTGGCTCTAGTCCTTCAACCATAATTGTCGAATTATGATCGCTCAACCACCATTACCCGACTATGATCTTCAACTAACGTAACCCAACTAAGTTCAACAAGCCATCGTCACCCGACCACAGTTTTACAACCACCATCAGCCAACAAACGCCCTTCGGCCATCATTGCCTAATTATGGTCCTCCAACCACCATCGCTAGACTAAAATTCTCCAACCACCATCGCTCGACTAAAATTCTCCAACCACCATCGTCAATTTACAATCCTCTGACCACCATCGCATGAATATGATTCTCCGACCACAGCCATCCAACTATGATCATATAACCATCATCACTTGAATGAAATCCTTTAACGGTTTGACCTTCATTATGAGACTATGCTCTAGAACAATTGTCGCATGGCTACAGTGATGTCTGTTGACTTCATCATCTACCATCGTCGACAACAACAACACCCTTCATCGGCCTCACCGATGCATGCTATCAATACCAATATGACCCCTAATATCAACATCAAGACTTATGATATACTTCTTGAACTTTGTTCTCCCTCCCTATAGGAGAATGACCAAACAAACAACAAATAGCCTCTTGAAGACAACTCCCAAGCTAAATGACTCTTTTAACTTCCAACGCAAAATCTATTATGTACAATTTATGTTTATAATAGTGTATCAACACATTTCTCAATCACATGAAAAGGCATCATTTGTGACAGATGACAAACATTATTGGAATCATTTCAACTGAGTCGAGCTCATTGTTCTTTCCCTTTTAGAGTTATTCACGAAAAAAATACAATGTCTATTGTAACCTTATTTTATCGGTTTTTATTGAGCATAATATAAAGCTAAAACATTAAGTTCTTTCTCATCCGTAACAAATATTCTGACACACAACAATAATATAGGAAAATTTAAAGTTTCTCTAAAAATTCACTGATGTGTGTTTACATGGGTATGAATTTGCTATGTAACCTTAAACAAAGCAATAGCTCATAGAAAAAATTAACTTAATGACTAAACTCTGCCTCATCATTTCTCCTCGTCCCTTCAACATAACAAATTTCAGAACTAAAAAAGAAACAAGATCCGTGATGTCGGGCGTTTATCCACAATCTAAAACCCAGCATATGCATTCTCCCTAACATCAACAAACACCAAAACAAGAGAAACAAAATGCCATAACAGAACAAAAAGCCCAAAATACAATCTGAGAATATTAACATTTTCTAAAACTGGGTTTTTTCCATCAGAAAACGCAGCATACCCAGAATCCAATATGAGCCGACTTTCCGCGCTGAGAAACTGACGCTGGAGGTCTGCATCTTGAAGCAAGATGTGGGGACGAAATCCGCAGAGAAGAAACGGGAAACAGGCAAGAGAGTGAGAACTTAGCTTCGAATCGAAAGCTCGAGGCATTAAGAGCGTGCGTCGTTGAAGGACTAGCGGTAGGAGTGGCCGCGGAAAAAGCCATCCGAAGTCCAATAATAGGTCAACCCGGCGGACGGAAAATACCACCAGACTACCAGAGCATAGAACTTTGTCGGATAACGGAGGAAATTAGGAATTTTAAATAGTGCTTCCTTAAAATGTAATTATATAAAATGAATAATATATATATATATAATCAAAAAAAAACCTTTAATATTATATAAACAATTAATAATATTAAAAATTTATTGTTTTAAATCTTGTAAAATGTTTCCTATACAAAATTTAATAAATTTAAACTTTTATTATTAAAAAGGTTATACCTTAAATTAAAAATATATTTACATAATTTTAAAAATACAAATCTTAAATATTAATCATTTAAATTAAATATAAATAATTTGTCTAATTAAATAAAATTAACAAAATATTTTGTTTTCTATACTGTGTAAAATTTTTCTTACATATTTTATTATTATATAAATCTATAATTTAGAACTTTAAATTTATAGTATATATATATATATAATATAGACAGTTTATAAGAGAAGTTTAATTAAATATAATAATTTATAAGTCATTTTATTAAAAATTATTTAGCTATATCATTTATTTTTTTAAAATTTAAAAATGTATATTTATTTTAATATATTTTCATTATAAATATTTAATACTTATATTAAATTAATTTTATAATATTTTCATACTAATTAATATATTAAATATTTTAATTAAAATATTAATAGCCTCATATGAAAAAATATATTTTATTTTTCCTAATAATATTATTGATGATTTAAATTATTTATTTGCATCAATCAGAAGTGCATGCACCAAAAACTATATTTATTACTGTGATAACATTTATAAAGTTTGTCGCACTAAAAATCAAAATAAAATCCATTAATGAACTAGTTATTTTATTATAAGCATAAAAGAATATACCACACAAAAATGTTGCCAAGATAAATGATATATAGAATACAAAAATGGGGATTGATTTCTTATGAATTATATATCAACTTTAGTACAAAATATGGTGATTCTCTTAAACAAAACAAAGTAAAGTATGGAATTCAGTACTTAATTCATATTGAAGCATAAATAATCGATCCAATTAATTTAGTCTTTAAAACAAATTAATAGAACTCAGATTCTTATTTTAAACCAACTCATGACCTGAGAGAATAATAACAAGATTAAAAAATGTCTAGCAATAATTATAAAGAATATGGAGGTGGCAAATACAACAACAGAACATCAAGCTTGTCCACACTATGCGAGGTCAGCTTACATGAAGCATTTTTTTCTCCATTGTTGTCGTGTTAAGAGTCAATTTCCTCGTTTAAATAACAATAGATATTCATTTCTAATATTTTATCTCCTTTCATTTCACCAAGGTTGTTTAGTCTCCTCTAACCTTTCTTAATATAAGTTAAATCTAAAAGCATCTACTTTCTAACCGGTTCATCAGAAGGGCGTCATTTTTAATGTGACCAAACCATCTAAGGGCGACTCCCTCTAATATATCATCCACTGGAGCTAACTTCAATCTTTTCACGTATATGTTCATTTCATAATCTTATCTCTAAGAGTAAAGTCACTTCATCCACCTGAGCATTACCTCAATTCTGCTACAACAATTAATTTTATGGTTTCTTTTTTACTAGACAACATTTGCACCATAAAGTATTGCCATAGACTCACCCACCATCTTATAAGATTTTTCTCGTAAGTTTGAGGGGGACTTTTCTATCACACAACAAGCCTGATGCATCTCCACTTTTCAACCATCAACTTTGAAATTATACCATCCTCTTTATTTGAATATAATATATATATATATATATATATATATATATCGTCTTCCTTAGTATATAATTAATTATATAAATCATTAAAAGCTAAAATCTTTGCATCGCATATTGCTTTCTTAGACTCCTTACGAGCCTCTTTAAAATTTTCCCAATTATCAAAATTGTTTACATCTAAACTAATTTTTGTAACAAATCTTATTATTTCTTTATATTTTATTATATATTTTGATTTCACTACCAACTATTTTTACTATTATTAGCCTTTTCCTTTGATACTCCGAACAACTTTTATAGCAATCTTAATATCATTAGTTACTTTTTACCACACAACATTAGCTTCCTCATGGCGGATGCAAAGAATGCAAGGAGACAAAAAAAATGGCAAGTATAAGATAAGATGTGAGTGAGAAAAATCTGGAGGGAGAGAGAAAAAGGGAAAGACGGGAGGTTGCTCAACCAAAAAGTTTGGCAGGTACAAGGGAAGATGATATCTGATACCCTACACTTTTGGGTTTCTTAAATCACATCCAAAGCAGCTATAAGCAAGAAACTCAACTCAAATTATATGTGGATTATGTGGCAGTGCAGTGAAATTAGAATGAATTATATGAAGGAGGAAGTTTGGCATCATGGCTTTCACACAAGGGTTAGGGGTCTTGTCTATATGATTTTATAATCTAATTCATGTTATTACAGCCTGATTCAAGTTATTATATATTGCTCCCTTAAAAGAATATATTTTTGAATGCATACCTTAATTGTGAAATGATTGTAAATAATTTACGATAAACTCTTCTTTAATCTCTCATGATTGTTCTCATTTTGATTGATTTTTCCGAAGTATTAAGATATGATATACATATCAAAAACAAAGCTAGCAAACTTGATGTTCGAAAATACACTCAACTTCATGACTCGAATATTATTGAATTATCAATGACTCAAGTTGAATTGAATGAGAATCATTATGTATGTAGCATTATATTAAAAAGATATGGAAAATATTATGCACACTTGTAAGTCTCGGGGTAAGACAAACTGATATGAAGCTTTGTCAACCCTTTGAATTACCAACAAAGTTCCAATGAAGTGGTGTTGAAACTTTCATTGCTTACAAAATCTTATGACTACATGCACTGGTGAAGTCATGAGAAATGCATGATCTATAACCTTAAATTCAATCTCTACATGCATGTGATCAAAATATATATTCTGATGCTCTAGAACTAAACAAAGTTATTATTGAAATTGATTCGTCCTTAGTTAATACCCTAAGAGTTCCCTTTCACCCACCTCAAATTAATGCAAAGGATATTTGAATTTATTTCCATAAAAGACTTCATATGGTGTAATGCCAATGCTAGTCTTAAAATTATTATTATAAGGGAAGCCCATGATTGGGTTGAAATCTTTCCAACTATCTCTAAAGTCAATAATACGTGTTCATAATAATTATTGTAATGTCTAAAGTCTGATCTCAAACACAAGGCTTTCAACATTTTCTTCCACAATCTATAAGTGAATCATATATCTCAACCTAGCATAATAACTATAAGGATTTAATATAATTGAACAAAGTTATCCATGTAGATATTGGATGGCTTCTATGCTAAATAGTTTTTCTTGATCAAAATTATCATCTTTTGCGAGTTTATCAACTATAACCCAAATTATGTTGTGACTTTATTTTAATCTATACAAGGCAACAATAAAATTCATTGCAAATTCATGAAATTTTCAATATGAGGTTGAAAGTTCACCAGGTATTTCATGTTGATCCTCAAACATCTAATAAGTCTAACACTTTATTGTGAAATCAACCACATCATTCTTCATTTTAGGCCACCCTAAGAACTCCTTGAAATCTTGATATGGTTTCATATACCCTCGATGATCACAATACCTAATAAAATGCACTTTTAAAAATAAATTTTGTCAAAGTCCAACTTAGTTTTAAATACATAATTAATTATTAAACCTCAATGTACATGTTGATCAATAATGAACCTTGGTTTCAATTCACAATCAACTTGCTCCCTAACTTGGCCAAGTAATTTATTTTGTCTGAGTTACATGAATGTAATCCATAACTATTAACTAGATGGTGATGAGGTGTATGATAAAATTGCATCATGGGGGTGCCATCTCAAGCTCTAACTATAGCTATTGTGCAATCATCCGAGTGGCATAAGATAAATATTTTTTGCTCAATGTGTCAACAAACACATTAAGTTTTCCACAATAGTAATAAATATGCAAAATATAATCCTTGGACAACTCACACCACCTCCTTTATCTCTTTGCAAATTTTTTATGGGTAAATATGTACTTCATGCTCTTATTGCTTGTGAAAACTGCAGAATAAACATCATAGAAGTAACGCCTCCAAATAATAAATGCAAAAATAACTATAACTAACTCTAAATAATATGCAGGATAGTTTTTTTTTTAATGCATATTGAGCCATTTAGAAGCATAAGAGACCACTTTACCATGGTGAATTAAGATGTAACATAGACCTTAATGTGAGCATCAATGTAAAAATGAAATCCATTAGTACAAGAAGGAATGATGAGGATATAATCTGACATTAAGCTATTGTTTTAGCTTTTGAAATGTCTTATAATAAGCACAAATCAAATGAATTTAATAGGCTTCAAAATCAATATAGTTAGGGTGTAACGATACTTAAAAAACCTTATATAACTCATTTATAATGGGTAGCTCTACTAAGAAAACTATTGTCATGATCCGCCCCGGAAACTCGAATTAACGAGATGTGAATGAACAATTGAACAACAAAGACATTTTCCACAATTATACATAATCAATAATGACTAATATTCCACAAATACTGAATAATCACTAACACTTCTAGTACATTGAATATGCATTTAAACATAAACCCATTTTACCTACTTTCATTTTATCACGTCTTCTGTAGACATATTCCTCTCCTCTTTCAACCATTTATATTTGTCAAGAGACTTGCCTGAAAGTTAATTTAATAGCGTGAGTTTACTAAGTAAACTCAGTGGATAATCACACTTGAAAACATAGTAATATTTTTACATACATAAAATAAACATATTCAATTGTCTTTCTTTTACATTTACATATGAATTTACATTAATCATTTCTCTTTCATGTGACATATATTCTTTATTTGCATTTATGTTATATTTTTAAATATATTTATCAGTTAGCTTATTCATTTTCACTTTTTCGTTTAGTACAAGAGCATCGTCTAAATGTACCAATAAATGTACAAACATTTACATTTACATTTTCATTTTAGTTTAATGTGCGCGCGTACGTTGATTTCCCATCCAGTACCACACTGAGATAAACTCCTCTAATTTGCATGCATGAATATTTTTTTCCCAAATTATGCTTTCATTTACATTTTATAAATTATTTCATCATTTATTTCATACACACACACACACACACACACACACACACACATATATATATATATATATATATATATATATCACAGTCTCATCCCATCGACTCACTCAATTGGTTGAATGGCCAAGAAGAAATTGAAAGAGGGGAAGAAGAGAGAGAGAGGAGAGAGAAAGTAATTAAATCATATTTTTTAGTCATTCATATTACAAATTTTGTTCTGTTTGTTGTAAGTGACTAATATCTCTCATCTGTTTTATATGATTTGTTTTCTATGAATTTTGTATCTCCTAAATCTGCAAAAAAATACATTATCTTTTGATTTCATAAGCTTTTACCGTGCAAGCTTGGATATATTATAGATTTGATCATTTTGAACGATTTGATATGATTTTATTGCATTTTTAAATGAAGTGTTTAGTGAAATCAGATACATGATATGATAACGCTACGTGATACTCTACTGATCAACGTGATTTACTCATTGAGTTTCATAAGGAGTTGGAGATTTATTGAGAATTATAAGGTGTCGGGGCGATTGATTATGTGATTCAATGGGAGTTATAAAGAGTATATTAATTCAGAGTTATAAGGGGAGACTGATTGAGAGTCATAAGGAGTATATTAAACTTGTCATCAACTACAATCCTCTAATATTTGTCACTCTGACTATAATCCCTTAGACCTTTGTCATCTGGCAATTACGATCTACTAGACCTTTGTCTCCCGATGATTACGATCCCTTCGAGTACAGTTCACCCCTCCTACCTCTTTATTTCTGATATTTTGACTTGAGCTCATGAGTTGAGCCCATGATAGCTCTAACCAGTCGAAGTCAAGCTAGCGTTTGAGAAGTTGAGCTGAATTCGAATTAGCACTAACTAATTTTGAGATCGGCTCGAGTGCTATATATATAAACCACGATACTCACATAGCTTTTTGACCATACATTTTTCTCGATCAACAGCCAAATATCACACAGCCATCTGGCTAAAATCATCACTTCCATCTCCGGCACAGCTTCAATGGATGCTCTCACTATCACCTCCCTGCACTCTCCTTCTTGTTTCTTTCACCCCTTTCCCTCACCTAAATCCTACTTTCCTCGTTTCCGTTTCCACCCCATATCCATTCCATCAAAATCACACCTTTCCCGCCAAAACCTTAAGAAACCCGAGGTCTCCACATCCGATTCCCCCTCCATTGCCATTCCGGTGGTAGATCCTTTTACTTCTGGCGAGACCTCCGGAGAGAAGTTCGATTGGTATTCCCATTGGTACCCATTGGCGCCGGTATGCGACCTCGACAAGCGAGCGCCGCGAGCGATGAGGGTGCTAGGGTTAGACTTGGTGGTCTGGTGGGACAGGGTGGAGGGACAATGGAGAGTGTTCGATGATCGATGCCCCCACCGCCTCGCGCCTCTCTCCGAGGGACGGATTGATCGCTGGGGCCGCCTCCAGTGCGTCTACCATGGCTGGTGCTTTGACGGCTCAGGCAGCTGCGAGCTCATCCCTCAGGCGCCAGAAGATGGCCCTCAGGCGAGTTGTTTATTTATTTTTTCATCTTTTTAGCTTTTTACCGGTCTGTATCTGACTTTCAAATTGTTGAGGGTTGTATGCATGAGGGGCTCTTTAGAGTTTAGATGGCTTGTTAATTGTTAGATTCATCATGGAGGCTAGTTACAACTGAGTCAATGAATCAATTCTTTGGCTGTGAAATAATTAATTCTTATTCTCACTGACCTGTTTCTCACCCTCTTCTCGTCTAGGCTGATTGCTGCCCGTTTTGTACATAGCGGGAAGAGGTAACTAGAACATTGTCAACTCAGATGATAATATTCATTATTTATTATTCTTCTCCTCATCATAAAAGAACAAATGTGAGCTGCACGTGTACTAGCATACACCATTATTATTATCATGTTAGGCTATATAATGTGCCACTTATTGGGAACGCCATAACATTAACATAATGTATCAAAGAATTCTTCCCATGATTATTTGATAAGTTTTATACTGCTTGTCGACTAACTACCACAACCCTCTATTTTTTTATATTTAGGACTTGGGACCTGACAATGACAGTGTTGACAAAAAAAAAGGGTGAGATAAAATACACCACTTAAGTGAAAGGACAACTCTTAAGTGAAAAGTAAAATAGGAAGGATTATGATCGTATATAGTGAAGATTTTTTCTTAGATAGAGATGCCAAATGGATGTGGGATGGAGCTTTTTTGAATGGACTTAAGAAGGTGGGTTAACTAGTACTAATAGAATCGATTTAGGGTATTCTCCTGTGCAATTCGAACTTTGGTCAACTTTGAGAGGTGAGCACAAGATTATGAAGGAACGACATAGTTGAAGATTCAAATTTACTTATCATGGCATATCATAGTTGGTGCCTCGGTCATGTCAACTTTTTTCTCCATCAAAATGAGTTACATGATGCATAAAGGTATTCCACTTCTGGTTTTAAGGTGAAGCCTAACCACAACAATATTAGGTTTGCTTAGATCAACAAAATGACTAATATATTATTCACTCGCTATTTCCTATTTTTTTAATATCACAATCTTAATAATTGATAGATCGAAGATGTTCAAACATATCCTTGCTAGATATGACTTAATATTTAAGCATTTATGAATTATAATTATTAAGTACCTTCATGGACATTGAAATTCAAACATATAACTGCTCACATTTGTTTTATTAATCACGAACCTTTCAACTTTTAGAAGGTTTGCGCTAGGGGTGTAAATGAGTCAATGAGTCATGTTGACTTTGTGCCACAACCAGCTTGAGTTCGAGCTTGATTAATTAACCAAGTTCGAGCCTGAGTTTGAGCTTAATTCGATGAGTTACTGTCACGACCCAACCCGACCGGGACGGTTCCCGCTCGCATCGGGTCGCGACACAACCATTGAAAATCCAGGATCTAGCTTTGGAATTTGCTTCAGAACTTTCTTCTAAATATTAAATAGACAGAAAAACACAGAGCTACTATAAACATCCAAATACAGAACAATTCATCTATCTTTTCTTTCATCAAAACAATCATACACAATACAATCCATGGCTTCAGACAGAAATAACAGAACAGAACAGAAAAGCCATGACTGTACAAAAATCAAAAGTACAAAAAATACATAATCTCATATCAGACATAGAATTTATAGTCCAAGACTTCCTTCCCTTTCCCAGAACCTGAAAACCACGCAGAAAACAAGGATGAGCTAACAGCTCAGCAAGACATCAATCACCAATCAAAATAGTCAGAAACTCACATCAGAAAACGTATCAGAAGAGTATCCGTACAGAAGTCGAACAATCGTACAGAAATCGTATAACAGACAGAACAAATAACAACTCCATCAAAAATCAAACATCGGATACGGAAAGCTGAAGTCATATCAAAATTCAAGTTCAAATCATAGATCATAAAGCTTCAAATCACAGATCAGATAGGATCATACAGAATAACCAACAACGTACAAAACTCATAGCAGAAATAATCACATTACATCTTTACAGAACAAATAATTTCAGAATTGAACTTCTTTCCAGATGTCAGAACTTCCCCTTATATCTCCCTTATGCTTATAGCACCAAAACTTCCCCTTATGACTCCCTTTTTGTGCTTATAGCACCAGAACAGAATAGATATACATAATTTCAGATTTTAAAACTTTCATTTATGTCTCCCTTCTCGGACCCAGACAACGGAATCACATAGGATTCCAGCCCCTTATAACTCCCTTGTGATAGCATACAATTAATCAATTCATTCAATGTACAATCCAGGATAAAAGCAGAATTTGTACGAAAAACCAGCGGCATAACGTTAGTATACGAAATTTACACAAAATTCACAGATTCAAAAATTTACCAAATTACCACAGAACATTCACAACAACATTGTAAGACTTTCATTGTACTGACAAAACATTTTTCAACATCCTGATAATTTGCAGTTCAATTAAAACACCGCAGAATTCAAAATATTCGGTAAAAATCTTCCAGAAAATACTTAAAACGTGCACAATTATCATCTCAGGAACATACCAAAAGTTACGAGGTAAAATCTTTGTCAGAAGAAAATAATACCAGAAATTCGCTAACGGAAACAAAATCCGGAACAGAAAAGTCGTCAAAATCCACTTCGTCACGGACCATCCTGGGAGGAAAACAGCCTTTACAGTTACAGTCAACTCACGAGCTAACTTATTGTAAAAGAGAGAAGATAATTCATATTAAAGTAGATAATATAATAACATATTAAAAATAATAAAAAAAAAATCACTTGGAATAAGGAAGATATAAATTTTAAATATTTTTGGTAACTTTATGTTAAAATTATGAAAATTTACACATTCTAAGTGTTTTATTTTATCATGTTTCAAATGAGCCAACTCACGAGCTGACCAATTGGCAATTGAGTCAGGACTGGCTCAATCTTGGTTAGTTAGCTCATCAAGCTTGACTCATGAGCCATTTATTGAGTCGTGCTCGAGCCGAGTCACATGTTGGTTTGACTCAATTACACCTTTTGTTTCCACCATTTGTTTACCTTTTATCTAATTTTATTATTAGAATTCAAGTTGAAGTGGAGGAATGCATCGGGATTGTTGTGTGATAGAAAAATACTCCTCATACTTAAGGGAAAGATGGTGGTGAGATTTGCAATGCTTAATGGCGTTGAATGTTGGCCATTAAAAGAGAAGTATAAAATTAAGTGTTGTAGGGATGAGGAAGCTGAGATGGATGAGTGGCTTTACCCTTAGAGATTGAATGCGAAATGAGTATATATGTGAATAGGTTGGAGTAGCTCTAGTGGAAAATAAGATTAGAGAGAGCCACTGCCTTAGATGGTTTGATCACTTAAATCGTCGACTTTTTTATGACCAGATTAGGAGAGTATATGTATTATATTCGACCTATGTTAATAAATATAGAGGTAGGCTTGAAAAGACTTGTCTAAAAAGTATTAGAAATGATATATTTTTAATTATATTTAAATGAGAATTTGACTCTAAGTAGGACACAATGAGGAAAAGTTGTTCATATAGCTGACCCCGCATAGTGGGATAAAGGCTTGATGTTGTTGTTGTTCTTTGTTTGTTGTATTTGATCTCACCCTCTACATGTTAGAAATCAAGGCCTTTCAAACTAACTTACTTCACTTTCTCTCTTTTGGATCCTTCGGTCATGTCTCCTAGTAGGAACCATGGCAACCAATTTCATGCTCGTTGATGTTGCTTGATTCAACAGTCCAAAGAGGAAAGAAACCAAACCTGATCCCTTCTCCTCTTTTGGATTTTTTGGCAAATTACAAGATACACCTCATTCTTGGCCTATAATAAGGAAATTAGAGGTACAATAAGATGAATTCAGATGGTAGAAGCATTGGAGGACACTCAGCCAGAGGAGAAAAAAGGGTTATGATGTGTTTTCCAAAACGGATTGTCTCCTCATATTCTAATGGTAATATCTTTTCATATTTCTTAGTAAATGTTATGTTTTTCTCTTATGTTACCAATCTTTTGTGCATATTCATTTATTTGGTCATATTCACACTCCTTTAATAAATTTAATTAGATTCACCTGATAGGATACTTTATAGATTGGGAGGCATTGTGTGATCTATTTACATTGCTTTAGGTAGTTGGACGAGAAAGTCACTTTTCTAAAACCTACATAGGATAATTAGGTGCATACTTGCACATCAAACCCAAAGATTCCCTTCACCTAGGAAAAAATTGTTTTGGTTTACATATGTAAAGGGGACTTTTGCAATTAAGTTTTTGTTTTATGCAATTTCAAGTTTTTGTAATCTAAGAGTAGAGTAGCCCTTGGATGTATTGTTAGAGGAGTTTGATTCTTTTATGCCCGCAACTTTGAGAAAAAAGATGGAAATGATTCCTTGACTATCTTTATGGGGTCATTTTTATCTGAGCTATCCAATATATTCAATTTAATTCCTTGATTCTTAAAAATATGATAAAAACTATTTTGAATTAGATTTGAAAAGTTGAGGGATTAGGGGATTAAATTGAACACATTAGATAGTTCGAGATTAAAATGTCCCTTTATAAATTGTTTAGAGATTATTTTGACATCTTTTATGCATTATAGTACTGTTATGGATATAAAGTGATAACATAGGAAAATGACAAAATAAAAATTTGATAGAAAAATATAGAAGAATGGTGTCTTTATAAATTTTTTTAATATTTGATGTATAATAAAATAATTTGAACATACAATATAAGAGATAAAAAGCAGGTATAGATTGATAAAAATGAATAGGAAAGATTAAGAAAACCTCATATTTGAAAAGGAAGATACCTCACACAGAAGGTTTTAGATATCGCTCTTGAGCACCGATCAAAACCTTGAAGTAGATTAAAGTAAGAATGGCCTTCACATCTAAAATAAGATTTATTAACGCCCCCATATTTCTTTAATACCTATAATACATCTATTTGCAGATGCAAAAGAAATTACAACCTTATAAAAATTATTTATAAATTACTAATAAACTGCAAATTGTTTCCTTAACCTAATGAATTGCTAACAAGCTATGCTCAAACTTAATAACATAAAATAAATAACCCCAACAAAAAGAAAGACCATGAAGTCCACCCTAATGGAATGACTCAAGTGGCCATGATGAAATAAACATTCATATTTTTCGTTACTTCAATACAAGTCTTTCCAACCTTTAAATCTGATGCAAGCAAAAATTTGGGAGAAGGCCCCAATTTTTTGCTAACAAAAGAAAGCTCTACTAGGTAATAGAAAAGACACAAAAGGACACAAAATAGACGAATAAACTAAAAACAACAACTTTTTTTCATAATATAAAAGACTTACAAACTTGACTCAAACAAAACAAGACTCTTACAAACTTGACTCAAACAAGACACCCTAAACTTGCTTACTTTGAGAAGAGGGATACATGTGAGGTGGTCACTTGCGGAGAGACGAAACAGGTTAGAAGCCAAGACGAAGGGCGGAAAGAGATCGCAAGATTTCTAGAGGAGGTGAAAAGAAAAAGTGGACAAAGCTCGCAAGCTTTTCCAACAAAACCCGCAGGTTTACATTTCCAAAAATCATTCACATAACATATTCTAAACAACCCAAAACATCTCTATTTATAGGCACAAAAGAAGGAATACAAACAGCACCAAAAACCTTTCATATTCTATATTAAATGAGGGAGATGAAAAGCCAACAATCAACACTAAAAACAAAGCATTAAAACCACGGAAACACCCCCCCATCAGCCACAGGAAAGTAGCCCAGGCGGAACCCGAAGAGGCAGCCGCAAGAACCAAGGAGGCCTGCATGGAACCGAGGCACCAATGCACGGGAAAGGGCACCCAGCATGGAAAACCAGCAGCCAACCGGGGAAACCAAGGAGCCATGGCACAAAAAATAGCCACCATAGGGATTCCAAAAGCCATTTTGTTGGAATCCCAAGGGACAAACACAGAATTTTAAAAAATAAAACTATAAATAAAAAGCTACATAAATGAACTAAAACCTAGCTAATAATGAGCTAACCTTTAGTTCAATAAATGAACTAAAAACCAGCTCATAAATGAGCTAAATTCCAGCTCAAAATTTATTGAGCTTGTAAGCTCAAGGGAAGTCAAAACCAACTCATTTTGGGTTTGAGTTGACCCCCCCTTTGCCTACATCAGACTCCCCTTCTTAAGAACTCATCTCCTGATGAGTTAACTTATGATTTGACTACCAAGACTCAAAACTAACATGAAACTAAGACTCACAAGACTCACAAGATTTACAAGACTTACAAAACTTGATTTGACTTGACAAACTGACTCTCAAACCTAGGACTTCCTAACTTGCTCTGATACCAAATGATGCAAGCAAAAATTTGGGAGAGAGCCCTAAATTTTTGCTAACAAAAGAAAGCTCTACTAGGTAATAGAAAAAATACAAAAGGATTCAAAATAGACGAATAAACTAAAAACAACAACTTTTCTTCATAATATAAAAGACTTACAAACTTGACTCAAACAAGACAAGACTCTTAGAAACTTGACTCAAATAAGACATCCTAAACTTGCTTATTTTGAGAAGAGGGATACAGGTGAGGTGCTCACTTGCGGAGAGACGAAAGAGGTTAGAAGCCAAGACGAAGGGCGGAAAGAGCTCGCAAGATTTCCAGAGGAGGTGAGAAGAAGAAGTGGACAAAGCTCGCAAGCTTTTCCAACAAAACCTGCATGTTTACATTTCCAAAAATCATTCACATAACATATTCTAAACAACCCAAAACATTTCTATTTATAGGCACAAAAGAAGGAATACAAACAACCCCAAAAACCTTTCATATTCTATATTAAATGAGGGAGATGAAATGCCAACAATCAACACTAAAAACAAAGCATTAAAACCACGGAAAAGCCCCCCCCATCAGCCACGGGAAAGCAGTCTAGGCGGAACCCGAAGAGGCAGCCGCAAGAACCAAGGAGGCCCACACGGAACCGAGGCACCAAGGCACGGGAAAGGCCACCCAGCACGGAAAACCAGCAGCCAACTGGGGAAACCAAGGAGCCATGGCACGGAAAACAGTCACCATAGGGATTCTAAAAGCCATTTTGGAATCCCAAGGGACAAACACAGAATTTTAAAAGATAAAACTATAAATAAAAAGCTACATAAATGAACTAAAATCTAGCTAATAATGAGCTAACCTTTAGTTCAATAAATGAACTAAAAACCAGCTCATAAATGAGCTAAATTCCAGCTCAAAATTTATTGAGCTTGTAAGCTCAAGGGAAGTCAAAACCAACTCATTTTGGGTTTGAGTTGACCCCCCCTTTGTCTACATCAAAATCAGTGATGAACAACCTTCTTTTTAATTAATAAGAACTAAAGTCTCAAATTGTTCTATAATCATCAAGAGAGGTTTTTGCACGTTTTAATGCTAATCGAATCATCTATACATACCCAACTATAGAAGCCCACACAAAGTAATGAAAACAGAGAAAATTTCTTTCTTCAAGCTTCCATAATGTTGATGTATATTGAATAACATTTAATAAGAGATTATTTGTCATTGCAGGTTCATACTTCTGGCAAAGCTTGTGCAGCTAGTTACCCTTGTTGTGTTCAGAATAAGATAGTGTGGTTTTGGCCAAGGACGGAGCCTCTATACAAAAATATATTGATGAAGTGCAAACCTCCCAGTATCCCTGAACTTGATGATCCATCATACGCCAGTTCAATGGGCATTCGAGATATGTCCTATGGGTAATATGGTGCTAAAATTTTCATTATCTTATACTTTCCATGCTTACAGCTCCTGCAAATCAGAAATGGTTATAAGATACTTTTTCTAGCCAACATTACAACCCAAAATTTATTCACCCTTGCGGAAAAAAACACCCTGGTTAGCATTCTGAAATATTCAAGCAATGTGTAATAGGGTCAAATATGCTGATAGCATTGTCAACTAAAAATAAATTCATCTTTTCAAGCTTTGCTTAGGAATTATCTGCCTTCATTTTCAAGATCTAGCGGCAAAGGATTTCAATTAAGTGGTACTGATTTCAGTTCATTTTAATCATTCCTGCCCTCATTTGTTGTGTAAATGCGAAATTTTCCATGTCATGCTGGGTTCAATGATCATACTATGTGTTATCAGGGTTTAAGATCAAGTCATGCCAAGGTTTATATTAAAGGAATCATATTTTGAGGAAGCTTGTATGGTATGTAAAAGATCATGTTATCAAACATGAGATTTTTTTTGGTTCTTTATATATCAATGATTAAGAAAAAAAATTGCATACAACTCTGATTGATAGGTTGCGTATTGTCTGCTTGACAGATTGATATGGCTTAGGCAAGGTTGTGAAAATCAGACCGGATAATGAACCGGAAGAATGAGAGGTTCATGGTTCGACTCGTAATAAATATTAATTTTATTTAAATATAACATAATTTACATAATAATGATGCAATCATATAAAAAAATATGGCTGAAAATTAAACAGAATAAATAATCATGAAATATAAAGCATGAAAGAATACTTATTTTAATTGAAGACATAAAATATCGAGAAAAAAGTAATAGTTCTCATTCAATTGTTCATATCATTTTACAAAAAAAATTTATAACTCAAAACAGTCATGGTGATTCTAATAATCATCCCCTAAATTTATGTGATCAAATGATGGGTTTATTTGATCATTATATTATTATTTGAGTTCTCATTTTCATATTTTGGATTTGTGTCTAAGAGAAGTAAGCTTTTGAGTATTTAGTGATCTTTAACCTTCAAATTTTAAATTCTCTTGCATGATCTATATTCATTGCATCATTTCTATTACATTAGGAGACCTAAAACCTAAATTGTCCTACTTCAGATTATTATTAGAGCTTATGATTACATTATCATGTTAGGTTCAAGTTGGATATTTAATTGAGTCAATTAAAAAAAAAACAAAGATGCAATTTAAGCAAAGTTTTGTAAATTACAGTTCGAGACTACTGCAACGTGATCTTTGTGACTCATTTGTAGTAAATTAAATATCCCTTTGCCCCTCCCTCTCTCTCCAATTCAATTAATCCGCATTAATTCCCTTCCATTAATCTCTCCACTCATTTGGGAATTCTTTTATTTTATTTTTTTACTCCTCTTCCCTCCTACCTAGCCGACGCCCCTCCTCTTGCTTCCCCATCTTCTGAACCTTAACTTTCTCACCAAATAGTTCATCTTCCTAGTCCCTAATCTCCCACAAAGTGCTGTCCAGATTTTTTTGGACATTCAATATTGCTTTCCAGAAATTTCAGCACAAGAGAACTAGCCAATCCACGACCCAAATATCCCTAAGTGCTGCTCAGAAAATTTCCCACAGCTAAGCAAAGTCCTGAGATCCAATGCAAGCTAATTTGCTGTCCAGACGTCCGGAATCGGTCCAAGTTGCTGCCCAAACATTCTGAAGGTGCTAGGTTGCTGTCCAAGACAAGTGAAGAGGGTGCGTGTTGCTATCCTCTCTTTATCGGCTCCCAAAACAACTTCATCGAAGCCTATTATATTCTTCCTTTGGGTAAACTCTTTCCTTTTCCTTTTACCTACTTATTCCCTCTCAATTGTGGCATCATAAAGATTGTGCAAACTTTTCCGCAAGCCAATTTATTAAGAGTGTGAGTGGACCCAACTAGTGACTAGTGTAAGTGTTAATTTAGGGATTTCCTTTGGAACTCCCAATGTTTTGCTAAGCTTGATTGATTTTATTCATGTATGATTCTAAACGATTATCATGTAGTTTGGCCTAAGCTACATCATCCTTCTTATCGTATTTAATCTCTGTTTAGATTGCTGTAAATTTGGATAATTATTGTAGCTCTAATCTAAAGGCGTTAATCTCAACATTGGATATTTGCATATACACATAATTTCTACATCACTTATCCCTTGATCCATGAAGTTCTTTGATTTTGGCCTCAATTTGCAGTGTTAATCACTTCCACGCTACACATGCTTGTTGATTTTCCTCCATGCCTTTATGCTCGCTACTAACATTTGTTGCTCTTGTTGGATTCCTTCAGTTCCATCTGCTGTTAACATTTCTATAATCCTGTTTATTGAATTTCTGTGTATCATTGAGCTCTCAGCTTAATGAAGCTTAATTAATCCCGTGATTCCATAAAGCACATACTTTGGTTTCAGAGTTTTCTGTTTGAATATTGAAAAAACCATTTCCAGTACCCTAGTTTCATTGAAGACATATTACAATATCTCGTGATTTTTTTTTGGTTCTCATTGGAGATTACGTTACATCGTAATGTTCTTTTCTTTTTTTCTCGTATGGTTTACTTTCAGCTTAGTTTTTTGCTTGTTGTAATGTTTTGGCCTATTTTTTTAAACCTGGCATTGCTAAATGAATTGTTTTATCTTTCAGGTACGAAGTTCTGATAGAAAATCTCTTGGACCCTGCTCATGTACGATATTCACACCACAAAATAATGACAGTTTCTAAACAACCGTCATCGCTTACCAGATATGCACTTCTTAGCAAATTATTATATTATATTTGATCTACTTGATGTTCTTTGAATGATTTTATAAATGCAGTTTATTCTTTTTACTTTTTTGCTCTGTTGACCGGCTCTGTATTGTTTTTTTTTTTTCTAAAATACAGAAATTCCTTTCTTCCACAGATCGTGAAGGAGGCGTGCCTATAGTGATAACAGTAGAGGAATCAGATATTAATGGCTTCCTTGCAAAGCAGGAATTTGGATATGGCAAGTTTGTTGCTCCTTGTTTAGTTCATATGTTCCCTGGCTCTGGTTCTAATATTGGATCCGCTTCATCTTCAGACAGCAAAGCGGTAGCTATTTAGTTTTTTTTTTTGGTTTTATTCTGCCTAATTTTTTAATGTCTTTTTTCCTTTAATTTTCTTTAACTTTGGTAACCGTTAATCACCTACATTACTGCAGGGTCAACGAAAATTTCATATCATTGTCTACTGCATTCCAGTTAGTCCTGGAAAAAGCAGATTGATTTGGTCCTTTCCAAGAAATTTTTCTGTTTGGATTGATCAAATTGTTCCACGCTGGATGTTTCATGTTGGACAAAATTTAATCCTTGATTCTGATATGCACCTCCTCCATGTAGAGGTAACGCTAATATGCAGCTTAAATTATGATTGCGATAGAAATCAAAGCTTGTTTTGCTAGTTAGTCAAGTGGACTAATTATTATTTGAAGAAGAAATTAGATACCTTAAATCCAATTTTTTATTTTTAGATCATTATCATAAGGTCAATTTTGTTTTGTATTTGGTAATCCTATCACTAAACCGATGTAGATCAAATTCTTGTTATTTTAGTATAGATCTCGATTAGAATGAAGAGCTGGTTGGTGACCTTGCTCTTAAAATTGCAGAGCTTAAACAAAGGTTGTCATCCACACTTGGTGTGAGCAGTCGCATAAAGCCTGTGGATGACTTTTATCATTCATATATATTTGCAAATATATAAACATAACGGATTACTTGTGGCCTATTTATATAATATAATATGTATTAAGTGAACCACATAGTCCATAGGCTTTTACCCGGGCAACAGGAGAAGCCTTGATAGATTTTAGGTCCAGTTACCATCACAACTCGCTTAGCCCTAGTTCTGAGAAGACTAAGCCTCACTCATCTTTTCATGTGGTTTAATCTAGCTGAGACTTGTTTAATAAATTTGGTTGTTATTATTGTCGACTCAATTTTGTGAGAAGTATATAACCAGGCTGTTCCCCTCTTATGGATTGATCTTAATGGCTGATTGTAGGTATTGAAAATAATTTAGGCTAAGATTTGGTTCACTTGATTCCATATGGTTGTTGGTATTGAGTTTATGTGAATCTCTTATGGAATCGTCTTGAAACTTGGGTTGATTTTATTTCATAACTAATATATAGTGAGAATCTTTGGTTTTTGTTTGCACCATCACATCTCTCTTGTTTCCTCGATTGAAATACCCTTGTCTTTTAGTTTTTTTTTTTTTTTTTTTTTTTTTTTTTTTTTTTTTTTTTTTTTTTAAGGATTTTGTTGGCTTTGAGATGCATATGCGAATGTAAACTTTTTGAGGTAAAGCTATTGTGAATTTTTCGTAGGTTTTCTTCTGTCTTTTGAGCGTAGGTGTACTTGGGATATTTGAAAGGTTGGTGAGACTGTTGGGCGAGATGAGGAGTAAACACCATAATGACAAAACAAGCAAAAAAGTAAAAACAGCGAAAATAAATGACACCAGGATTTAACGTGAACAAAATTCAAAATAAGGAAAAAACTACTAAGCTGCACCACACAAAAAAAGTTGGATTGTTGTTTTGTCTTATGGGGTGTTACAGAACTCTAGCTCGATGTACTTTGCGGTTGGATTCTTGTTGTCTTATTCTCTGCATAGCTGGCTTAACCTAAAAAGCAGCTAAAATTTAACTTGTAAGGTGTGATAATAACTACTTATTAAGAATTGTTCAGATCATCTTTCTTATGCATCCTGGTCACATTAGCCACATGATAAGGTCTCAAGGTTTGAGCATTTCATGAAAAAAATTTAGTTATTTTATTCTCTTTGGTTTATTTTAGAGATCTTTTATAATGTTAATGATGTGTTACGAGTGAACATTGATCGTACCTTCATCTTCCATTGGTCAAAATCTGGATTAACAGGAGCGAATTATTGCTGAGATTGGCCCTTCCAACTGGGAAAAAGCTTGTTTTGTGCCAACTAAGTCGGATGTCATGGTTACTGCCTTCAGAAGATGGTTTAAAAAATACTCAAGCTGTCAAGTTGACTGGGCAAACAAGTCTCTAGGCTACCTACCTCCAACTCCTCCTAGAGAGCAACTTCTGGACAGGTATTCTAAGCAATGTCGAACATTTTGTTCAGCACTTTACATTCTCATACATCAGGACACTATTGCAGATAACGCATTTTTTTTTTCTTTGAAAAGCTAGAGCATTTTCTGGGTGCTTCGTATATTATGTCTATACATTTTTTTGAGCTCTCGAGGGATGTTAGACGCATAATAGGAGCGTTGGGTTAGGATATTGTCCAAATTTTAGGGCATCTCCAGGCGAACTCCAAACGATTGTAAGACGTAAGTTGGTTTGCTCCATTCAAATGACAAAAAAATCGCTAATCCGTGGAGGGTGAACAGTGCGATGCCTTCACCTATGCGATTTTTCTGCTCAACCGGATTTGTCGAAGAAACGCGCGAAAGAAGAAAAATACGATCACCTTCGCAGAAGCGCGCAAAATGGAGTTCGACCGGAGATGAATTATGACATTTTTGAGTTTCACAGCATTTTGGAGTGAAAAATAGAATTTTCGGTTGGAGATGCCCTTAATTAGGTTGAGTTTAAATTTTTATTTGATTTTTTTTTTAAAATTGGTGCAATACTAAAAATATTTATATATTACATTCACCCAAAGCAATTCTAAATATTATAAAATCCATCCTGGCATCCTCATCTGATTTTTTTTCCAAAATATTATAAACAAGTGGTATCACTCTAGTTTAATTCTACACTTAATCAATTTTATTATAAATTATCCTTTCATTCTTCATTTCTACCACTCTTTTTTTATTTTACACACTTCAAGTGTTATTAAGGCTTCGTTTGGGACGCCTTTCTTACTGCTTCTTAAAGCAGATTTCTAGTATAAAAATTGAGTATTTAATCCTATTTTTTTTATCAAATTTTATGCAGAAGTCTCTATTATAAGTATAATAGATGTTAATTTTTAACTATAAAAAAATTTAATAGTCATGTCCAACCTGCTTATGGTTCTTGTATATTTCAAAAAGTATGTTATTTGTGTCTCTAACTTTGCTTTCATCTACCACATCCTTTTTCTCTGATATTCTCTGAAGTTATCATTCTGATTTCTGTCAGGTATTGGACTCATGTTGTGCAGTGCAGAAGCTGTAGCTTGGCTTTAAAGGTGCTGAGAGTAGTTGAAGCTTCTCTTCCAATTCTTTCATTAATTTTGATCGGAGTAGTGGCTGCTTCCAAAGCAAGTGTAATGTCTGCAGCAATAAGAACTGCAGTTGTCTCCATGGCAGTGCTCCTTTTTGCAGCTTCCAGGTGGCTCTCCCACTTTATATACAAGACCTTCTATTTCCATGACTACAACCATGCTTTCATCTGAATCAGAAGCTCCAGTTCTCTCTTTCTCACTATCACATTGTAAGTAAAAGGAAATCTTCTTTGTTAAAATATTCTTATTTGTGTATATTTATATCAAATGTAGCGTAATTTGCCAATGATAGGTTTTTGAATCATTCAATATATGCATGTCAATGGTGATCGTCATATTTAGCATGAACAAGCACATATATCACTATTTGGATGTGATGGGAGTAGTTTTACTTATGCAGTTAGTTGAAGGAGACCCTAAAGCGATTAGTTTGGTTAAATTTGCATTATAAGGGCATCTTCAACCGAAAAATTCATTTTATACTCCAAAATGCAGTAATTCAATTGCAAGAACTTCATTTCTTTCTCCTCTTTCGCACACTTCATCTTGCTGTGAAGGTAACTATCTTTCTCCTCTTTCGCGCGCTTCTTCAGCAAATCCCGTAACAAAAAAAAAAAAATTGACGTAGGTGAATAGTGCGATGCCAATATTGGCGTCGCACTGTTCTCTTACCAAATTTTGGTGTGAGATTTATCATTCAAATGGAGCGAATAACGGATGACATATCACTGTATGTAGTTCGGTTGGAGATGGTCTAAGCGAGTGGTATGGATTTCTCTTATGTGGTTAATTGTGAAGGCATTAATTCATTGCTTTCAAGTTGGAACGTACAAAACATTGATTTTGTTGATTTCCCATCACTCTTTTTAGCTGATTTTTTTTTTTTTTAATATCGATGAATTAATGCTCATGGATCGGCTCATATATGTAACCAAACAAGTTTGAACTAGTTTTTAAATATTCGATTGTTAAATAAACAAATATGAATAACTGTGTTCTAACTCATTTATATTCATGAATAATATCATTTAAAACTTGTGAACAAGTTCGATAAAAAGCTCGTTAAGAAGTTTGTTTAAATTTTTATTTTGTATATTTTTACATAATTTTTAGTTTTATTATAATGAATTATTCTTGTTATATAAAAAATTAATAACATCTTATTTATACAATTTCATTATAATGAATATGTTCATTAATAAGAGGTATTTATTCATGTTTGTTATATTTTTTATTTAAAGTGTTTATGAACAAATTTGTTTATAAAATAAAATAATTTTACGAGCTTATTTGTAGATTGAAATCACTATCTATATATGTTTGCGAACGACTCTAAATGATTGTTTGTTACTAGGATCGATAAGACTCGTTTGTTTAAAGTTCGATAAGTATAAACAAGATGAATATGAACCAAATATAGTTCAAATATAAATATTTATTCTTTTAAATGATTAACTAATATTAAAATATTAAAGTATTTCTTATTAAATTTCATTAAATGTGATTAGGGATTATTTAGAGCTATAATGGAGAGCCTTTTAAGTACAGTAATTTATCTCAATATAATTATTTATTTATGTGATTGATTATTTAATTTAGTATAATTGAGATTTTATTAGCATATAATTTTTACAATGAACCTTAAGATAATCAATTAGTAGATTAATTGGCTAGAGTGATTGGTAATTAAGGAATTATTTAGGTTTGTTGTGGACTAGAAAATACGCGGCGATAGAGATTTAATTCTGCGTCTTAACGTTGTACGTATAACTAGCTCACACACAGAGAACACAAGATTTTTTACGTGGAAAACCCTTAAAAAGGGAAAAACCACGAGGCCTAGCCCAGTTGAAAATGATTCCACTAGACTTTGAGTTGGTTACAAAGGACTGAATCACCTCCAAGGGTGATCAGGTTACAATCAGTTACTTAAGTAAGACGTCAGGTCTTTGGGAAGACGTAGGGACTGAATGTCGGGTCCTAAGTAAGACGTCGGGTCTTCAGTAGGACGTAGGGACTGAGTGTCGGGCCTTGAACAGGACGTAGGGACCGAGTGTCGGGCCTTGAACAGGACGTCGGTTCTTTGGCAGGACGTCGGGTCTTCCACTAAGAATTTGGCCAAAACCTGTGATGATTCTTTCGGGAAACATTAAGCCATTATCGTGAGCATTCATGGCAAAACATTCTATGCTTCTGTCTCATCTTTGTATAGCAGCCTGAAAGCACAAGTAAAGCGCCGCAAGTAAATGGAGCGCAGAAAAGCGCAGAAAAGGCGCAACTAAGGCACAACTATACAGACAACTATAGGCGCAACCTTTTAGCAACCGTCATACGCGCAATAATATCCAACAAGGTTCAATTTTTTTTTATCTTTATCATCTTCCGATCCTAAAATCAATAACTGCCGAAAAGCTAAGCAACAACAAACACTTAGAATTTTTTTTTTTTACTTTTTCGACATTCAAGAAATTATTCCCTTGCTCTTACAAAATGTCAAAAATAAAGAACACTCCGCTAAGCTAATGAGCTGAAACCTACGTCTTCTTTTCTGCGGCGACTGATAAGTTAAAAACTAGACTGTTTAGACCAACTTTCTAACTCCGTTTGTCTTGCCAAGAAACTTATGCGGTATGGCCTAGATTGAAACCCCAGATGGAATTTTCCGGGCTAAGTTAGGTTTCCGATTCGACATTCAAAATCGGGCACCAGCCGCTTCTGATTCATGCATGCCTGTTCGATTCAAATGGCACTCGCCCTCTTACCGCACTCCTCTTTCGTGAGCCAGCCTCCATTTCTTATTCTGCGAATTGTTAATTGGGTCATTTTTTCTTCTACAGCAGTTACGCATATTTACGTTTTATGCGCGGGCACAGTATCAAAATGAAAACAATAAGGGCAAGTGTTTAGGATAGGAGGAACCTTCAGAAAAGATTCTAATAAGTAGCTGGTATTAAAAGTTTGCGAAAGATATATTTGGAGGTATGTCTGTTATCTATTTGCGCTCTTTGGTTGTCTCGGATGTTTTCTACGTTTTTTGTGCTGTTTATGAGGTCTAGTGTGATTAATTGCTCGTTTTAGTGAAGCTTGTTGCTTCATTCTAATATATTATATGAAATATGCCTAATGCATTTTCATGTCCCCAGGTATTTGTTCTGTCCGCGTTCTTCTTGGTTTGTGTTAGCAAGTCTTGTTTAATTCTGCACGCATATCTGGCGCGTGTTTAGTTCGTGTGTTTTTTTATTTTTTTTTTTGTAGGCCGGATGGAGGAGGTGTGGGGGCTAGGAGGAGGATTGACGAGTTGCGTCCGACGTTGAGAGGAGAGAGAGAGAGAGAGAGGAGAAGAGAGAGAGAGGGAGAGAGAGAGAGAGAGAGAGAGAGAGAGAGGAGAGAGAGAGATGAGAGAGAGAGGAAGGAGAGGAGAAGAAGAGAGAGTGGAGAGTGGCAAGTGCAGGAAGAGTGAGAGAGGGGGATGGCCAAAGGATTTTGAGAAGGAGGCATGTTTCTTTCGCTCCATTTAATCGGAAGGGCAGCGTGTTTGGAAATAAGATTTGAGAACAAGCCCAATGCGCTAAGGAGCCAGCGCATTCAATAAATGCGCGCAACTGAGTGGCGGCATTCTTTGAATGCGCCAATCAAATTGGGCGCATTGGCAGAGTGATGCGCCTATATTCCAGCGTATTCTTTTAATTGGTGTCGTGATTTTGGGCGCTGAATGGGATTGTAGCGTATTCCTGGGTGTAAAGTCTTTTCCTAGTATTTATGGGTCTTTTCCCTAGGATTTACGTCGATATCGCAATATTAGATTGTGCGTAAGTGGTGTCAGTGAGGAGAGCTCACGTTGGAACCGGGATTAAAGACCGCATATTTCAACAAGAATTGTTATCATTTTAATGTAACAAATTAAATGGCAACACAATTTGAATATATTAAGCTTATTTTCTTAAATTTATTTTGAAATGAACCTAAAGTAAAAATCGTAATGTGTAAAAAATTTAAGTAATGATCTAGTTTAATATCCTAATTGAAATATTTAATGAAATTAATTGGTTTGATTATATTTTGATATATAAAGTCAATTTTCTTTGATATAAGTTATTTATAATTTATGAACCGTTTTGATATCTAATAGACTCATTTAAAGTATTTGTAATATATAATTTGATTTAATTAGATATAGATACAATCGGGTATTATTTCATAATTGTAGTTTAATGAATGTTAGTTGTTGATTAAATTTTGGAATGATATTAAGTTTTTTTTGGATGTGACATACAATTTTGAACTTTGTAACAACCTCAACGTTTTGTTTGTGAATGTTCTTATTTAAGTTTGTAAGGGTTATTTGTATTATTTTTTTAATAAATTTAATTTGTTAATGTTTGTTTTTTTAAAAAAGAGAAATATTTTATCATATTGAAATAAAATAGATAATATTTTTTTTTTTAGCATTTTCATTAAAAATACCTTTAAATCACTTGTTAGTACTGATCAATGAAAATGTGAGAAAAATGAACATATGATATATATGTAAGGCACATTAATATATTTGTTAAAATAGAGAAGGTTTTTGAATAAAAGTGTATTTGATATGAATTAGAGAATTTTGATGAGAACATGTTAGTGGTGTGAAATTTTAAATATAATTAATAAAGTTTAGGAATAGAAATGTAAATAATTTATAAAAAATTGAACTCAGAGGTAATGGTTTTTTCTCATAAATATCATATTTAAATTTGGAATAATGTGTTAGTATTCTAAGCAACGAGTTAATGTTAATACGCATAACGGGGTATATTGATTGAAAGGCATATTGAAAAAAATATTGTAGTGTGGCTAGATACAGATGCGCGATACGTGGCTTGCAGCTGCGGGTTAAAGTTGGACAGCATAAGAATTTTTCTGTGAACTGGATTGGTGGATAGAGGTTTGAAAATCTTTGCCTAGTTTAAGACTCCTTTTTTACCAATATACAGATATTCAGCTCTTGATATATTTCTGATAGTAAATGCTTTTGATAGGATGCCATACTTTTGTAAATGAAATAGGCAATGGTTGCAGGGCATCAGAGGGTGGTTGGATTCCTCAACATGACGACGACAAAAACCATCTTTTGTGTGCGTGGTGATTTTTCACGAACAAGTTCTTGTTGTAAGAATACTTATAGGTGTAAAGATGACTCATTATGATCCCTAATCTTTGTCGTATAAATTTCTCAACCCATTCAGTAGGATTTGTTGTCTTGCCATTCCACATACATTGGATGATGAGTTTTTGATAACTTCATCGAATATTACATCCTATAATTATGGTTTCCGCTCATACCAGACATTCATAATAGACAACATCGAAAGGTTGTTCAATTTGGCTCTTGTTTTTCCTCCTCCAAGAAATCATCGCATGGGATATGAAAACATAGAATTTGCAAATTCGAATTTGTATCATCATAGATCAACTTCTTTTCTTGGAATAATATGTAGGAAATCCCTTGAATGGTGAGCGCTTGATTGATGAGGTTCTTGAATGATGATGACATGATATGCTGAATATTTTAGGAAATGCAAGTGAGTATTCATTAGAAATATGATATGAAATTAATTTTTTTAAAAGAATGAAATTTAAACATTAACTCGATCATAAATAATAGTTTTTCAGTACAATAGGAAAATAATCTAAATAGTACTCTTTCTTAACACTAAATTTATTTAAAAAAAAAAAACACAGAACGCATAAAGTTTAAGGTTTTCGCTCTCGTTCTTTTAAAATACTTACAATTATTAAATTTAATCAAAAACTGGTTCTTTTGGCATCTACCGACTGTTTTCTTAAATGTTTTCAAAGTACAAATTTCTCAAATAATAAACACTTTTAATGCTTTTTTACACCAAGTCGAAATCAAGTATTTACGTGTTTGGTTTTTTAAACCGAAATCTCCCCATCTTTATTTTCTTCTTAATTATTTATAAAACAGTCGGTCAAGGGGAGAGCCAAGGCTAAGCGAATTCCAATATAATATCTTAATCCATCTAACAAAACAATAAACCATGATGAAAATATTAAAGGTGTCCCGCAAAATAAGCTCTCGACGCATAATTACAAACTTTAAATATAAACAAAATTTTAACTCCCAACCCCCTACAATGAACATACAAAAAGGCTCATAAATGATTCAACAAGCAAAATAATTAAAACTACGGAATACAAAACTTTTTCTGTCAAAATAGCATGAACATTTATATAAATTATAAACTTGCAAAACTATCAACAAGATATACAAATATAATACAACAAAAAGTAAAGAATGAACCTTCTCTTACCTCTTGAGGATTAGTAGAAAGAGCTTAATCGTGCCTTCTCCCCAGCACTCCCGGGCTTTTATAGCCAGTTTCTTATTATTCCCCAACCCCCTCAATACTCCCCGCGCACTGAATGCCCACCAAACCCAACATCAACCACCGCCGGAATCAGTGCGGAATTTGCGGATTTAGGGGAAACGACAGTGCCAAGAAAAAACAATAGAATGCGCCGGCTATATAGGCATTCTAATGAATTACGCCAGAATGTTTCGGCGCATTCTTCAAGAAGGCGCTGAACATTACGCCGCATTCATATAGATACGCATAAACATAACGCGTACTCTTATCAGAATGACGCTCTTTGTTATAAGGCGTATTCTTTTAAATACGTCATTTTAATGGCGAGTGCTTGCTTCTCAAATTTTTTGAGACACCACGCTGCATTCTCTAATAACGTCATCACCGTGGCTGCTCCGAAAATTTAGCCGAGGAGATATCCTGAGGGGTGTAGAGAGGAGAAAGGAATGTATAAATAACAAATTATAGAACTTTAAGTGTTATTATATAAAAAGTGGTATTCTATGCAATATTTTATAAATTTATTTTAATTTATGGTTAAATATCAATTTCAATAATGTTATTTTAAATTATTAATTTTAATGTAAGATTAAAATATAAAAAATTGTATATTATAATATTGGTTGAGTCATAGACTTTAATTTAAATATTATTTTTCATAAGAGATATAGACTTATTTTATATTTTAATTATTATTTTATTTTTTAAAATTTTATTTTTTAATATTTTTTATATATATCTTGCAATTTCTTGATCAGGGCACGATCTCGAACAAAAATCAGTTGGAACTTTAAAAGTTAATCCGAGGAGCATCTGAACTCCGAATTATCAGCAACTTTATAGTCAACTGAGCCGCTCAGGAATACAAACCCAACGACACTAAATCACTCAATCTGAGCCCAAATGAGTCCCAAACAAGGACCGAAGTCACTGTTGGAAGTTCGTACGCAACAATTCGAGTTACCAACGGTCCTAACCGGAATTTTGACGAGCTTCATATCGAATCGAGACGAATACAAACGATGCCCAAGATCTCGAATTCCAAAGTCATCCAAGACTTCAAATACTGACTAATGATCCACGTCGAAGGATTCAATATTAGGCGTTCATTTTAACCCACTCCATACTTGCCCATGATCTCTCATCAAATTTACCAGGCCATGCCAACTCCAGAAAAAATCTATAAATAGACCCTCATTTATCTTGAAGAAGGGCTCCGAGAAGACAGGAAGGAGAAAAAAGAAGAGAAGAATAGGAGCGAGAAGAGACTCTCCTCGGACCACCGCCGGAGTTTCCGCCCAAACTCCAAATGACGCTGGAATTCTGTCCGACTTCCCACGGGACGCAAGAATTCTACCGCAACTGTCCACGGGAATGCTTGAAATTCTTCTAATTAATGACAGAGTTCCCTCTTGATGGCCAAACTGCGCCAAGTGATGCAGGAGTTTCCTCGGCCACCAAGAAGACGTCGGACTTCTACATGCGCCGGACCTTAACTCTTCGCCAAGTTTCTACGCGACGCCCCGGACTTCTACATGTTACCGGACTTTTTGCTAGACGTATATCCGAAGATGGATTTCTTTCTATTATTGGAATTCTACCTGATGCCGTCCTTCTAACCTTCATCGTCAAACACAGTCCTTCCAACTCCGTCGCAAGACAACGGTCCTTCCGTCCTCCGTCGCCAGCCCGACTACGGTCCTCCTGACTTATTTCGCCCGCAACTACAATCTTTCCGACCTCTGTCGCCGCGCGACTACAGTTCTTCTGACTTACGTCGCCCACTAACTACATCCTTTCCGATCTCCATCGTCAGCCGACTACGTCCCTCTTTGACTTACGTCGCCCACGACTACAGTCTTTCCGACCTCCGTCCCAGTCGACTACGGTCCTTTTAACTTACGTTGCCTGCAGTCTTTCCGACCTCCTTCGCCCGTCGACTACGGTCCTCCGACTTATGTCGCCACCGACTACAGTCTTTCCGACCCTCCGTCGCCCGCCGACTACGGTCCTTTTGACTTAAGTCGCACACCGACCACAGTCTTTTCGACCTCCGTCGCCCGCCGACTACGATCCTTCAAACTTACGTCTCCCACCGACTACAGTCCTTTCGACCTCCGTCACCAGACTATGGTCCTGTCGACCAAACGAACACGTCAATAGAGATTCTTTGTATTCAAAAATGTAATGTACTCTATAAAATGTCATCAAGCTAAGGTCTTCTCCCAATGAAGGGCCTCATTTGTAATCAACTGCAATAATAGTGGATTCATTCAAAATTGCGCTAGGCCCCGTTGGTTTTTCTACATTTTCAGGGGTTTTCCACATATAAATCTTGGTGTCTCCTATGAATGCACTTCTCTTATCTGATTGCGTGCCGGATTTTCCGTACAACACTAAGACGTTAAACTTCATATTTCTCTACCGCCGTGAATACTCCTGGACGCAAAAAGTAATATTAAATAATTTAAAAAAAAGTAAATATTATTTATTTTAAATATTTAACTACTAATTTAAACTATTTTAAATATTTAACATTATATTTTAACTGTTTTTTAATAATATTTATAAATTTAATTGTTTTTAATATAATATAAAATATGATTCTTTTTATTTTTAAAATAAAATTTAAAATAATATTTAAATTGATATTTAACATTTAAATTATTAAAAAATATTTAAATAACTTTTTTTTTCAAGAATTTTTTTTATATGTTTAATCTTTTCTTGAAAATTTTTATTAAGAAATTAAACATATAAGTATATAACACGCCAAAATAATTAATATGCGCCAATTTTGAAACTTTGAATATGCCAATTATTTTGAAGAATTAAATCATTTTTAAATTCTTAAATAATTACGTGCTCTTTATAACTTAAAAACTTTTATATGCTCCGTATGGGAGCTTCCGGCGGTAACG
>NW_021318832.1:5005623-5126342 GCF_001605985.2 Dendrobium catenatum | reverse complement strand
CTCATCCTCAAATCTATGGATTCCCTAATTCACACTTTCCTCGCCTCCTCTCCTTCATCTCCTCGAAACCCAATCCTCCTCTTCGCTCTTCCAAACCATCAATATCCCAAGTTTCTCGCAAAAGCGTCAAACATAACGTCTCCACCTCCGATTCCCCATCCGTCGCAGTCCCGGCGGCGGATGTCCTTACTGCCGGCGAGATCCGCGGGGAGAAGTTCGATTGGTATTCTCATTGGTATCCGCTTGCGCCGGTGTGTGATTTGGACAAGCGGGCGCCGCGCGCATTGAGAGTGATAGGGCTAGACCTGGTGGTGTGGTGGGATAGGGAGGTGGGTCAATGGAGGGTATTTGCAGACCGCTGTCCCCATCGTCTCGCGCCGCTTTCCGAGGGGCGGATCGATCGTTGGGGTCGTCTCCAGTGTGTCTACCATGGCTGGTGCTTTGATGGGGATGGAAGCTGCAAGCTCATCCCTCAGGCGCCGGAAGATGGCCATCAGGTGAGCTCTTTTTTAGCGTCTGAATTGGTTCTTAGAGCTTTCGGTTGGGTTTCTACCCATTCAGTTGTTTGCTTGAACTTAGCAAAAATGCTTAGAACACAGTGAATACGTTACACTCCATGGCTAATTTAGATGCGTTTACGAAATCAATATGGATTTTAAACTCTACAGCACCTTCAAGTTATCTCAGAACTGATAATTTTGTTTTCACTTAGAAGATTAGTGCAAACACAAACCTCATCCTCAAAAACCTGTTCTCTCTAAAAGCAACCAAAAGGACTTCCTAGATGCTTTACAATTCTTTTTCATTTTTTAGCCGGCTGAAAACAATTACCTATGCGGCAGATAAGATTCATATTCAAGGATGAGGAAGACGAATGGGTTTAGAAGTTATTTCATATGAAATATGCACCATTGTGGTATCTACCTTTATTGATGCTCAATCACAATGCAAGAAGGTAGCCAAATTAGTTCTATTGAACAAAAATTAAGATGTTATCTTTTTAGAACCTGCTCTGATATGGGTGCCCCCAACATAGGAAGAACTGATAATTAAAATTTTTTCTTTGCTCGGAGGTCTGAATTTTTCAGGTGTACTCATCAAAATTGCTTTGGCACCTTTTCAAACTAAACCAGTTAAAATTAACCGTAAAATTCTTTCCTCTATCTTTCATGCCGCTGATATATATTAAATAACCGGTGATATATGATTTCTTTGTCTATATACTTTTGTAGGTTCATGCTTCTAGTAAAGCCTGTGCAACTAGTTACCCTTGCTGTGTGCAGAATAATATAGTATGGTTTTGGCCACAGACTGAGCCTCAGAATAAAGATATTTTGATGAAGAACAAGCCTCCTAGAATCTCAGAGCTTGAGGACTCATCATACACTTGGCGATGCGTGATATGCCTTATGGGTAAGATGCTGCAAAAAATTTCAATTGTGCTTTTGTACTTTTGACATTTACAACTCCTACAAATCAGAAATTTTTATGAGACAATTTTCATGACTAATAGACAGCCCCGAAGATTTTCATCTTGGCTAAGAGAGTGCCGTTTTTAATATCCTGAATTATCTTAGCAATGTCAAATTAGCGTCAACTATGCTTATGGCAGTGTGAAAAAAAAAATATCTTCGTAATTTATTGTTCTTGCAAATGATTTTAATGGTTCAGCTGCTAGTGATTTCAATTAAGTGTTACTGGTATCAGCTTATTTCAATTATTTACCTCCTCAACATTCCTATCCAAGAGGAATTATTTCATCTTAAGCCATATTTAGAAGAAAGTTAATGATGTATAGATGATCATGCTATCCCACAAGAGAATTTGGGCTTTATCTATTGTTGAGTGCAGCCGCAGCCAACCCTCTTTTTCTAGTAGGCTTTTAATTAAAAAAATGCTAAAATATGTGATTTTTCTTTTTTTATTATTATGTTTATTTCTTTCCTGTTTTTTCTTATGTAATCCTCTATATAAGGGGCCAAAATTTAACCAACATGGGATATGGAGTATTCCACTTTTCTTCCCCCTTATTTCTAATATAATTCTTTCTTACATGTTATGAGAACTAGATTCTGTCTAAGTGATGTCTGACAACTACAAGAGAGCCCTAATTGGGTCTAGAAAAGGAGAAATGATTGGTTTTCCCTCCACCTTAATCATTCCATCATTTCGTGAGTCTCCATGGAGCATTCACTGCTTCAAATCACTTCCAACAAACTGAATAGGAAGAATTGCTTTTAATGGTTTTGTTCAGTTCAATCGGTAATCCTTGAAAGAGGAACTTGGATACTTAAAAGGCACCATTCAATAAATTGAAATGGTCAACCCTTCCTTTTTATCATGTAAAACCAATAATGCCTTAGTAATGCCTTCGCTTATTAATTCTATGGAAGAATACATTAGATCCTTTTACTTTGTCTACATTATTGCTCAAATAACTAGGGAAAAAGTCAACATGGTGTGCTTAAATCTTGAACATTCTGCTCAATTGTTTGAATTATGAAATCAAGTTGGTGACCTCAAGCAAGGAAGCTTGAGTGTCATAAAAGACTTCACTACTCACAAAAATATGGCAAGAGCTAGATAGGTTTGAGCTAAATGTGTGTGGGGATTGTGCTTGTAAATACATCAAACTTATAAACAAAATGAGAATTTTTAATATTAAATTTACGTGAAAAGGTTGGAGTAGCTCCAGTGGAAGATAAGATTAAAGAGAGTCGTCTTAGATGGTTTGACCACATTAAATGAAGGCCTTTCAATGACCCAGTTAGGAAAGTTGAGGTATTAGATTTGACTTATGTTAAGAAAGGTAGAGGTAGACCTAAAAAGACTTGGGTAGAAAATATTAGAAATGATCTTTCTTTATTAGATTTAAATGAGAATTTGACTTTTAACATGACACAATGGCGAAAAAGGATTCATGTAGCAGACCTCACGTACTGGGACAAAGGCTTGTTGTTGTTGTTATTGTAGGTTTCAATAAAGAATTAGATTAGTGCATGAAAGAATCCTATAGATTTGTACACTTCTCAAAATTGAAGAAGCTTTTGTTGAAATCTGAAGGGAAGAAAGCAGACGAAGAAAATGCTAGGGGTACTAAAAATACTCTCATACTCGAAGGATCCGTTCTTTTCATAAGAAGTCTAGAGCAAAACCCATGATATGATCCAAGGTGTGGAAAGAGTGGTAATCTTTGATATGATGTCCGTAAAAAGACTAATTACACAACAAAAATAACAACAAGCCTTTATCCCATCATGTGGGGTCGGCTACATAAATCTTTTTTCTCCATTGTGTCCGATTAAGAGTCAAACTCTCAGTTAAGTCTAATAAAGAAAGTCATTTCTAATATTTTCTAACCAAGTTTTTTTATGTCTACTTCTACATTTCTTAAGATAAGCCAAATCTACATCTACTCTCCTAATCGGGTAATCGGAAGGCCGTTGTTTTATGTGATCAAACCATCTAAGACGACTCTCTCTAATCTTTTTTTTATTTACTTAAAAGCAACGTGGTAGGTTGGTTGAATTTTGACAGTAATATTAACTGTCATTTATTCAATTCACGAAAAAATTATACTAATTAATCTTTAAGTAATTAAGTATAAAATTATAACAAAGCACAATGTATTCGCCGCTTTGAAGATTTGCACTGTGATTTTTAATTCGGGCGAATGGTTTCAATTTTTGAAGACCCGCAGTAATTTTTAAACCGGATGGATGATTTTAATTTTTGAAGACATGCACCGTGATTTTTAATTTGGACAAATGATTTTAATTTTTGAAAACTCATGCTGTGATTTTTAATCCGGACATATTCTTTCAAATTCGTAGGTCTCGTGTCATTGATATATGATTTGGGCAAGATGAATTTCAAAATTGAAGGCTTTACGTCGTTGATCTCTGATCCATATAGAATGATTTCAAATTTGAAGACTTTGCGCCATTGATCTTTGATCCGGGTAGAAAAAATAATGGCAAGTGCCGTCCTGACCTCCCTGTGATGGAATGGGATATCGGGAGGCTACCGAAATTGCTTGAGGAGACTGTCGAATTGAAGAGCAGTGCAATCTAAATTTTAATTTATTAATTAGTTGATTAAATTCAATTAAAATTATTTAATTAAAATAAAATTATTTAATTAAAATTTAGTAATTGGAATAATTAATTAATTAAACTTAACTAATAAAAATAATTAACTAATTGAAATTGATTACTCAATTAATTGAAATTGCTTAATTAAATAATTGAAATAATTAATTGAAGTTAATTGATTAATTGAAATAAACTTATTTATTGAAATTAGTTAATTAAAATTAATTGATTAATTCTAATTAATTAATTAATCAAAGTTAATAAATTAAAATTAACTAGTTAATATTAATTAATTATTCCTGACAAAATTTAAAATCTAGGAGCAATTAATTATCCAAGAGCAAACTTAAGATTCGAGAGCCATAAAATTTAAAACAATTAATTGGTTGATTAAATTTTAATTAAATTAATCAATTAATTATTTAATATGGAGAGAGCCACTTTGGTAAGTGAGAGTTTTTCTTAAATAAAAAAAAAAAAGCAATATTTCTACTAATCAACATGTACAATTCAACACTGTACACTAAACTACAAACTCTCCAACTCAAACATAAAACTCATTCTCAAACTTAACACAAAAAACTCAAGCTTCTCGAATGCTCCTCTGCAAGCTTTCTAATGCTCATTCGAGCTCTCCAAAGTCTCTCATATGCAAGCTCCTACAAACATGCAATTAAAACTCATTAGCATTGAAATTAAATTACTAAAGCAAGAAAATAACAAGTGCTACACTAAACTATAATATTGAAAGCAAAAGAACAAGGTAGTGGTCCAATGAAGTAACTATTGGTACAGTAAAGTAATTACTGGTACAATGAAGTATATGTTGGTATACTGAAGTAACTACTATTACAATCTACGATACTGAAAGAAAAAGACCAAGATACTATAGTAGAAACACTAGTGTCACACAACAACAACTGTTGGTTAGTAAGTATTGAGCTGGTAAATAACAAAAAACTATAATCTAGTGTTAAGCTAGCAAACAACTGTTGTCCAATCTACCAACAAACAAAATCTCATAGACAACATCTAAGGAAGTCATAAGACCTGTTAACCAAAACTAACGGACAACTACTGTCGAGCTTGATTGTGAGACCCACCAATGGGTTACTTCCAAAAAGAAAATCAAGAAGACCCGTTCTACCAAAATGATATGACAACTTCTAAATGGAGTCTTAAGACCTATCAAATAAAACTAACGAGTATCTTAGTCTATTGGGCTGTTGTAAAACCTATCAGTGGATTACTTCTAATAGAAGCCCTAAGACCCGCTTTACAAGCTACTTTCAATGAAAGCCGTAAATCCCGATCTAAATTCAAGCACTTGGGCAACTCCTAAGTAGAGTCGTAAGTCCCGACCTAAATTAGAACACATGAGTTGTTTCTTATAGAAGCCGTAAGACCTACTTTGCGGGCTACTTTCAATGAAAAATTTAAACTCTCGGGCTACTTCTAATAGAAGCCATATGACTCGCTTCAATTTAAACATTTGGGTAACTTTTAAACAGAGTTGTAAATCCCAAACCAATTTAATTTTTGGATATTCTAATAAATGTAAACCCCAAAACTCAATAAAACTGAAATTTACATCTAACTACTTTAGTTTTCTCGGATCCCTAAGAGGAGGTAACCCATAACTGCCAATCAGATTTCTTGGACGCTATGATTAATGATTCTTAGTATTGGTATAGTAAAACCTACGATATACTTGGGACGATAGAACCAAGAGATCTTGATAGGGTTAACCTTTATTTTTTCCCTGTAATTGAAACTAAAAACACCTAAAATTATTTATCCTTAATCGAGAGTTCTCTCTTACGCGTTAAGAGGGATAATTAACTTTGACTGCTTACGCTCGTGGGAAGTAAGAACCCAGATCTAATTAAACTCCGACACATTCCTTAGGGAAAATATGATTAACTGCAATCTAATTTAAGGAGAATGAAATTCTATGTCTGTAAAATAGGATTCATACCGACGCTCCATTATTTTTCTTGAGCTAACAAAGAGTTTATCAAAAATATCTCAACTACCTTTGTTGAACATCCTCTTCTAATAAAAATAGTTTTTTATCTTCATCCTTAATAGAATTCACTTGAACTAAATCCTTACTACTTTTCTCTTTTTGTTTGGCTAATTTATACATATATATTTTGCCCTCCTTAGTATCTAATATATTATATAAATCATTAAAGCCAAAAGCTTTGCATCACATAATGTTTTTTAGACTCCTTACGGGCTCTTTATATATTTCACAATTATCAGAATTTTTACATATAAACCAATGTTTATAACAAATCTTCTTTTTTTTTAATCTTTTTTTTGTACATTTTAATTCCACCACTAATTATTTTTACTATTAGGAGCTTCTCCCTTTGATACTCTGAACATATTTTTTACAATTTTTTTAATATCACTAGTTACTTTTTCCCACGTAACGTTAGTTTCTTCATGCACATACAAAATCTTAATATTTATATTATTACTCTCAAAAGTATTTATGTTAGTATTTTTTAAATGCACATATTTAGTCCTATAATAACGTTTTATTGTATTTTTTATATTTTGCCCCTTTTTATTAAAGTCAAAAACTAATAAATGATTTTGAGTATATAAAATTTCATTTGGAATAACTTTACAATCTTTATAATCTAAATGATTTATTTTCTTATAACAAAATAACCAATCTAAGTTTTACTATATCTATTTCTTATAAGTGATGAGATGCTCATCTTTTTTCTTAAATAAGGTATTAACAATTTCAAAATCATAAACTAAAGAAATATAATATGATCTTACCAATTTCATTAGTTACTCCAAATCTATAGCCACCATGAATGTTGTTAAAATCATTTACTTCTACCAACTTGTCTATTTAACTCTCCTCCAATAATTTTTTTTTCTTCAAGAGATATCTTATGTATTAATTCTTCTAAGCCATTTCAAAATTTTAATTTTGAACTCATATCTAAATCTACTTGAGGAGCATAAGTACTTATAATATTAATAGTTTTAGTATCAACAATAATCTTTAAAACTATAATTCTATCTTCAATTCTATTAATTTTTACAATATTTTCCTTTAAACAATTATCTATAATTAATTTTATCTCTCCAACCCATTTATTTTTTTGAATGCATAGAGTATTTGTTTTCTGATAAATCATAATATTTATTAATTTCATTAATTTGTCTATAAGAGTAAAGAGTACATATATTCTAAGTTCCTATTCTTATTTTAGTTTTATGTACTAGCTTCTTTGCTCACATTCGTCCATAATGTGGGAACCCTTGCCTATTTAACACTGCACTCGGGCGTCGGTGCAACGACCCTCACGCCCTTGTCGATGTATTTAGGCCATATAACATGTCGCTTCTAGGGAAGCTCTAGCATTAACACAATGTATTAAAGTATTAATGTCATGATTATTCAATAAGTTTTATGTTGGTTGTCGACTACCTAACGCAACACTCTTCTTTTCTCATTCTGGACTTGGGATCTGACAACGACAGTGCTAGTTTAAGACAAAGCATAAAGAATAATATTCGGATGAAGCACCTAGTGGAAAGATTTTCACACTTTTGTAAATCTCCATGTATTATTTCCGTTCCTAGATTTCTTTGCATTTGAATTGTTTCTTCTTTTCATTCTATCGGTTAACCTTCTAGTTAGTTATGGACTGCTTGGTTTTGCTTTTGGATTGACAATTCTTTTGACCTTTCAGGTATGAAGTTCTTATAGAAAATCTGATGGACCCGGCTCATGTACCTTATGCACACCACAAAATAATGAGAATTCCTAAACGTCCACCATCGCGTACCAGATAAGCACTTCTAAGTAACTTGTTATGTTAGTTAAAGCTTGATGATGTTCTTTGCACGATATTCTCCGCAAATTTTCCATTTTGATTAGTGTTTTATTTTTTTGTTCGAGTAACTAATATAGGTGCAATTTTATTCTCTTGACCAAACTGTTTCCTGAACTTATGTATAAATCAATAACCCCGGCATCCTAGCTTGCAGTGTCTGTATTTTAAGCGAAGTTGCAGTCAGTGCTTACTACTTAAGGCTGACTATTTTTTTGTTTGTTTGGTGAAAACCTTACTTCCAAGTTGTAAAAGAATTTAGGTGGAGTCAAATTTTTGAAATCCTAATGCCATACTGATATTCCAAATATGGCCTTCGCTTTCCTTATGGCTTTTTAATTAGCATTGTGACGCTCGTCTTCTGCTTCTTAAGCGGATTGTTGGCACCACCCCTGAACCGAAATCCTAGTGTTTACTGCCTCTTCTGATTTGCTTCTTGCGGCTGTTCTTTACGCAGTATTGTCCTCAAATTTTCCTGATGTTTACTGGCTCTCGTTAATTTTTGAAATCCTAATGCCATACTGATATTCCAAATATGACCTTCGCTTTCTTTATGGCTTTTTAATTAGCATTGTGACGCTCGTCTTCTGCTTCTTAAGCGGATTGTTGGCACCACCCCTGAACCGAAATCCTAGTGTTTACTGCCTCTTCTGATTTGCTTCTTGCGGCTGTTCTTTAGCAATATTGTCCTCAAATTTTCCTGATGTTTACTGGCTCTCGTTAATTTTTGAAATCCTAATGCCATACTGATATTCCAAATATGACCTTCGCTTTCTTTATGGCTTTTTAATTAGCATTGTGACGCTCGTCTTCTGCTTCTTAAGCGGATTGTTGGCACCACCCCTGAACCGAAATCCTAGTGTTTACTGCCTCTTCAAATAATGGCCGTCGATTTACGACGCCGCCTGTGATAGATGCGCCAAATCTTCGTTTTGATGTCCGCATCACAAATACTGTTAGGCATGCATCAAACAATCACTTTCAAATGTACAGAAAGCAGGTTTTGGTATTCAATGGCTAGAATCACATAACTAGTAGCTACATCTAGAATTTCAATGACCACATTCACACAGGACGAGCTACTGCGAACATGAATTTGCATGGAATAGCTAGTGTCACTAGGTCTGGTAAAATTATAGAGAGAAATATTATGGAGGGCATAGCAGCATTATAAGGCTTTTTTTTATAGAGGAAAATTTTTGAAGGGAAAGGGTTGGACTTATGAAAAATCATGAAGATCTAGAGGAGTTGTTGACATAACTTACAAAAAATAGCACTAAAAGGATAAATTGTACTCAACCTTGTACCTTATATAATTTTCTCCTCATTATAAATACACAACTTTTGTACTTCCACAGATCGAGAAGGAGGGGTTCCACTAGAGATAACAATTGAGAAATTTGATATCAACGGCTTCCTTGCAAAGCAACGATTAGGATATGGCAAATTTGTTGCTCCTTGCCTATATTATGCGTTTCCACTCTCAGTTTCAACTAATGGATCGGGTTCATCTTCAAATGGCCAAACGGTAGTTATATATGACGTTTGTTCATTAATATCTTATGATGATTGTTATTCCTCCTTGTTCTCTTAAATTTCTTTGTTTGTTTGAATCAGATGCCTAATCAAAGTTTCCTCAAGGTTCAGCGGAGAATTCTTCTCATTTTCTTTTGCATTCCTGTTAGTCCTGGAAGAAGCAGATTAATTTCAGTCTTCCCGAGAAATTTTTCTGTTTGGATTGATCTAATTGTTCCACGTTGGATTTTTCATGTGGGACAAAATTTGATTCTGGATTCTGATATGTACCTTCTACATGTTGAGGTAAAACAACTTACCAATTGTAGAGTTTTCTAGCTTGTCATTATCAATATAGAGCACAACCTAAGCTCGCTTTGCTTTATTTTGCTAAGAGGACCAATCTCCCAGATATACAGCTTTTTTTATTTTATATAGATCTCAACTACATTGAAGAATTGGGAGACGAACCAGCATAATTTGAAATTGCAAACCTGGGCACACCCACATTGCTGATTAGGTTAGGATTTGCCACACATGTAATCTGTACTTTAGTCAAGCTGGCAAAAGATATGAATACGACATTAACTAAATTACTTTTAACATAACTATTTGCATGCTTATATATAAATATAATGTGTAAATCGTGAGATTTTTATGGGAGATTTTAGAATGTTTCTTGGTCAAGTCTGGCTAAGAATACAAGTGTTACCAGTCATTTGATGTAGCTCTCTCTTGGTGTATGCGTGTGTACATAGACAAGTATAAGCAGCAGACATTAGGTGTTGGTGAATTTAAGGTCTGTTAAAGAACTGTAAATAAGCTGCCTCAAATTTGGATTTTATAGAGCATATTTTTCTGCGATTTTTTTTGCACTTTTGCGATTGTAGGTATGTTTTTATATTTCAAACCTAATTTATTAAATTGTAGATTGTTGCCTGAAAAGTGAAATAACTAGTTCCTAGATTTTAAATGGCTTATTGAATTGTATACACTTTAATAATGAGTGGATATAAATGCATATGAATCTCCAGAGAGGCTTTTGCAAATGATTTTGATAGTATCTTCCATTGTTTTTACTTTTGAGAATGGAGGTTATTATATCTTCGATTGTATGATTTAGCTTAGATAACCTTTTCAGTTTTAAAATTCCCCTGGTTGATTATCAATGAAAATATATATGCTAATTTATAATATTATGTATTGTTTTGCTTGTGTTAATTACTAACCTTTCTTTTCTTTGAAAACTCTAAACCAAAATCAGACAATATTTGGCATGCCTTCTTTTGACACCCTCCAATTGGGGTGTACGTGAGCCGAGCCGGCTCGAGTTCAACGCGCAAGTCGAGCTTATCGAGCCAGGAGTTCGAGTTCGAGCCTATACTTGAGCTCATATATTAAATGAGCTTGAGCTCGTATATTAAGCTTGGCTCGACTCGAAAGTTCGTTAAGCTGCTCGATTAAATAAAAATGTATTTACTACAACAACAACAACAACAACATCAAGCCTTTATCCCACTACGTGGGGTCGGCTACATGAATCCTTTTTCTCCATTGTGTTCTATTAAAAGTCAAATTCTCATTTAAACCTAATAAAGAAAGGTCATTCCTAATATTTTCTAACCAAGTCTTTTTAGGTCTACCCCTACCTTTCTTAACATAAGTCAAATCTAATACCTCAACTCTCCTAACCGGGTCATCACAAGGCCGCCGTTTTATGTGACCAAACCATCTAAGACGACTTTTCTTCTTATATATTAAGTTCAAAACTTTCGTCTTCTTCCCTTCCTTTCTTCTTCTTCTCTTTATCTTTCCTATTATTTCACCCAAGTAGCTCTCTCATTCGGTCGTTAGCTTAGTTACGGGAAATGAATGAGAATACGGGAGGTGGATAGTGCTTAGGTTATATAAATATATAAACAAATCCCTAAACTTCATCTCAGCACTCGTTTACTTTCACTCTCTGCATGTGCTGCTAATGTGAATTTAAAAACTTAGAAAAATATTTGAATTAAGGAATTAATTTTATATAAGCCAATATACTAATATTTACGTGTATGCTTTTATATATCAAAATAATTGTTATAAAGTGTAGAATTTTATAAAAATGTGTTTGGACATTTTTGTGATGTGGGAAAAAGATATGATTTTTAGGAAAAAATTTAATTAAATCTTTTTGCAATTTTAGATATTATGATATTGACTGAAGTTAGTTAATCGATTTCCAGTGAATATCTTTTATGTTTTGGTTAGCATATTAATTAAATTAACCTTGGAAGATGCTAAATGTAATTCCAGGTTATAACTTTGAGTAGTTCAGATCATCAAGCATCTTTATCTTGGTCGCAGAAGTCATATGATAAGGTTTCATCAGCTATGAACATTTTATGAAAAAAATTAGTTCCTATTTGCATCTTTTTTGTTTGTCACGATTATCCTTGGCACTGGCAATGTTTTAAAAGAGATACTAGTGATCATTCAAAACGGATTCACATCTTTTTAGTTCTTAATATAATCTTGATTTACAGGAGCGCAAGATCGCAGAGGTTGGCCCTTCCAATTGGCAAAAAGCTTGTTTTATGCCAACAAAGTCGGACGAGAAGGTCATTGCTTTCAGAAAATGGTTGAGAAGATATGCAGACAGTCAGATTAACTGGGTAAACAAGTTTGAAAACTACCTTCCTCCAACTCCTCCAAGAGAGCAGCTAATGGACAGGTACCCTTTTGAGTTTGAAATATAAAATTCCTTTTTTAAAAACTTAAAATATGCTGTTTACTGAAAAAATGTGATCTTTCTATGGATTAATTGAATTAGTGGAAGAGGAAAGGAAATTTAAAGAAAAATTTAGATGTAATGAAATACTTAGGCAAAAGGGCTTCACAATTGTTTGAATGTGATGAGAGAAAAATTGCGGAATCTTAGCACAGTATGTGCACAAAGCTCAATCTTTTCTATTCAGATTTAACCTACTGTGGATGTTGAAATCTTAAAGGAATCCTTCAAGACATGAGATTTCATCAACCAAGGGCACTTTTTTCTGTCCTTAACTGTGCATTCAACTTTTTACTCTATCACACCCTTCACTGTCTCCAGCTATTAGGGCGTCTCCAATTGAACTCCAAACGACTGTAAGGCATAGTTGGTTTGCTCCATTCGAACGGCAAAAAAATTGCTAATCGATGGAGGGTGAACAGTGCGATTGTTCACCTACGCGGTTTTTTTGTCTCAACCGGATTTGCCAAACTAACGCGCGAAAGAGGAGAAAGACGGTTACCTTCGCAGAAGCGCACAAAATGGAGTTCGATAGAGATGAATCATGGCATTTTTGAGTTTCACTGCCTTTTGAAGTGAAAATAGGATTTTCGGTTGGAGATGCCCTTATGCCGATTTCTTTCAGGTATTGGACACATGTTGTGCACTGCAGAAGCTGTAGTTTGGCTTTAAAGGGGCTGAGAATTCTTGAGATTTCTCTTCCAATTGTCTCAGTTGCATTGATTGGATTATTGGCAGCTGCCAAACAAACTATGATGTCTGTATCAACTAGAACTGCACTTGTCTCAATGGCAGTGCTCTGTTTTGCAGCTTCCAGGTGGCTCTCTCACTTCATCTACAAAACATTTTATTTCCATGACTATAACCATGCTTTTGTCTGATCTAGAAGACTAGAACCTTAATTATCTCATATTTCTTTTTCAAAATGTAAGTATTTATGTGTGCATAAAATATAGCTGTCTTGTTTCAATAAAATATAGGAATATATGCAAGTGGAATATAAAATGTTCTGTCTAGCTGAAAAGTTTATGACTTCGACACTCGCGTTCTTTCTGCTTCTTAAAGCAGCTTTTTAGGATGGCTTTCTTATTGTTTCTTAAAATAGCTTTTTATTGTTTCTTATGGCAATTAAAATTACAAAATGTATGTGGATAAAAATAGGAATTTAGGATTCACATATCATAAGCTATTCAGTAAGCCAACAATTTTATATATTTAAATGTAATTAGTATATACATTAATTAGAACCCAATAAATAATGCAATCATTGAATATATATAAAAATCAGTGAAATATTTCAACCATGCCAAATTAGGTAATAATTGTAATTTACTCGAATAAAAAATTGTGTAGACAGATTAAGTAAAGAATTTGTTGAACTAAGAACTTCAGGAGGATGTTATGAGTGACTTCACTTTGACTCAATTGTATTTTTATCACTTAAAAAGAATCATATATTCAACTTGTTCATAGAAGATCAAATTTTAGGTGAAGTGATTTTTATTCCAATTAAATTTAATAATTTGCATGCCTTAAGATAATTATTTACAAATTTATCATCTCTAAAATCAATTGACATGATGAACATTTGATCTCTCAATTTTGATTCTTGATAAAATCATGCTCCAAATACATCCATTTTACAACAACAACAACATCAAGCCTTTGTCCCACTATGTGGGGTTGGCTACATGAATCTTTTTTCTTCATTGTGTCATATTAAAAGTTAAATTCTCGTTTAAATCTAATAAAAAAAGATCATTTCTAATATTTTCTAATCAAAACTTTTTGGGTCTACTTTTACCTTTCTTAACATAAATCAAATATAATACATCTACTTTCATAATCGGGTTATCAGAAGGCCGTCGTTTTATATGACAAAACCATCTAAGGCTACTCTCTCTCATCTTATATTCCACTTAAGCTACTCCTAAAATGTAAATACCTCCACTATTGACTATACATGCCGAAATCAATCGATTGGTCGGCCGAGTTTAGCATTATCAATAACATTCATAGTCAAAGTCATCGGCCATGTCACCAAAAATGCCTTCCTAAGTTTGTTCTCCGTCAGCTCTCTCGCTCTCTCCTTGTCTCCACAGCTTCTCTCTCCCTCAATCTCCATCCTTCTCAGCAACCTAATTTTTTTTCTTTTCAATACATTTATGAAGCCTTTGCACAAACATTGCAATTTAATTCGAGTTGATTTCAGCTGAAAGTGACTCAATAAGCTATGTCTGGATCAATAACAAACTTCTGAATAATCTGAAATTTCAAATCAAACGCAAAGGTCCAAGATCCCTGGAGCTTTCAAGTGACTCACAGATGTTCTCAGCATTCTTGACTAAGATGCAAGAAACAGGCAAAGAAGCTACTCCAATGGCTTTTAATATTGGCTAGTTGTTCATGTCAGGATACTTGGAGTAATGAATAGACATGATACACACCAACTTGGAAGCTTCCATCAAATCAAAAGTGAATCATTTCATTGTATTTTATTTTCTTTTTCAAGATCTGCTCAAAATAAAATGTCATGCTATTATTTTGTGGTCAGAGGCAATTTTGAAAATATATATTATTTAATTGATTACAAAAAAAAAAACTATTATGTTAAAGTTAAAAAAAAAAATCTCATAAATTATAGGAGTATTTAGGTGCACATCACATAATTCATGCATTTATATATATAAAATCTAAATTTTTATATTTATTTATGTAGCACTCAAAAATTTAAATTTTATTGATATTATTAATATTAATCTATTTAAAAATAAAAGAATCATGTTCATATATATATATATATATTTGTGAAAATAAATATTTTGGGGTTAGAAATATAAACATATAAGAAGTATGAAAGAGAGAGTGCACAATTTATATAATAGAAAGAATCATCTAAAAGAATATTAATCTTGATTAGTATTTTCAAGAATTTTAAAAGCTCTCATGGTTGAGGCAAAAAATACTTTTATTTATTCAAATTTCTAAAATTATAACAAAAAAACTTCATATCTAAAATAAAAAAAGTATTTTATATTCATAATTTTAAAAAATATATGATGACTATTTTAGCAACAAAAGATTTTAATTAAATGACTAGCATTCAACAACATGAATGAGAAGGATTTTTTTTTTTTTTTTTTTTTTTTTTTTTTTTTTTTTTTATATAGGAGAGTAGATCTTCTTCCAATTTGAAAAAAAAAGTAGTAGCCAAATATTTGGCAAGATTCTCCAATTGGTTAAGGTATTAATATCCTATGTTGAAGTCAAGATGCTATGTAGAAATTTGCTAACACAAGTTCCACCATAGATTCTCAAAAAATATTTTGGAACCTTCATGGTAATCACATCCATGGGGTCTAATCTTTTTTATAAGTAAGATTAATTAAAATAATGACTATTTTGTCCATGAATGAGCTAATTCAAAGCTGAATATTCCAACTAAATAACTACCAAATAACAAGTGGATTCACATAAAAACATAAAAATATTTCCCTAATTTTGTATAGTTGTATATGAACATGTATATCCCTCTCATCATAACCTTAAATTGGCCCACAAAATAAAATAATTATATGTTGACATGACTTGTTTATACATGTAATTAATTGTGTTAAATCTCTCCATATATTAGTATTTCTATGTATTTTATAAAAAATAAAAGTTTAGTTACCATATTGAATTATTGATAATGTACGGTTGAGATTATCTCTTAATTCTTTAGAAGAGGGGACTCATTGATGCATAGTGAGAAAGATTATTGGATAGGCTCTCTTCTGAAATGGAAACTATATGGTTTAATAAAAAGAGATTATGGGGCATAGGATGGATCTATAAACAACTTTTGATTATGACTGAAGCCTTAAAATTCATCATAATTGCTCTAGAAAACATCACGAGATATGGCCCAATTGAAAAATTCACTATATGTCAGAAGAGACTAGAGTTCATTCTTTCTCATAGTTGAAGAAGAAGGGATTATTTGAGAACAGATATTTGATTTTTTTTTTCCTTTAGTGATTATAGAAAGCTAGTGTTCACGGATGGATAGTTAGCACAAAATAGTATAGCTTGATATTCCCAATAGAGATTCGGGAAGTCTGACGTCCACAAAAAGATAATTAGTATCCAACAACAGAGTTAAAACATGATAGGAGTTTGGAGAGAATAGCAGCGATGATAGCTGAACTAGATAGAAATGTCTGATGACTCCATGGAGGATCTGCATATCCCTTCCACCCGCCGACTTGGTGACCACCTACATACTTAATTTCACAAGAGAGAAAGCACGCAGCCTCGAAGAATGGATTGCATGAGGAAGAAGGATGAGCAAGACATATCTCGTGAGAACTGTATTACATAAGGATGAGCGACTGTGAGGGATTTCGTTTCTCTAGATTTAGGAGAGATAATGGCACAGAAAACTAGGGTTTTGTGAGAGATGAAGAGTTTGTTAGCATCTTGTTCTTGCATTTTAGTTTTTTATGCTCGGTATTCGAAACTCCCCTGATTTGAGCGGGTTTGAAATATACCGCAAATGCACTAGATGAGATATTTGAAATACGCTTTTTTTATGTCAAAATTTGACTTTATTTTAACTCAAACACCAAAATTTTTAAAACTCTAGTATTTGAATTACTTTATATTTTGAACGCCATAATCAAATCCTAATTATACATGATTTGTAAACCTCTTAGTGGCCTTAGTACACCCATGGGACCCACACAAAATCTATATGAAAATTTTCATAATTCATAATAGTAAGTACTCCCTTCCCTCCCTTTATATGTACATCCTTCCCTTAATCTCCAAATCATTCTCCCTTCGAATTTCCAAATCCTTATTACCCTCCAAAATCCTCTATGGACCTCAACCAAAAAAATCAAATTCCCCACTTTTCACCCCTTCAATCCACCAAATTGAAACCCAAAACAAAACTCATCACCAACTCCGGCGTCGGCGGCCCCGCCAACAAGTTTGTTGGAGTGCGGCAACGTCCCTCCGGCCGATGGGTGGCCGAGATCAAAGACAGCACCCAGAAAATCCGATTGTGGCTTGGCACCTTCGAGACCGCTGAGGCCGCCGCCCTAGCCTATGACGAAGCCGCCTGCCTCCTCCGCGGCTCCAACACCCGCACCAACTTCTCTAACCGCCGCCCCTCCGACGGCTCCGCCTCCGCTGACTCCCCTCTCTCCGCACGCATCCGTAAACTCCTCCATCACAAGAAACTCCCCCTCAACGGAAAAGCCTCTCCCCAGCACCATAAAAATGGCTCCTTTCGGCCTTCCGGCGCCATTGCAGCTGCTTCCTCCGGCAGCGGCGTCAGTTCTCCGGCGAGTGAGCGAAAGCAAGAGATTTACAGCCCGTGGTTCGCTGAGGCTGCGGTTGAAACAATGTTCAACGGATTGGAGCTGAGCGATAAAGGATGCCGGTGGCCGGAGCTGGACGGCAGCGGCGCCGCGGAGGAAGTGGGTGTGTTCGAGAGGATGAGAGAGGAGAGGCAGACATCAGCGTCTTTATATGCGATGAATGGAGTCCAAGAGTATTTTGAGGCAATGCAGGATTTGTCTGTTTCGCCATCGTCGTTTGATGCCGTTTTGGATTTCCCACCATTTTTATACGAATTAGATGAATTCTGATTCTGAAAAAGATTAAAATGGCCGAAGACGATCTTTTTTTTTTTGGAAAATTATAGAGAATTCTCCCACTTGCATTGAATGAAAAATATATACATACGGAGAATCATGATGTGTCATATCATCCACTATACAGTAAAATTATAATGTGACTGTCTCTTGATTCGCCTCTGGTCCGCATTTGATGACCGCACGTAATAATTTCTCCATTGGAGAAATTATTTCGTACGGAGTCCGGACGTAGAGATATGTCCTGACTCCAATAAAATGTTGACATGTGGAGTGAACTCGTGGATATTCAATTGGGTTTATTTTTTTACTTTATATATTTAATGTGTCCGCAAAACTTTAAGCCAAGCGCACCGCAGTAAAAAAACCACATTAAAAGAGCAGTCAAAACACAACTACAATGCAATTAAAACGCAGGTTAAGCGCAAGTAAAGCACACAAAAAAAGTGCAACCAAAGTGCGCTCTACGTGTCAAATTTTAAGTGAATATACAGACGTATCTCTCGTACTCCACATGAAATAATTTCTGAATATAAAAGATGACCCAACTAAAATTCACATAGCAGCTAGAAATAGGACTAATAATAATAGTAGTGATTAAGCGACAGAGCACAACCGATTACATAATGAGTTGAATCGAACCAAATCAAATTGCAATATAGTTCAATTTATTTGACTTAACCGAATTTGCAAATCCTGCTAAATCATGAAAAATCCATCTTGTAACAAAATATATGATGTGACCAAAGCATAACATGTTTCTTATGACTAAATTTATCTTGCGACAAACAAATCTAAAAAAAATATCATCTTAGGTTTCGTTTTGGACTGCTTTCTTACTGCTTTAAGGAACAGTAAGAAAGCTATCCCAAATAAAGCCTTAGTACATTCAAAAATCGATGATGTGATTAAGGCTTCGTTTGGGACGGCTTTTTTATTGCTTCTGAAAACGAAGTTTTAGTACAAAAATTAAAAAAATTGTACTACAACTCAGTTTTAAAAAAGAAATAAAAAAGCCGTCCCAAACGAAGCCTAAATCTATGCATCTGAATACTTTGTTTCACAATAATGAAAGTTAGAGCATTCACTTTGAACTTAGAAGGAAAGGCTCAAACATGAAATGATAATATATAATCCAAAATAAATAAAAAATCAAACATCATTTAATAAACCCAACCAAACAAACTAAATATGCTCCATTAGATACGATATTTCAATTTAAACTAATTAATGCATACACTAACAAATAGTAAGACGCATTAATAAAACCTAATTGAGAGAGAGATGTAAATAAATTAGATCTCTCACTAAGGAAAAAATATTATGTGCGGATCCGAGATCAATCATAATGCTCGGTACCGCAGCTCGGTAATACTTGGTACTACTGATGTGCCTGCACCTAATTTGCTTCTAGACGTAGAGGCTGCACATAATAATTTCTCCTCACTAAGAATCTATTTGTGACGGTTATTGAGTTTTATATGGTTAATTGTGAAGTTGATACATGAAAGTAACTTAACTACTCTAATTATAAAAAGAAGCTTCTTATTAAAATATGTTAATAATAGTGGTCATCACCAAGTGGCTAGCGCTGACGGTTAGCGCTTGGTAACAGCTAACGGCCAATAGTAATATTAGCAATGAAGGATGGCGAGTGATAGGCGTTAGCGGTGATCAATAGTGAGAGGTGACAAAGATGGTGCTAATATGTGTTGACTGCAACTGGCGAGTGGCAGCGATTGGAATCAAACGGCGGCAATCATTTTTTGTCACAATAACATAAAATTTATAGTTTATTTGAATATTAACCAAATATAACAATATCTAAATTCACAAAAGTGAACCAGTTATTCTAAACCCTGCATTATTTATTAGGATTCATAATTAAATCAAATGTAAGTCTTAATTATTATTTTTAATGGGTGGAAAAATAATTATTTCTTAAGCATTAATCATTGATTAAAAATGCCCTAATGACCCATCTCTTTAGAATAGAACTATCAAATCAAATTATAATAAATTATTAAAAACCAATTTTATATCAAAGTAAATCAAATAAAATCTCACCACATTGATTGTATGAATTTGTAATTTCAAATAAAAAAATTTTCAAACATATTAAGTAAAAAAAATTTATTTTCCCAAAAAAAAAATTATAATTAAATAAAAATATTTTCTCGGTGTAAAAAAAACACAAAGGGCAGAAATTTAAAATAAAAATAAAAGGTCTGTCAGACAGCTTCAAGGCCATCCGGTCGGTCGAGACCAACCGGAACGATCCTCTACAGCTTTGATCAAACGATAGATCTCCACCGTCAATCACGCTCTGGCCTTGAAGCCACATGTCATCAACCAGACTTTATTGCTTGCCTATTCTATTGCTAGAAATGTAGCAGTACGATCCTATAGATAATAGTGGTCATCACCAAGTGGCTAGCGCTGACGGTTAGCGCTTGGTAACAGCTAACGGCCAATAGTAATATTAGCAATGAAGGATGGCGAGTGATAGGCGTTAGCGGTGATCAATAGTGAGAGGTGACAAAGATGGTGCTAATATGTGTTGACTGCAACTGGCGAGTGGCAGCGATTGGAATCAAACGGCGGCAATCATTTTTTGTCACAATAACATAAAATTTATAGTTTATTTGAATATTAACCAAATATAACAATATCTAAATTCACAAAAGTGAACCAGTTATTCTAAACCCTGCATTATTTATTAGGATTCATAATTAAATCAAATGTAAGTCTTAATTATTATTTTTAATGGGTGGAAAAATAATTATATCATTTTAAATCATTAATTTAAAATAATTATTTCTTAAGCATTAATCATTGATTGAAAATGCCCTAATGACCCATCTCTTTAGAATAGAACTATCAAATCAAATTATAATAAATTATTAAAAACCAATTTTATATCAAAGTAAATCAAATAAAATCTCACCACATTGATTGTATGAATTTGTAATTTCAAATAAAAAATTTTTCAAACATATTAAGTAAAAAAAAAAATTATTTTCCCAAAAAAAAATTTATAATTAAATAAAAATATTTTCTCGGTGTAAAAAAACCAAAGGGCAGAAATTTAAAATAAAAATAAAAGGTCTGTCAGACAGCTTCAAGGCCATCCGGTCGGTCGAGACCAACCGGAACGATCCTCTACAGCTTTGATCAACGATAGATCTCCACCGTCAATCACGCTCTGGCCTTGAAGCCACGTGTCATCAACCAGACTTTATTGCTTGCCTATTCTATTGCTAGAAATGTAGCAGTACGATCCTATAGAACAGATCCTGTTCAAGTAAGGTCGTGAAGAAGCCGCATAGAAACCGATATTTAACATTGATGATAAGAAATCTCCATGCTGTGTGGGACTAATTACACGCCTGCTTTGCCCGCTTGGCTATGATGTAGAGAAAAAGATTACGCTCATAATATATGATGGATATTATCAAATATACAAATTTCCGTCCTCTTTTATTAGACTTTATATTTAATATGTGATATTATATATTTAAAATAAACAAATTTTTTAGATTATATTATCATCAATAATAAATCTATTCAATCATATATGAAACTTGGCATAAGCATGTGAATCATAAACTTTAAGAATTAAATTTATGACTATCAAAAGTTCAATTTTGGTAAGCAATTAGTCAAAACAAATGTTTAGTTGAGATTAGTCTGACGAAGTTAAAGTACAATCATTCGAATCAAAATAATCTTAAATTAATCACTCGAAGTATATTTAAGAACTTCATATTTATGTTTAACAGACAAAAAGGTCTTTCAAGTTTGAATATTGAGTGTATGTAGTCAAAATAAGTGTTGATGAGAGGAATCTAAAGAGTCCAATATCAATAAATCATGATGTCATTCATGCAAATTAAATGTATAAAGAATCATATTTGATCACAAGGGTCAATATTAACCTCTCAATGAATGGTTTAGGGATTTTGGCCAGAAGAATCAAAATATGACTCATAAAAATATAAAAAGCCTAATATTCTTCATATTAGGAGAGCTTAGATATGAACCAAAAGTTAGAAAGAGCTTGTTCTGATGTTCATCCATTGACTACAATCGCATAACTACCATCACATAGTCAGCATCTCCCAACAATCATCACATAACCTCCGTTGTATGACTACCAATAAGGTTAAGCGCACACCGCCAACATTAATACTTACACATGACATCATTGGCAAGGTCGATGCACGCCGTTAACACCAATCCTAATGCTTGCATCGCCAACAAGTTTAATGTGTGCCATCAACATCAACACCAATGCAAATCATATTTAATAAGGTTAATGCACCCCATGACACCAACTCTAAATCATGTCATCTCCAATCAGGGTGTTGAATGTCATAAAGAAAGCATTCACACACCATCATTAATAGGTTGATGCGCACTTTCAATAATGACATTAATGAACTCCATAACTAATATGATCAATGTACATCGTTGACACCAATATTAAAACAAAAAATCACCAATAAGAATGATGCACTATTGCTAACACGATCAATACATGCCGACGCACTCCAACATTAATAATGTAAACGCCCAAAAATATGCAAAAACTAATCCAAATGTCAATACCAAGTCTTCTTCATGCATGGTCTCCCATCTTATTCTTATAATGAAGACTATCACTCTTAAAGATAACTCCAATAACTCAAGACTATCACTCTTCTTCTACATTTAATGTAGGCTATATTATACCACTGTCTTCTCTAGTTATGAGAAAAAGCATAATTTATTAACTTAAGACACATAATAGTGGTATCCTTTCAATTTAGCAAACTCCTACTTACTGTCGAATCCAGCTTTATTTTTTAGGATGGGCACACTCATTATATTAAAAAATTAAATACTAATAATATATATATATATATATATATATAATTGCCAAAAATATTTCAACACTCAATAATTGTGAATTAAAAATAACATTAATTATTAATATCTTTTAACCTATTGATGTTAATCATTAATGCTGATTTAATTTTATAAATTAATAATTTTATATCTAATTTACTTAATTGGATATTAATAATTTGATTTATTAATTTTATAAATTCTGATCATATTAATTAAATTACAATGAATATAACATAATAGTTGAATTAATCATTAAATATAACAAGCTTTATGATATAATTTTATGAATAGAAATTTATAATTTTTCATGTACATAAAGAATTAGAGCTCATTTTTAACTCAATAATGCTCGTTTGTTTAAAGCTTAATAAGCATAAAATAAATCAAACATGAACAAAATATGAACACCTATTAATTTAAAAGTATCAAGCTTGAACACAAAAAAAAAAAAAACTCGAATCAATTTCTAACCGAACTTAAACAAGTTGATAATAAACGAACTCAATTATGAACACACGCATACTTGGCTCAGCTTGATTCATTTGCATCCTTAGATAAAAAATTTGATTAAAAAGTATTAGAAATAACATTTAATTATTATATTAAAATGAGAATTTAACCTTTAATAGAACATTATGAAGAAAAAAATTCATATTACTAACACCACATAGTAAGATATAAACCTTATGTTATTGTTGCTGTATCAAAAACCTAAATTTATAAAAGTAATTGAAGCTGAACATCAAGATTAGGACAAATGTTCAACACCAAACAAATACACAATAAAATACCAAATTAAAATTCAATGGCACATTGAGAACATAAGAATACTTAAGGAAGGAACCATTCACCATACATACAGTCTGTAAAGGTTGCAAAACTGAATACTAACAACCAAGAAACTGAAAAAAAAAAAATTAAAAAAAAAAATAAACTGATTTCTCTAAAGGTCTATATGGGGAACTTTTATTTGGTCCGGTCACCTGACGTAACTCTACGTCAAACGCCAGTAAAATAATGCCACGTGTTCTCACTATTTACCTCGCGGCCCGACAACTCCGACCCGGAACGGAGACGTGATTGCTATGTTCGCGTGTTGCTAGGTATTGCTCGGTATTTGTCGATTTTGCTCGACAATAACGAGAAATACCATTCTGTGAAGACCAATACCAAGCAAAACCGGTATTGATCTTGACATAGCGATATTTTTCATTATTGTCAAGCAATACCTAGCAATGTCAAGCAATACCTAGTAATACCGAGCAATACGCGGACATAACAATTCTGGGTCAAGTCGTCGGGCCGCGCGGTATTGAGTAAGAGCACGTGGCGACATGTTATTGGTGTCCGAACGTAGAGCTACGTCAGGTCACCTGACCTAATAATTGTTCGTCGAACGGCTATTGAGTTTTATATGGTTATGAAGTTGGTGTGGTGAAGTAATTTAACTATTCTAATTATAAAAAACTTCTCATAGAAATATGTTAATGATGGTGGTCATGCATCATCAATAGTAATAGTAGCAATGTAGGATAGTGAGTGGTATGTGGTAGCGATCGACAACATATCACTCACTATCCCTCAGGGGCGAAACCAGCAATAATTTTTAGGGGGGGCAAATTTATAAGTAACTGTTTGCATATATGTCGGGGAAAAATGGGGCAGCGCCCCTTGGCGGGGTTCGACCATATGTTTCATTATTCCCTAACAATAACTCATCTATACAATGTATTAAAATATATTTGTGGCAATTGCCTACCATAGTATTTTAATATTTTTAGAGGAGAAAATAACTAGAAATCCTTGTAATAAAGACTAAAAATTACATAAATAATAATATAATGAGAAGAAAAAAACTATAAACCTGCATTATTTATTAGCATTCATATAATAATATTGTATTATTATTATTATTATTATATATATTAAGATAATTGATATCAAATGTAATCATTAATTATTATTTTTAATGGGTAGAAAAATAATTATATCATTTTATAAATTATTGATTAAAAATAATTATTGCTTAAGCATTAATTAAAAATGAGCCATCTCTTTAGAAGAAATAATTAAAATTATTTTATATCAAAGTAAATTAATAAAAAATGTTTATTTGGTATAAGAAACAATAAGGGCAGAACTATTAAAAATAAAAACAAAAGGTCCGTCAGACAGCTTCAAGGCCACCCGGTCGGTCGAGACCAGCCGGAACGATCCTCTACAGCTTTGATCAACGATAGATCTCCACCGTCAATCACGCTCTAGCCCAGAAGCCACGTGTCATCAACCAGACTTTATTGCTTGCCTAATTTACTATTGTAAATGTAGCAGTACGATCCTATAGAACAGATCCTGTTCAAGTAAGGTCGTAGTGATCCCGCTTAGACACCGATATTTAATATTGATGGTAAGATATTTCCCTGCCGTGTGGGACTAATTGCACGCCTGCTTAGCTATGAAATAGAGAAATTAACTATAACAAGATTAAGCTCATTATATACTATTAATATTATCAAACATTTTCTTTTTCTTTTTTTTTTTTTTACTTTATATTTATTATGTGATATTCTGTATTTAAAATAAATTAAAATTTTAAGAATATGTTATCATCAATAAATCTATTCAATCATAATGAAACTTGTCACAAGAATGTGAATTATAAACTTTAAGAATTAAATTTATGACTATCTAAATTTCAATTTTGGTAAGCCTATAGTCAAAACAAATGTTTAGATGAGATTATTCTAATGATGCTAAAGTACAAGCATTCGAATCAAAATAATCTTAAATCAAGCACTCGAAGTATATTTAAAAACATTATAATTGTGTTTAACAGGCAAAACGATTTGTCAAGTTTGAATATTGAGTGTATGCTGTCAAAATGAGCGTTGTCGAGAGGAATCTAATGAGCCCAATATCAATAAATCATGATGACATTCATGCACTTAAATGCAAAAAAATGATATTTGATCAAGGGGGCAATATTAACCGCTCGATGAATGGTTTAGTGATATTGGCCAAAAGAATCAAAATATGACTCATAAAAATATAATTAGCCTAATATTCTTCACATAAAGAGAACTTAGACCTTAACCTAAAGTTAGAAAGAGCATGTTCTGATGATTATCCGTCGACTACAATCGTATAACCACCATCACATAGTTAGCATCGCCCGACAATCATCAAATAACTTCTATTGTCTAACTAATAATAAGGCTGGCTCACACCACCAACATTGATACTGATACATTACATCGCTAACAAGGTTGATGCACGACGTTAACACCAATCCTAATGCTTGCATCGCCAACAAGTTTATTGTGTGTCGTTAACACCAATCTTCTTCATTTACTGTATACCATACTATACTAGTGTCTTCTCTAGTTATGAGGAAAATAATCATTTATTAACTTAAGACGTATTAGTGGAATACTTTCAATTTAGCAAACTCACACTTTTTTTTTTTTCTTCTTCTTTTTTGGATTTCTATGTAAAAAGCCTGGTATGTTCTAGAAGCTACTATTGACTTGATTTATATGTATGTGTGCAGGATCTTTGTGCAATGTTAAGATGATGAAGTCTCTTTAATATCATTAATGTTCTAGCACGTAATAAATCATATATTTGAAAATTTAGTTAAAGAAATAAGGAAAGTAGTGTGTTTTAGGCTTCGTTTGGGACGGCTAACTTACTGCTTTTTAAGCAACTTTTTATAACAAAAATTTTATTTTTTTAACTAAAAAGCTGCTTAAAGAGACAGTAAATTGCTTCTTAAAACAGCTTTCTCGTAAAAAATTTTAATGTTTTAACTAAAAAATTACTTTATGAAGCAGTAAATAAGCCGTATCAAGAAAGCCTTAGCCACTTTTAGCAACTTCATGAGAAGGCAAAGAAGAAAAAACATAGAGATGGGAAATAGAGATTTGTGATAATTCAATCTCAAGACATCTCAACTCTGAGGGACAAATATAAGAATTTATCCACTTTCCTTTGAGAGAAAATTACAATAGGTGGAGACTGGAGACTACGAGAGAGAGAGAGAGAGAGAGAGAGAGAGAGAGAGAGAGTTGCTTGATATGCATAAAGCTAAGTGTTGCAAAGTTGAGGATACTCACATGAATGAGTGGCTGTACAAAGTGCAGACGGGGAGAACCGTCCGCACACTAGTATAAAATTCAGCTATGTATCATTCGGTACCGCTGGGTACCACTAGGTACCGCTTGGTACTATGTGTGTGTAGACGGTGCTCCCCCATCTGCACTCCGCACCAAATATTTTTTCATACACTTAAGAGATAGTGTAAAAGGAGTGCATATGCAAAAAGTTGAAGTAGCTCCATTGGCACTTAAGATTAGAGAGAGTCGTCTTAGATGAGTTAATTACATAAAACATTGGCCTTCTTATGACTTGGTTAGATGAGCAGATTTATTAGATCTGACTAGGGCTGCAAATGAACAGAATATTCGACGAGCTCCTCTTGGGTCAGCTCGATTAGATCTTATTCATGTTCGTTTTATAAGATAAATGAAAAAGCTTACACACTTTTGATAAATAATCAATAGCTAAGTAAATAAGCTTGAACAGCTTGGTGCTCAGTCCGATTACGTTCACAAATAATATCGTTTAATGCTCATTAATAATCTCAATTAGAGCTTGACTGAGAAGCTCAATTAGAATTATATTAGAGTTTTAAAAATCAATATTATTAAATAATTCCATCTAATAATTTGTTTAATAATATATTTTTACTTCCCGCTTATACCTTAAATCAAAAACAGCTCACTCTTCAAACAAATATAAAATGAATTATAGATCGTTTCATAAACGAGTTCATTTGATAGCTTCAAAATACTAATTATATATATTCATGAATGAGCTCATTTGATAGCTCAAAAATATTCATTACATATGTTCGTGAACAAACTTGTTTGATAGTTTAAAAAATTACGTTAGATATATTCAAGAACATGCCCAATGTAATTTTTTGTTGGAACGCTCAATAAAACTCATTTGTTAAGTTAATATACATCTAGAAATAGAGCTTGTTTTTAGCTCGATACGACTCATTTATTTAAAGCTCATTAAGCACAAAATAAATCAAACATGAACCAAATATAAGCACCCCTTAAGTTAAACAAACCAAACTATAATACAAATAAAAAAGCTCGAATCAAACCCGAGCGGAACTTAAACAAGCTGATCATAAACTAACTCAAACATAAAAACACACTCCGCTCAACATGTTTCATTTGCAACCCTAGATCTAACCAACGTTAAAAATTTGATTAAAAAGTATTAGTACTAATATTTACATATTATATTAAAATAAAAATTTGACTCTTAATAAAACATGATGAAGCAAAAAATTCATAAGATATAAACTTGATCTTGTTGTTGCTGCATCAATAACCTAAATTTATAAAAGTAATTGAAGCTGAACATCAAGTTTAGGACAAATGTTCAACACCAAACAAATACACAATAAAATACCAGATTAAAATTCAATGGCACATTGAAAACATAAGAATACTTAAGGCAAGGAACATTTCATTATACATAGTCTGTAAAGGTTGCAAAACTGAATACAAATAACCAAGAAACTGAGACAAAACAAAACAAAGAAAAAAAAAAACTGATCTCTCCTTAAGCAGCAATAGCCTGAGATTTGTTGAGGATGACACCTTCATATTTGACCTGGAACCATTTCATGGCATCATCCTTCGTCACACGGTGCTGCACGCCGACACGAGACTTGCAGCGGCGGCGCCGGCTCACGCGGTAACCAGGACGCTCTAGGACGACGTAGAAGTCCATGCCATAGATTCCGGTTGAAGGATCATACCTGTGGCCAAACATCATAGATTTGTAAAAACATCAATAAAACATAATGAACATACTATTTTTACAATTCTGGTTATGTTCATAACAATATTCTATCGGATCTACATGAGTTCGCAAGCAAACATAACAATATTCGGTAAAAACAGCGAGAAAACGAAGAAATAGTAGTGGAAGAACGATCAACGATAGCAATTCTTATAGAAAACAAAGGGAAACAAGAACAAAGCAAAGATGCAAGAGATCCTCAATTCGAGAGGAGGATCGTCTCTCCCAAATCTCTAGACAAGAGATTCTAGAGCACAAGTCGTCAAGAAATCCAAATTCAAATCAATCAAAACATAATCTCCCCTAATCCCTCTCATCCTCTTTAATACAAAAACTTTCCTAATCTAATTTCACTCCCAAGCTCTAGCCACCCCCTCTTAAATTTCAAATCCAATGGACAAGTGGGGCGGGGCCAAGCCAAGGGAGGCGGATGGATTCCGCCTCCTGTATACTTGATGAACCGGCCCGGTTCGCACATCACCTATACAGTGGGTTCCTTTTGTGTTCCACCTGATGGACAGAAAAACAACATTGATACAATTTCTAAAGAACTAAATCTTTTAAGATTCACCGTAATAGAAATATCAAAGCTGTTGATGAAATATAATAACATTAGCAGGAGGCTCAGACTTTTGCTACTCTGTTCAAAGAAGGGCTACAACGAGCCCTTCTCATACAAGAGGTGTCAGAAAAAGGCAATAATCATCACAGCCATTTACATTACAAATGTCACCTAAAACAATGCTACTGATATCACAAACTTAATAACATAATTCAAAGTTAAATCAAGTAATCAACTGGATTTCAGCAAGGAAAAGCCATAAAGGCTCGCCTATCTTGCAATTTCAAATTATGTCAGTTAAAATAAATAAAAAAAATTGAATACAAGAAAACCAGTCAAAACAAACTATGTAAAGAATAAAATTTAAGAAGACAATTAATAATGAAAACAATGAAATATAGATCTAATAACATACTTGATACCAAGGTCAATATGCTCCTGAATGCCAAATCCAAAGCATCCAGTATCACTGAAGTTTCTCCTGAGAAGCTCATATTCCTTAACTTTCAAGCCACTTTCAAGGAGTTGCATTGCCTTTTCTCCTCTAACAGTGACATAGCAAGCAATTTTTTCATTACGCCGGATTCCAAAAGATCGGACAGTGTACCTGGCTGGAAAAAGCAACAAATTTTAATGAGAAATTGAAACCTAGCTTAAATGCAAGAGGATAAAATTTTCATTGTACCTTTGGAGAACACAGGAGTTTGCCCACTCAACTGCTCCAACACCTGAAAATATTCACCACATAATTACAGTAAATCATCGCATGCAATGGTAGAAACTTAAGTCAACTTTAAGCTAGCTTAAGCCCCAAGAGCCCAATGGAACAGTCTATTTCATTTAAGCAGAAACTTAAGCTAAACTTATCTAAGCATTAGGCCTTAACAAGGCCAAAAGACAAACCAAGTGATGGCAAGCTTAAACATAAATAATTAAATATATATCTTTCATGACAATTAAATACATTAAAATTAAGAATCAATCACCATTAATTGACCTTTATGAAGTTATTAAGCTTAATTTGTCATAAACTTATCTTTTCTAAGAAATTGAGGTTTCCTTTTCACAAGAACAACTTTTAAAAGTAAGCTTATCTTCTTAAAATTAAATAAATTTAAATTAAAATGAATTCAATCAGCAACAAGTTTATAATTATAATAAGTTCCTTTTATGGTAAATAAACTCATGGCCTATAGCATTAGAACACCATGATGAGTTAAGGAAATCAGCTTTAAGACCAAAGGCAACCAAATAGTTTTCTAAGCTCATCACATATTTTACCGCTTATCTTTTACATCAACTAGATGTACCTCTCATAAGTGAATAAACCGAATCACATAATTCAAACCACAAGTATATCGCAGCTTTAAATTTTAATTTTGCAAAACAGAAAAATAATATTTACCTCTCAAACTCAATTAACACAAACCAAGCAATAAAACCCAACAAAAAAAACATGCAAAATCCAAAAAATTAACCCATTTAACATATAAATAGGCACCACTAAACATCCACAATTCTGCACGCAGCACCAACAGGATAATTCCAAATGCAAGTAGTGAAAACTATATGACCAACCACCGCTTATCTTTTTCACCAATAAACGTTTTTTTTACTTTTTTAACTAGAGAGAGAAATTTCATTCAAAATCATCGCATGTCACACCATAATTTAACTCACAAGGATATTGCAATTTTAAATTTTAAATTTTGCAAAACAGCAAGGCAATAGGAACCTGTCAAATTCAATCACAAGCCATTAAAACCCATAAAAACAGCATGAAAATTTTGAAGAACCAACCCATTCAACGCATGAATGGGCAGCACCAACCATCCGCAATTCCACAAATAGCACCACCAAGGATAATTCAAACTACAATTCAGCAAAATAATAAAGCAAGCCAATATAGAAACAAAATGTCCAGCCACCCCACACCCCCATACAACATTTTTTCTTTTAATTCACCTTTTTCATATTTAAACAACAATACCAATGTCTATCATATTATATTAATAGCAATCAACGCATGATGCCAAAGTCCATTGCCTACTTGATCGAAAGGCCAAAGCAAACATAAAACCCAAGAATGACAGCAAATGTATAAGAAAGAAGGAAAAAATGCAAAATTCACCTCACACAAAACCTCAAGACTGGCTTTGTGTTGTTGTACTATAAATATCTACAAATCATATTCATCACGCATCTACATAGAAATATTATTGAAAAGGTATGAACTATGAAGTAGGGGGACACACAAGATTGGGATATTCCTTGTACAAGATCTTTAACTAAACAAAAAGTAAAAATGCCAAACAAATACCAATTGAAGCTTTACAAAAGTATGGCTCAAGCAAAAGATAAGACCTTGGGAAAAACCAATATATTTAAGTAATCTCTATAAAATAAAAGCACTTGTCAAGTTTTAACCCTCTTTATGAGAATAAAGCAAACTAAAGTACAACTAAACAATAAGCACCAAAAATTTAATGCAATGGTCTAATTAATTATTCTAATAGATAGTCAATGACTAAGTAGTCATTAATGCTTAAAGAGCTATCTAATTCATCATTTAATAAAACAATAAAGGGCTCTTGATGCAAATTGGTGAATGATCTTCCAAAGTGATAGTCCGCAGATTGAAGCACTCAAAGTTCTTTTAGGCCAACCAACCACAGCTTAGGTACACTTGATTTAAAACTCCTCCAAGCTTCTCGGTCAACTTAACATCCTATCTTTATCCAAATGGAAAATAAAAAATAAACAAAAAACGCAAAACCTAGAGCTTATAATCTTTTCAACTGCATTCTTAATGCAAAACCTTTTCAGGCTAAACTAGATTGACAGCAAAAACAAATTTAGATTTGGCAAACCTACAATATAATGATGCCGTCAAAGGAAATTTTAATCAAAATAGCCTTGTGAAATTCAATTGATAAGGAACTGTAGACACTTAAAGAAACTCCTCAAGGATAATGAACACGCCAATAAATAAACAAGAAAAAAATGATTTCACTCCGCCCACTAATCAAGGCTTAGGTTTTACACCTAAAACTTTTTGCTGTTCTCAAGAACCTATATTACCATAAACCTACTAACTGCATTGGATTTTTCCCAAAATTCATCGTAGAAAATAAACAGAAAGCATTAAAAATAAGGATCCCTCAACTTCTTCTCATCATTGAAAAGCAAATTCATAGAAGGATATTCACAAGATGTTGCGCCTAAAATAGCAGAGATTTAAAATCTAATTTCCCGCTGCGCTGCCACAGCATAGAAATATCAAGATCCACACTTCCACCCAGTGTATAAAGAACTTCAACCGCACAAGTCAAGCAAACGCATTACAAGATCATACAACAGGAAACAAAAAATCAATACCTTGGAAGCTCTAGTGAGGCGATCTCCGCTCTCTCCCACCGATATGTTGAGCACCAGCTTCTGAACCTTGATATCTCGCATCGGATTAGATAACTTCTTCTCTGATGCCTATATGACAACAGAAATCGATGAGAAAACCTACAAAGATATCCATAGAAAAAGCAGAAGCGAAAGGAGAAAAAAGGCTTGGAGAAGAGAGGAACAGAGCTAACCATAGCTGCGATCAAAGCAGTTCTCAGGAGTCGGCGGCAAGTTTTAATGGCGGAAACCCTAGTGCTTATATAAGCAACGAGGGTTTTGTCGATTGTTTACACGAGAACCGTTAGATTGAAGTCAAACGGTGATGCGAATGCATATTGTCCACGCAGCCCATTTAAAACAAAAATCAAGCCCGGTCTTTAGGCCGAGTTCGATGGGCCAAGTAGGCCTATTATACTAATATTCTATAATGCTTGATTAAAGGTCTTAAATATATGTATTTTAAAGGTATGCATTTTCAATATCTTATTGTTTCACTCGAAGAAAAGGCAATAAAATATAATTTTCAAATGTATATAAAATGTCCAATTAGATTATTTTTAATATATTTAACTGACAGAATTTTCAAATATATAATTTGCTAGCCACTTGCAATCTACATTAGTCTACCACTTCCAATTGCCTCCACACAAATTCGGTCGTCATTTCCTAATGTCACAAGTCATCGCTAAACATCATCGGCCACCACTAGCCATTTTTCGTTGTTGCCCAGCAACACTAGTCGCTAATTATTGTTGTCACTATGTCAATACACTATTAGCTATTACCTCCAATAATAGCAATCGTTGGCCAACAGAGCCACACCATTAGCAATGGCTCTGTTGGCTACCACTACTATCAACGTCAAGTGTAATGATTATTAACTATTAATATAAATGCATTATTATTTTATTCTATATTTTGTTACCTTAAATCATTTAAAGCGTACTCCGCAAAACAAAGAACTAAAAACTTTAAAAAAAAAATCCTAAATTTATGATGTACTTAAACAAACTATGGTTTCAAATCAATCATCAATTAGATTAGTAGACTATACTACTTCATTGTTTCTTTCTATATTTCAAAATAAAATTCAAAATTTAGAAATGAAGAAAACTTTTCAAAATATAAGTGAATAGTAGAAATTCCAAATGAAATTGAGAAAAATAATAATCTTACAATTTTTGAATGAAATAATAAATCTTTTTATTTTTATTTTTTTGTGCAACTTAAAGAGATCATTATTATAATCTTTTTAAAATTAAATATGTTCCTTTATTCACTTATTTAACTTGTGATATTAAAGGCATGAAATATATTACTCATATTTGCTATAATTCATATAAATTTATAAATTTAATTTATATTTATTTATTAACTGTTTCATATACATTTATTGAACTATTTATTCCTATTTTATATTATTTTAAGAGGTGCACAAATAAATAAAAGATAAATATTTCAAAACATTTTATAATATGATTTCTGTTGAACCTAAAAATGAGACATAAATGAAAGTGCAAAGTATGCTTAAATACCAAGAAGATCCTAACCCTGCTGGCACCAATAAAATTTTCTATTCTAAATGGATTCTTAAAAGCCAAACCTAAATAAGATAAAATAAATTAATTAAATAATAAAATATACCTCAAATAAAGAAATAGTTAGGTAAAAAAAACATTTCTTGTAATTTAAGTATTCATTCCCATCAATTAATACTCAACACCTGCCATAAATTTTTTTTACATTATTTAGAAATGTAATAAATGTGAACATTTATTAAAAATTATTTGCAAATAGAAAGTTCATAAAATACAGCAAAAAATAGCATATCGGCCCCTAATGATTTCTCTAATATTAGCACAGCCCATCTCTATCTTCTTCTCCATCCTCATTAAGCCAATCCAAAGCATAAAACAATTAAACAAAACCTGCTTACGCCATCAAACAAAAACAAAAATATCTTCAGTGCAATTTCTCCCATCTCATTAATATCCCCTTGACCTTCTTCCCCAAAGCTCGCTCTTCCTTCCATGGAGGACGAGGAGAAGGTGGAGGAATGGGAGCTCCTCCCTCCCAACACCTCCTTCCTGGAACTGGGCCTGGAAGACATCAAAGACCTCTTCTCCAAAGAAATTGACTACGCGGACTACTTCATAGAACAACCGGCTCAGCTCCTCAATCTCAGCCAATCCGCCAACGGCGACGAGGAACCATCACAGCAATCCACAGCAAGTAAACGCCAAAGCTACGATGAGGAATTTCAGGAAGAAATCGAAGTTGAAGATCTCCAGGCCAAAGAACAGAGCAGTGATGACGAGGAAAATGAAGTTTTGGGTGAAAAGCCGCGGCCGATCGTAGCGGGAATCGGCGAGATGTTGTCGATCGGGGCGGCTGTGGCGGCGGCGATGCTGTGTGGGTTTTTGCTCGGCAGCGGGCGGCGGAAGGAGCAGCCTCGCCGGGCCGATACTATGCGCTTCCACATATACAAAGACGACAAGGTAATTACTTGTTAATCTAATAAAATTGGCCAAACAAGTGATGGAAGCAGAATTTTGACGTCTTGTTGGTTTGATTTCAGGCGCTGAAGCAGATGGTGCGACAGGCGAACAGGATTAATCAGGTGTTGGTGGCGACGGCGAGTGGGATGCCGCCGCCGGTGATGCAGCCGGCGACGATCTCCTTTGGTGGTTGCTTTGGCGATATGCTTTGATGGTGTTTACCACTGTCTGTATACACTGTAAATGGATGTCTGTGTGCTGTGATGAATTAAAATGTTGGAATGATGCTTCGACGTTATTTATTTGTATTTGAAATAAAGGAATCTAGCTGTTTATATGACCTTTTTAAGTTTTAATCAATCTCAACCAGAAACAGTTCAAATCAAATGAATTTGCTGATGCATACAAAATCAACCAAAACTAACACAAAATCATCATTGCTCAAGAAAAATTCATCCTCTGCTGATGAACGAAATATTGTTACTTGCAGAATACTGACACAGAGAACTGTTCGATTTTGTGACTACGAATAGTAAAAGCACCGTTACTGTTCGTCATTACATTTTTACTGTTCACAATAACAAAACTGAACGGTTCTTTAAGAACGGATTCCTCATGGTATTATCTCTCCACACTGAAATCAAAATTTGAGATAAACAAAACAGGAACCACCAAATAAACTACTTAGAAATAGAGACATACAACAATATTGAAAGATAAATGGCCTCAGAATTGCAGAATAACGGCATCATTAATAAAATCAGTTGCAAAAGATGCTTCGTGGTTTCAGATTGTCCTCACAGGCCGAAATATAAACATTTGATAAAAGAAATCATAATCTGGAGGCTGAAACTGATAAATACCATTAATGACAAAGAGAGTTTCATGTTAATATAAGAAAATCATAATCTGGATAGGTCCACTAAAGGATAAATAAAATATATGTATATATATATATATATATATGGACTCAACAAAAATTTGAATCCAATTGAAATCAATAGTTTAGACTCGTGAAGTCAATTCAGACTCAATATCACCCCACAAATAAATGATGTGTAACTATTCACAATAGAGAAGGAAATTTTAAGAAATATAAAATCTTTTGATTGGGAATCAATCTTTGGCGAGTAAACAAGAATACAAACATAGAACAAATAAAGAAAAGATGTGAATTGAGAGATTAGAAAGGCATACAAGAGAAAAAGTTGGATTCTTTCTAGAGAAAAAGTTGGATTCTTTTTGAAATTGTCAAACAAAGAAGAGATTATTACATGTGGAGTCCGGACACAAAGAACCGTTCGGTTTTGTGATTGTGAACAGTAAAAAATGCAGTTATTGTTCACCACTGTGCTTTTACTGTTCAGTCACAAAATTGAACAATTCTTCGTGTCAGGACTTTGCACGTAATAATATCTCTAATCAAAGAGAAATTTAGACAACATTTATCTTATTTTTAAACGATTTACATACATACCACACAAATCTTATATATTTATATATCTAACACTTAACTTTTTAATTAACATCAAAAACACTAAAATATTATACAAATAACTATAAAATTTTAGATGGAAGATACATAAGAATCGTGTGATGTGCAGCTAAAAACCCTTTCTTTCTTATGTCTTATCTCACCAATCATTTTATTCTTCACAAAACATCTAATAAGATTATTAATATCCCAAATGAGAAACAAAATCTGAAGTAGAGCTCAATTATTTTGCTTCATTTCCAACATTCAACTCTAATGGTGAAAGAAAGATCAAAACTGGAGAAAGATTAAATGAAGAAAATAAATTATTACTCAGTTCCCTCTTGCTTCTAAAGTAATTTGTCAGTTAACTTCAGCTCTCAATTAAAAAAAAACAGTGGCTTCTTTATTCCTTTCTTCTCAATCATATTTTCAAGAAAAATTAGTATCTAGCACTGATCTTTCGATTGAGAGCTTTGAATATTAATCAAAAGGTCTTTGGTTTGAAGCTCCATGGATATCAGAAACCATCTAAGAAAGGAACGCCTAAAATAGATTTCCTCTCCCTCAAAGGTTTCAGGGATGGCATGGTCTCATAAGAGACGCAAGTCCATCTATTGATGTTTGCCTCTGTCTGAACCGGATATGGGATGCAGAGTCCACTATTCGGTTATTCGAGAGGCAGTTAAAGCTTTATCAACGGAGAAAACAAAACGAAATAAAACAGATACAGATACATAAAAGAGAAATGTATGAGGCCGCTTGGAGGAATCCAAATACCTGAAGCTCGAACAATGAACAAGATCAGATCGATTAGAGTCCCCTCAAAAGATCTCGATCGTTTCAATGTATGCCTCCTAACTAAGCAAGACGGCGTAGTATTCGAAAAAGCCAGAAGGCATCAACGATATCATCGTCTTGCTACTCAAAGAGGCAGTTGTTGAAATCAAAATATAGAAAAAACACACTCAACACCAGATAACTGGCAGGATTTGGTAAACTATGCACGAAGGGTGATTCAACTAATAATAGAAAGAAGATGCCTGATCATACCTGGGTTTTGACTTGAATGCCCATCAGATCTGCTTGCTAGCATTGAGAGGGAAATCAATCGGGTAAAATAGAGAGAGCTGAGGCGTTAGTGAAGTGGAGAACGGAAGCTGGTTTGCTAACGATGCAGGCGTTCTTGAGAATGCAGAGCTGCAGTGAGAAGGGGAAGAACAAATAACTCAAAACCCTAGATGCATATATATAGATGCGCGGGCTGTTTTGAGAATTGTACCGTAAACCGTTGGATTGAAATCACACGGTGGGAATGGAACTCGTTGCTTGTCGGGAAGTATCTTAAAAAATACCTCCAGCTATTAGTTTTCCATTTATGAATAATAGTAGAGAGATTAAAAAGTCTATCAACTCAAGAATATCAAACAAATAATCAATAACAAAGCAAAAAAAAAAAAAAAAGATAAAGAGAAGAGAGTTAGGTCATCCTTGTCGGTGAAGTATTGCTTGTTACATTATGAATCAATTACAAGCTGAATTCATTCAGGCAGTGATGAATGCTTTAACAGATCAACAAATCATCTAAAGCAGAAGACTATACAAAGCTGAGCCACTTGAAGGCCACAGCACCAGACAATCAGACAAACAGGATCATTACTACTAAAAAGGAAGAATCAATGCAGTACAATAACAAGAAGTCCCCCTATGCCGTCCCACTCGTCTCAATCCGAATGAGAGTCTTCATCTTCATCAGAGTAATCAGAGGACGAAGAAGAGGATGACGACATATAGTAGTAAACTCGGATCTGGTGCCGTCGGGGGTTTGGGTCGGGTAGACAGAAGAACGAGAAGAGGCAGAGGGCAAAGCGGCGGAGATGATGAAGCGGAAGGTAGAGTAGTAAGTGGAGGAGCTCGTCGTTGGTAAGTCTGTCCGGATTGCAGGCTAGGTATTGCGACCAATGGGCCGATGCCCGCGCCACCATCACCGTCCATCCGCCGCTGAACATGAGCACTTATTCGCTTGTTTTCTCTCAATCTCTCACTTAGACAAAGATGCAATGGAATTTGCAGAGCGAGGAAGAGGAGCTCGTCGACGTGGAGGAAGAAAGGCGAGAAAGGAAAAGAAGGCGGAGAACTTCAAGGAATGGTAACGTCCTGACATCTCCTTTCTTGCGAAGGTACTATACGCTAGTATATGAGTCGTTATTTTATTTTAAGGTTTTTTTTTTTAATTATTAGTTTTTAGTTCACAAGAAAGAATATTTGACAAAAAAAAATTGTTGAGTGCGTATAAATTAAATAATTTATAAGGTATTGATATCCCATCAAAAATCATCTTCATCAGACACGAATCTTAATGTAAATGAGATATAGAAATCTCAATGTAAATGAGATATAGAAGTTTTAAAAATTAAATTCAAGATTAACCGAACTCCAATTTCAGCAAACTTATAATCAAATTGAATGTCTCGAAAAGATGAACCCAACGACACCAAAATCAGTCAAATTTGAGCCCAAATCAAGGGACCAAAGCATATTTGAAAAATTCAAAGCATAATTTAGATTACCAAATAAATTCTAAACGTGACATGCTTATGATCGAATCGAGTGGCTCGACGAGAAGAATACAACTAGCAGAAGATCACCAAATTCTGATATCATTAAGACATCCAAATGCCCAATAAATGGTCCACAATCAAAGGAATTAATATCGGTCATCCATTCAAACCATTCTCATCTTGATCTTGATCCTCCCCTATTTATAAGACGTGTCACTCTTAAAAAACTATAAATAGGCCCCCATTCTTCACATAAAGGGAGGAGGAAAGGAGGAGGAGGGGAAGAATTTGTGAGCTTGCTTGCCGCAGACCACCGCCAGAGTTATTCCTGTCTGCCGACCAGCACCATACTTCCGCCAGTCTGTCGTCTAACACCGGCCTTTCGCCCGTTCGTTGACCACCATAGAAGCTCTTTTAAACCACTTCCACCAGTCTGCCGACCGCCGTCGGACTTCCACCATTCTGCCGACCCCCGTCGGACTTACACCTGTTTGCAAACCACCGCCGAAGTTCTTCCCAACCACCATCAGACTTGTCAATCCGCTGACCACCGTCGGACTTCCGCCATTCTTCTAACGACCACCACACTTCCTCTCGTTTGCCGACCATCGTCAAAGTTCTTACCGACCACCGCCAAACTTCTGCCAGTCTGACTGTAATATCAAAAATCTGCTCCAGGATCGTCCAGGACGATCTGGATCGTCCTGGGACGATCAGTTGTAATTTTGCTCCAGATTTGCCCAGTTTTGCTCCAGGTGATTTTTTGTACATATCGTCCAGGCCGATTTGGACATCGTCCAGGCCGATCGGCACTGTAGAAAATATCGGCCTGAGAATAGTTCTGGGAACCGTCCAGGACGAGTTTTGGAAGATTCAGTTCATAACCAAATTCCAAAGCCAGATCCTGGATAAGAAGGTTCTGTCGCGATCCGGCTCGGGCGGGATCCGTCCCCGTCGGGTCGGGTCGTGACACTGACCACCACCGTCGAAGTTCTTCCCAACCACAACCAGACTTTTGCTAGTCTATCGACCACCGCCGGACTTCCGCTCATTAACCACCACCGGAGTTCTTTCAAACCGCCGTCAAAATTCCAGCCGTTCATAGATCATTTACGATCCTTCTGACCTCCATCGCCCACCGATTACGATCTTTCTGATAACTGTCGACCAACTGCGACCCTTCCGACCACCGTCACCCGACTACGATCTTCTTGACCTCCGTCGCTTGCCGATTATGAATTTTTCGCCCCAAACGAACATATCAACGCTGATTCTTCCAACTCCCAGCATATAATGAACTTTGTATGATGTATATTTGCTACGTCGAGTCAAGACCTTCATTCGAAGGAAGGGTCGAATTTGTAATCAATTGCAAACATTAGTGGATTTATTTAAACTGGGCTAGGCCCCGTTGTTTTTCTCCTTTTTAGGGGTTTCCACATAAAAATTATGGTTTCCCCTATAAATTTTATTATGATACCCTCTTATTTATTTGTGATGGATATTCGTACAGAACTATGACGCTAAACTACATTACTCTCTACCACCGCAAATATTCCAGGACGCAACAGGTATCAAGAAATAATCTGATCAATATAATTTGAACCTGATCTAAAAAAATGAGTTCAAGTTGACTCATTTAATAAATTGATTGTATCAGATATTTGTTTGTTAAGCGTATTAGTTTACAAACTTGGGAACCCATTTTTTATCCAAAAATAGCTGCTTTTTTTTTTGTTTTTTTTTTTTTTTTTTTTTTTTTTTTTTTGCTTGTTTGTATGATTTTTTGTATCAATCAACATAAACTCTATAGTTGATAATTTTTAAAATAATAATTATTTATTTAGCATGGCTCCAATTTAGAGTGGCAAAATAACATGGCCAACCACCTTAAACCGGCGTCGGCCAACGACCACATCTAGCCACCCTACCATCATCAGTCACCGCCAACCACCACAATTTTAATATTTACACTACGTTTAATTTACTTCAACCCCAACAAGAAATAAATAAATAAAACTTGCATTTATTTTACACTTATCCAAATAATTCCAAATTATTTCAAATACACCAAACAACTCCTAAATGAAAGACATAATTCCAATGCAAATAAAATTTATTTAAGTTTATTTATTCAAAATTGAATAAATTCAAAAATAATTATAAAACCTCATACAAATGCACATGTTCATAAATATATTTGAATTTGAATATCAGGCCACTCATTTATTTTGTATTATTTGAATGTCCATTTATTTATTTAACAAATAATTTATCTGGTTAAGAAAAACCCTTAATTATTATCATATATTCTTAAATCAATTTTTAATATCCTATTTTTTTTAAAACCATATAGTTTTAAGAGCTGTAAATATGAAAATTATATATTAAAATTACTTAATATAATAGATATTATATTAATTTTTTAACATTATTTATTATTAGCATTTGGACATCATAAAATCTCAGAAAAAATATACATTATGCTCAATATTTTAAGTTCTATATGTGAATCACTATTAAACAAATTTGTTACCGTCAAAATTCTTAACCTCACAGAAAACAGAAGATTGCAAATAAACATTAATTAACATGAAAAAAAAAAATTCAATCGTTAATGCCAGCCTTACTTCTCTTCTTGCCTGCCTTCTTGCCAGAGGCCTTCGCCTTAGGACCCTTACCCTTAGCTTTGGGACCATTGCCCTTAACTGGACGGCCACCCCTCCCAGGCCTCCCCATCCCTTTAGTTCTCCTGTCTTTCTTCATCCTCCGGTCAACTACCACCTTCCCTTTACCGCCCTTCACCGCCACCCCCTTCTTGGCCACCACATACTCCTTCTTAGGCCTTGTTGGCATTGCCTTCTTGTACAGGTGATCGATCATCTTTCTCTTAGACCTTTCAGAAATGTCAGTCTGGTCTGAGATCGCATCGGCTTTCTTGCGAGCCTTCTCCATCTTCCTCATCACAGCTCGCTTCTTCCTCGCTTTCGCCTCTGCGACTTTCTTCGCCGGCCGGGCATCAATTTCCCTGAACTGTGCCTTCATTGCTGCAACTTCTTCCTTTGTCACAGGCTTCATTGGTTGGGAGTGCCTCTTCTCCTCTTCTGCAAACCAGTTTGGCAAGCCAACATCATCAAACATGTATTTGTTGTAAGCATCATCAAGAATCTGCTCCCTCTGCTTCTTTCGCAGCATCTTCTTCGCATAGGCGAGAATCTCTGCCTTCGTGTCGTCGTCTTCTTCTTCCTCTGATTCCTCATCGGAGGAGGAAGAGTCGTCGCTGGTATCCATGCGCTCTTCCGGAACTATCTCGAAATCTTCTTGGTTTTTGGCTTTTTGGGATTGCGGGGGACTGGGACCTTTTGGGAGCAGTGTCCTGTCCTCTGCGTTTTTCGAAATTTTTGGCGGCAAGAGTTTTTCTTCTTCACTGTCACTCGCCTGTAACACACCCTCTTCTGCTGCTGCAGCAAACACATCTTGACTGAACCATTGCTCCATTATTTGCTCTTGAGTTGGCTGGTCATCTTCATTTAATGGAACAACAAGAGGATTTGCTTCTTTCTCATCCTGATCCTGATCAGACCCAGGATCCATAGCTATATCTTCGCCATCGGCATTCTATAAGAGACAGGGAGGTGATACAACAAATTAAGCATCAGAACATCATGAACCCAACAATTGCATTAGACTTTCATACTTCAAAGCATCCACAAATAGTAAGATTTTCTATAGAACAGGAAAAGATAACAAAATTACTTAATTCTTAACCTAGGTACAAATAAGGGAAACACGAGCTCCACCAAATTCGAATTAAGCCAGACATCTGCAAAGATAAACCTTCCCAGGAAGTCATATTAAATATTTTACAAACCTAGAGCAGCAGCAGGAAGTCATTAAGACTAAGAAAATAATCTGCAAGGGGTTGAACAACAATAGAGGTCATAATTAGGAGGCTTCTTTTATGTTGGTACTTGCATTTTTCACCATGTGTTACACAGGAGGAATAAAAAGAAAAAAAAAACTGATAGGGAAGCCAATGAAGTTGGAAGAGTTCACATGTAACACAATGAGAAATCTTCTAATAGACCTTGGAATGAAGACAGAATGCTAAAATAAAGATGCTAACATTTTGTTTCAGCGTCAAGAACAGAATTTAAATCTGATCTAGATGCTTCGAAGGTTTAAACTTTAAATGTTGAAATAAAAAGCTTCTATGGAGGTGCTTTGTAAAGACAAAGATTTCATTTGGGATGGTTTTTTTCCTGCTTTCTAAAGCAATTTTTAATGCAAAAAATTTTTAAACTAGAAAACTACTTTAGAAAGCATTTTGAAAGCCGCCCCAAACGAAGCCTAAGAAGTACTCGTGTTAAGATTTATGGAAGCTGGGAAATGAAGTCCAGAAATTCTTGAATAAGAATTTATGATAAATAGAAGTGGGAGAAGAGTTTAAATGATTAGAGGGGAGCGATCAGAGCTCAGTGAAGGAAGTGTATGTAAAAATTAAATGGGAAAAAGGTCCGTTCAATTTGATGAGAATAGGGTTCTACAGTTGAGAGTTTAACCAAGTGAACAAAAAAAGGATGGTAGAGAGGTTTACCAAACCTGTATATAAAAAAGACATTGTTTCCATCAAGGAATTTCAAGGTTGGGATCAGATTATCGCTAGCTTTTTCAAGCTGAAATCTGCTACAATTTGAATCCCCCGTGACCAACCAAGGATCATCAGAGGAAGAGCCAAGATAAACAAACAAGAGATTCCCACAGAAAAGTTATATCAGTGTGTGTTGGCTTCTGGTATGTAGAAGTTTATTTGGATGATTTAAATTATACATGCTTTCGTATTAATTATTACGATGAATCTATAAAAGAATGAGTTATATTTTGTAATAATATAGCCAAACTATTTTTGACTCATGCGATCATGTTTAATAAAGTCATGATGGGTGTGATGATAAATATGTCTATGGTTGACTAAAAAGGTGTCAAAATGAGGCGCAACATAATATATTATCACCCATCCTACAAAGGCTACAACAAATGTTCACTCGTCATGTTAAATTAACAAAATAAGAAGAATGGAAGGCTGACAATTAAGAATCTCACCTGGAAGAATAAGAAAAGATAATTAACTAAATATTACAGCACACATGAAAACATGCACGTCAAGGGAAACAGAACCATGCCATATAAGTGATGTCACCGTATTAACATTAATTTCATAAAATACCTCCATTAACTCTGCATCTCCAATAGAAAGGCTTCGTTTGACACGTTTACGTTGTTTTGTGCTCCCTCCCTTCCTATTCAGATATCTTTCATAGACTTCATCAAGCATTTCCTCAACTTGCTCATCATATCTGTCAATAATCAAAGTTGCATTATTAAAAAAAAGTTTGAAAAATAAAAGTATAAAGTTTCAAAATGCTTATGTTTGTCAACATGTAATGATATTTTTAGCACATCAGAAATGTTGGTAGAACCAAAGACATACCGCCTCTGTTCCTCATCAGAATCTAAATCACTATAGGAATCAGCAGCAACACGAGTTTCTGCTTCACTTTCACTGCCTCCAAGTTCACCATCTTCATCACTGGCTGACTCAATTGTTTGCAAATCTTTTTTCCCCTGAAACATAATATGGAAGAAGATGATCAAACAATAAACTATTTTTCCCTTTTTTTTTCTTTTTTTGACACAAGAATAAGCATGCTGCCGAACAACAGATGAATCATAAGCCAATATCAGTATAAAAGTCATCTCTATAACATATAGATGTTGATAATCTAATCTACAAAAGCAGAGACAAATAAATATTAACAAATCAAAGGCCAATCGATCTAAAAAAGCAAAATAATAAACCATTATCCGCTTCTAAAGTACAAGAATGGCATCCAAAGAAAAAAAAAAAGGGAGTAAAAGATAGCAAAAAAGAACTTCATAAGGAGAAAAAATAATCAGATTCATAACAATGCTTGCCTCAAAGAAGAAAACATGGCAAAGGCAATTTTCTACCAATCTCAGCCATCACATTCAAAATTAGACATGATGCAACTATTTCATGGAACTGCAACGTATTATAAATAGCAGAAACCATAGCAGTTATTTCCATGAAAACAAAAAACAAAATACATTCCAAAAATACCTCTCCAATCTGAGCTTCGAACTAGCTAAAATTTCAAATTCAAAAGGTTATCAAAATTCAGCAACTTTGTTTACAATGGAAAATTGCATTCATTTGTAAAACCCACCCCAGCAACCCACATGCACAAAAGGGAGCATATGCGGTGTGTAACATGTCCAGACACCTTGAGAAGGGAAGAACCATGTTAACTAGCCTTCTTGAACTTCTAGGTAGCTTTAAATTAGATTAAGCATAATTATCAAAGAAATAAAAGAAAAGTAAGATTACACTTGGAACATTAAAATGCTGAAGAAAGTCCAAACTAAAAACCCCATTGAATTCAGAATAAATATCACAGCTACTTTTCCAATCCGGCTTTAAAAGTCTAAACTTATTTGCAAATGTTCTAGATACCCTGTAGTATAAAACTCAAAGCAGAGGCATAAAATCAAGAAAAAAACAGTTGAAGGGAAGCCAAAAAATGTTCTAGCAAACCTATATATACGATGAATAAATTTGTTGAAAAAATGACTTGAATGGAATACAGAGAGTCACCACCAAGGAAAATAACACTATAAGGAGAAGCATGATCAAGTAATCACAAACCTTTATTGCAGTGAGCGAGAACAACTGTTTATCAAAATAACTGTCTTCAGTGGCATCAATTTGTATACCCAATGCCTTGCGCGCTTTATCCTTGGCACGGCGTTTTTCAAGGAGCTTCCTTGCTTTCTTTTTCTTGCGCTCCAATGCATTTGTCAGCTCCTCCATTTCAATAAGTAAACGTTCATCCTCATCAGCCTTCACATCTTTTTTCACATTTGCAACTTTTGAAGCATCTTTATCTGAGGATGACAGTGCCTTTCTAATGCGCATCCGCCACCTAAGTACAATATACACATACAATGGATTCAGTTGAAAATTCAACTTGCAAATTCAAACATAGAAACAGACTCAAACAACACAAGGTCGATCTACTGGAGTACCCATAATTCCACATATCTAACACCAACAAGAAGAAGTACGTGAAATGCCAAAGCAGACTTCATAAATTATAAAAAAAAAAAAAACGTTTGAGATGCATACCTCAAGGCATGTCTCAAATTGAGGCTCATAAACAGCACCTCGAGGCATAAGCCTCACTGGAATCAATGAGGCTAGCGTGCTTTTTAAGCAAGGTGCATGTCTCAAGGCATTTTGAGGCTGCGCCTCACTCAAAATAGAATTCTAAAATTTTGTGTTAATTACTATTAGTAAAAATATATCATATTATAATACCACCCCACCCACACGACCAGCAACTGTACTAAGGATCAAGTGGGATCGGGATACAGAGGCAGAAAGCTAGCTTCATCTTCTTCGAATGTATTCGTCCCTCGTCATCATCATGTTGTCACATTCAATTTAGCTCATTCGTCATCGTGCCATTACTTGCATTCCCACAAATCCTCGAGTCAGTGGGATCGGAATAGGGAGACCTAGAGCTGCATCTTCTTCATCCCTGTTGCCTATAATACGCAAGCCATCGCAAGGCACAAGGTTTGACAGCAGGTCGACTGTGTCAGTCTTCTTCACAGCATAAGTTAGTGAACTTATACTTTCTTTTTCTCAACTAATTAAGAAACTTTGCTTATTTCATAGGTACAGCTAACTTCATTGTTCTACAATCAATAACATATGACAACCTTTTGAATCCCTTTACTCTTGCATTGATATTTGTTTCTTGATAGTATGAATGTCTTTCACTATTTAATCAAGAAATATATGCAAATTTGAGAACCTATTTATGCAACTGTTAATCATGAAGCACTCGATACTACTTATGTCTCATTTGGTTGCATGAAGATGAAAAATATGTTTTATAAAGTAATTATTTTTCATGTTATAATAACATCTAATGTGAAAATTTGTGGTTCATATATTTATGATGATGAATAAAATAAATATGTTGATGGTTTATTTTATTTTTGTCATTTTTATGAATTATTTATAATTTTATCATTAGTTTATATTATATTTCAAGGCTTACATATCGATCCGCCTCAAGATTTATGCCTCGCCTCACTAGGGACAAAACATGTCAATTCTCAATTTCACATTTTTAAACATTGGTAAATACTAACTCAAGCCCATTTACAATAATTTTTTACATGATCCAAGTAAAAGGCCAAATAAATGCCAAATAAATGTACCAATGACACCAGTAGAAAGCAATGACTCAAGTAAATCAAGGTAGTAGCAGACTTTTCTTTTAATACTAAGGAAACAAACGAAGTTAGCAGATAAGATTACTAAATATTTTAGAAATCAAAATGACTACTAAAGCAGACACACAAACAAAGAAGATTAAGACACTATAAGGTCAATTTAAAAATTATGTCAATAAAAAAAATATCCAAATAGAAATCATATCAAAGATAGAAAAAAATGGTACAAGAAAATAAAGTTCAACTTACCTCAAAAGATGCTTGAAGCTATTCTTGTCTAAAACATACAAATCCTCACATAGTGATTTAATCTGTCCAAATAAAGATAAAGAACCAGTAAGAAATAAAAGGAGATAGATGCCAAGCAGCCTTCTCAGAACAAAAGGAAAAAAATAGATGAAATTAAGAATACCTCATCTGTTGTCAAATCGTGCTCCTTAACAGATAAAGATGATGAATCCTCAAACGATAATGCGTTAACCGAGCCAAGAAACTCAAGTGGTGAGTCTGACCATATAAAATCAGACACTTTCCCGACCTTCCATAAAGTCGTAATTCCATCCTCATACCTACATGCAAAATCAGCATTTTTAGTACACAGGAAAAACATAAAATGATCCTAACATAACAATTAAGGAAAATGTAAGATAATTTCCAGAATACGCAGTTTTAGAATGAAAACATATTACAAAAAAAATAATGGACAATCAACATCGACCAAGCAGGGGAAAGAAATGGTGGCAACTTATAAAATTGATGGATAAAACATAAGAGCAGGATCAGAAACAAATGCTTTGTCAGCCTCTACGAGCTTAAAAGATGCATGAATAAAAAAATTGGATGTGCTCTCAAATGCATTTGTGAATTATCAAAATAATCCATCTCTGCATGTACAACGAAAAGCTACATAAGTAAGTAACATACGCAGCAACAACAACAACAAAATCATCAAGCCTTTATACCTTTACGGGGGTCGGTTACATGAATTTTTTTTTCTTCATTGGGTCCTATTAAGAATTAAATTCTGATTTAAATCTAATAAAAATTGTCATTCCTAATACTTTCTAACCACATCTTTTTAGGTCTACTATCTCTACCTTTCTTAACATAGGATAGATCTAATACATCTACTCTCCAAACCAAATCATAACCATCTAAAGTGATTATCTCTAATCTTATTTGCCACTTGAGCTACTCCAACCTTTTCATGTATATACTCATTTTATATTATATCTCTAAGTGTAAAGCCACTCATCCACCTGAGCATTCTCATCTTCGCAACACTTAACCAAATTTTATGCTTCTCTTCTAATGGCCAACATTCTACGCCATTTGTAGGTCTCAGCACCATTTTATAGAATTTTTCCTAAGTTTGAGGGGTATTTATCTATCACACAACAGGCACAATGCATTCCTCCACTTAAACCATCCAAGTTGAATTCTATTAATAATATCTCCATCCATTTCAACAACGCTTTTAATAATATTGTTGTCGGGTCTCAACTCCTGGATGAGAAAAATGAAGGGTTGCATTAGGTAGTCAACAACCAGCATAAAATTTGTCAAACAATCATGACATAATTTTTTTAATAAATGAGCATAAAACTTATATGATGATATGTACAAGTATGCATGCATAGGTGTATATGCATAACTCAGTTACTTTGGTGAGAAAAAGAGTTCCATGTTGCTCAAAATTTGTTCATGTTTACTCATTTAGCAATGAACAAGACATTGAATACTACAACAGGTTTTTTGACAGCTTGAGAAAATAAAAAGACACATTTCTTCGCTTCTTCAAATACCGCTTTAAATTGATTATAAAAGATAACATAAATGGTGCTATTTTACTGGTTGTTCTAATGAACAAAAAAAAAAGAACTGTCGATATCCTATTCTGAACTTGTATATCAAAGCTCGGGTCAGGACGTAAATGTTGACAGATCTGTAAACCTGCTGAAACAAAATGATTGAAGTATATCCCAAATATTACTGTGTCATTAATGTAATACTAGAAACTGCAATCTCAAGCTCAAAGCAACCCTCATGATATATGGGAAAGAACCACCACAACTCATGTATCTGCTTCAAATGAGGATGAATAATTCACTTTTCTGCAAACCTTGGCATACCAGAAGGCTCCGAACATAATAGGCAGTAAAAATTGAGGATCAACTATGCTAATAGACAACATCCAGTAGAATTGGTTGACAGGGTTTGGAGAAAAGCGATTGATTTCACAACAAAATTGGTTCTCTATATTGGGGATATTCTCAATTAAGAGAATATTTGCATAATAAAAACATAATATTCCAATTACTAACTTTCTAATTTGAAAATTATCTAAAATAATACTCACCCTCAAGCTTGAACGTATGTATCGGAAAGATTGAGTCTGCAGTAAAGATTACAGAATTGAAGTGATCCCAGAGCCTTCATAAAAAATGTCTTCACTAAAGATACATCATTGAGTGATGATCTTCTATGATAGAACATCATCTTTAACAAACTGACAATCTACTTCAATACATTTTGTTCTTTTGTGAAAATTAGGTTTGTATGATTACTGCACTTTAAGAATTATAGCTTTAGTAGCAATCAAGTCAAATTCATAATACGATTTTTAATCCACAACATTTGATATGCAAAATGGGTCACTACTCAATATTTGGCTTCAACATTTATTATTGCAAAAACAATATATTTGCCTACTTCTCCATGAAACAAGATTTCCTCCCACAAAATTATATTAAATTGAACTAGGCTTTCGGTCCAATAAATCCAGTCCATTCAACATCAAAATAGGCTTCAATTTATAGATAGTTTAGTTTCTAGAAACAAATTATTTTCCCAGATGTTTCTTAATATATCTTCAAATCTTTTAGACAACATCTCAAAATTTATTCTTTGAATTTTGTATATATCAAGAAAGCAAATATTCAATCGTTCTAAAGTGCATACATGGTGCCTCAGCACAATTCAGGCATTTACGTGTCAAGGCGAACGCCTTGAACTTGAAACGCGAGGCGTACGCCTCAAATAAACAGAGGAGGCACGCCTCGTCTCACTTTGACTAGGCGTTCGCCTCTTAAAAAGGTATTATAAAAAAAAACTAAACCTAATCTATATTCTTATTTCCTTTGTATTCGACTTCGAGTGCTATTCGACTTTGCCCGGACACTTTGAACGTCAGCTCTTCGACTTCGCCTGCGTGGGTTCTCCTTTGCCCGTTAACTTCGCCTGCATTCATAACTTCGTGTTATGCTACTTCGCCTAGAGTTCGGCCGCCTTCCTCTTCTTCATGTTCCTCCTCTTCGACTTCGCCTAAACATCGCATGTTAGATTTAGGATGTGTTATTAAAACTTCATTGCATTCTTCGATGAAGTTCTAAAACCTTCACTGACTTCTTCTTAGAACGCTCGTAGGTGGAGAAATACGTGAGAGTATCTTGATCATTTTTAAATAAAATAAGACTAATTTTTTTAAAATTAAAACCAAAATTATTATTTTTTTATTAAAGAAACTTTCTTTTCTTTTTATTTTGAAAAATTATCATTATTTAAAAATTATATTTAATAAATGATTAATTAAAAAATGACCAAAATATCATTATATTTAACACTACATTGAATGTTAGGACAAAAAATATCTCATTTTAAAGAGTTGGGGGACCAAATTAGACCCTCAAAAGAGTTGGGTGTGAGGAACCATTTTGGTCTTTTTTATCTTTTGCTTTTATTGTTGACGGTGACAAAAGTACTCGCTCTAAATGTCACAAGGTGCATGCCTAATAATTAGTTTTCACATTTAGTTCGTGTAGCTAGAAAACTGGAGCTGGAACCTAATGAATCAAGCTTTCAAAAGCAAATAGCAACATAAGTGATTTTAATGTATCATTGTCATTTTTTCAGGCAATAGAAATCTTGGATAAAAAACATTTAACTCTCCTTTATCCTAAAAAACATGACCTCAAGAAATGCTTTTTCCTGAAGTGTACATTGACACCAATTTCATAGGTTTAATGATACATGTTAAATAGAAGATAATCGCATGACTGGGCAGAAAAAAAATCATGCTATCAACAACATTCTTTAAATGCCAATGTTTTATGTCTGTAATGCTAATAGCTTCAATTACAAAATCAAAAACTTTTCCTAATTACAATATTTTCAAAACTATAACCTCAGTAATCAGTGCTTCATAATTTTGGCAATAGTGTATACAGTGTCGGAAAGAAAAAAAATACTTTACCCTGATAAGAGTATTATTTTAGTGAAAGAAATCTACGATTTTCACAAACACATACCACATGATCGATTGAAATATTAGACTGTGTTTAAAACACAATTTTCAAGCTTATACATCCCCTCATTTTCTTACGCATAAGTAAAAGCATATCCACCTCGATAGCAGTGATAGAGTTTAAATTGTTCAAGATAATACAACTAGTATTCATACTGCATATGACATATTTCAACGTGTTAGCATCAATTTATATCAAAACTTAGAAATGCTTACCCTTCGCGGTTTCTCTTCTGCTTTGTCCCTCTTAGAACATCGATAACCTATTAAAAAAATATAAATTCCAGCATCAAAGAAATACTAAACAAACTATTAAAAAAAATAATGTAAAGACTGTAAATTTCAACTTAACTACTACCTTAGGTTGCTCTGTCGATGCCTGAAATAGATGTTTCACATCAAGGAGACGTGGGTCTATTTTAGCTGGGGCCTTGTATCTTTGACCAATAACATAAATTTCTGCAGAGGTGCTGCGACTAGCTACTGGTTTAGTTACCTCAACTTTCTCAAAAAGCTGTAAATAAGGAACAATTAATTTAAGGCAACTCAAGCTTCGTTTTGGGACGGCTTTCTTGCTGCTTCTTAAAGCTGTTTTATAGTACAAAAATTAAAATTTTTGTACTATAAAGCGGCTTTTAGAAGCAGCAAGAAAGCTGTCCCAAACAAAGCCTTAGTTATCAAGCTATGTAAAAGCTCAACAGAAAATGAACAATGAGATGGCCATACCTGTTTAAGGCAAAATATGATGGCACTATAATCCTGTGACCTAAAAACCTACCAAGATAAAACAAATTTACATATATAAGGCAAATCGAACCATAGCATGAAGAGATTTACTAAATAACAGATCATGTCTTTCTTGGAAATGAAAAGTTGATAAAAATTTATCTTGTGTCATCACATTATTGCGCTCACTAAACGGGTAGATACATAAAATCTAATGATATCCAAGAGGCAAACTGAAAAACGAATTATGCAACCTTAAAGTAAAAGCAAGTAGTTATTTCAAATCAAAGATTACCACATTCAAGTGTTTCAGTTTGCTGCAAATAAGTTGGCCACATATAGTAATGCAACTGTAAGCTTTAAGGTTTAGAGATGACTGTCCTAATAAAAGGATGAGTATGCTCACCAACTTCAGAAGAAAAAAACCATAAGTATGATCCGCATTAAAAGTCAGATGGTCTCAAAAGTCTTTTTTTTTTTCAGATTCCATGGGTTTATATGATGCTCCGCTTCTTTGTGTTATATCATTTAATCTGAGCCACATAACTAAGGATGAGGATCTCCTGCATTCTGAAAAATGGTGATTTCTGAATTAACAGTACTAAGCCCCAGAAAAAATGACATCACGTTTCTACCATTGCCACTAGAACATTGCCAAGCTTTGAGTTCTTAAGACTACTTTTTTTTTTTGTGCGAATAAAGAGAGCTAGATCACTTTATCGCATGTCCCAGCATCAAACAGACGTAAATAATGGAACCCTATAGTTACTTTGAAGTATTCCCCACCCAAATAACTTCAACTTGAAGGAGTTCTCCTGGTCCTATATTTATATCAACCCAATACTTAATTTGCAGACAATATTTTCATTTGCAGCCCCTAAACATAGAGAATGCTGCTCCTGGAGAGCAGTATAGAATTCTCAACTCCACAAATATCTTCCTATTAAGAGGGCAGGCAACTTCATAGACCTTCCGACTCCTAGAGTTCTCAGCCCACCTCTTTGAGCGGATAGATAAAGTTTAATTTCTTATGATCTAGAACTCTTTAACTATTTTAAGCCATTAGAAGTCATAATATATAATTTGCTCATTTAGCCCATTCAACCAAACAATAGAAACAAATTAAAATTTATGAAGCTTCTCTGATGATGAATAAGGGTTCCTGTTGCAGAAGCCTGAATTTTTCATTGGAATGGTGGCATAAACTATTGGGTACTCCAAACAATCATATTCTCTAAAGGTATGTTTGTTTTGAAGGAATTGAATTAACATTTTACTTCAACTTCATATTGATTTGTTAGCTTTTATGTAATTAAATAAGTAAATGGATTTAATTAAAAACTGTGAAACAAATGCATTTTTTCTCATATATCTTCCTATTATGAGGTAGATAACTTCATAGACATTTTTTAATGAAGCCTTCCCGGCAGCCCTTGGATTCCTATAAAGAAAGAATGACGATAAAAATTTATTTTATCTTTTGGCATATCATGTACTCGGTGTTACCTATCTCTCTCTGGTTTTCATGTCAAAACTCAAATAAATCGCCTTTTAGTAAGATCGGGTATCACCACGGACATATATTGATTCAACAATTAATACACACAATGTTTCACTTCTTATGATCAAACATTACTATTTAAACCATTATAATGCATGAAACATTATATTGCAACTTTGACACATTCATCGTTGAAATAGCAACTGAAGAAAAAATATGACGTTTCTCTGCAGATTAATAAGAGTTCCATATTGCAGTGTTCAGAGTTATTTTTTCTTACCACGCGCTAATGGATAATCCAAACATTTTAGTTTCTTAATTTCCCATCATCATGCAGATGGTTTAATCAAAATAAGTAAACCAACCTTGGTTAGGAAACTGCCCTTGGGGGCCAAGAAACTGGTAGCAAGCCGTATGGAATCAACAACGAGAGAAGACTGCATCGTCGCATCCTTTCCCCACGCAGCACCAACATTCGGCGAACCATCATGAAGAACAATATCGAAGACGGAAACGCCGTTCGAATCCATTAGTCGCTTGATAGCGGCACGGCACCGCGGGGTAGTGATATCCTCCGCAATGGTGTGCGCGCCTCGTATGGGGCGTATGGGCACGAGATCAACGCCGAGAATGAACGAGCCGACGGGAGCGTGGCGGACGGCAACCTGTAACCAGCCACCGGGTGCTGCGCAAAGATCGAGCACGGAGCGTGCAGTGGGAAGGAAACGGAACTTGGCATCGAGTTGTAGGAGCTTGAAAGCCGCGCGAGAGCGGTAGCCTTGCTCTTTTGCGAGATGGTAGAACTTGTCGAGGCGGTTCTTTCCCGTCTTCGTCTTCCCCATTTTGTACGAAGAGCTTGAACCTTTGGTAACGGCGGCGGCGGCTGAACTCCGGCAATGAAGTGTAGATCGTAGAGCCGGAAAGCGATATATTAGGTCCGGCAATAGAAGGAAGTATGCTAGGAGTCGGGAAGAGGAAGGTAAGGGTTTTGGGGATTGTAGGATTAAAGTCTAACTGCCGTTTGATTTGAATCATGCGGATACTGATGTGCTTAGAAATTAATAATTCTTAAAGTTTTCTTTTAACTTATATATCATCAAAATTATATATAAAGGGATTTACATATAAGCAAATAGCTCACTCATAAATATAAGTTGTATAATATTTTATTATATTAATTTATTATTATTATTATTATTTATGATATATTTAATTATAGGGGTGTCAATATTTGACACGACCCGAAATTTTTAGTTTGAGTTGAATCGAACCTAAGCCGGGTCGGGTTTAAATTAGGGATTTTCGACTTGTTTGTAAAACCAATCGCGTTCTTGTTGACCCGGAAACCCAAAATCAACCCAGTTAGACCTGGATTTCCAGCTCAGTCACGTCGTCCAACTCAATCGCTTCCTTCTCAGATGTCGAGTCAGTCATGTCGTCCCGTTCAGTCGCGTCGTCCAGCTTTGTCAAGCTCATAGGTCATTGTCGATCGTTTCTCAAACGCTGGTCCGACCTCCGGTCCGTTCGTCGTCAATGAGCGCTGCCTCGCATGCCCTCTATGGCCTAGTCTGCGGCCCGACGCTACCTTAAGACCTAATATTGTAGTCATCGCCCATCGGTGACCCCTCCTGTTGTTGTGTTGTGGCCTAGCAAGCCATGTGCCCGCGAAATCGCGTGAGATGGGTCGTGTCAGGTTTACTCGAACCCGAGGAGGGTCGAGTTCAAATCTGGGAATATTACCAGTTTGTAAAAACGGATTGAGTTCAAGTCGTGTAGAATAGAAGCGAGTCACTGTCGAGTTCAATCCGAACCCGACCCGTAACCCATTTTTGACACCCCTAATTAATTAGTCTATCTTGACTTACAAATATATTCCATCAGCTTTAAAAGTCACATTTCTTAAATCTCTGGAAAAATAATGCTAACAATCATATATATTTTGGCTCTATGTGCCCTAATTTTACCTGATTCTATCAATAGAAATATGTGGTAACATTTTTATAGAGTTATTGTGTAATTATTTTTGCATTGAAAATTTTTTCTTATTTTATTATTGAACATCTATTCAGTATTATAGCATTAAATCTCTAAAATGCGTGTTTATTAATGGCCTTTTCTATGAATATTTGTTTATGGTTTTGTGATATTTATCAGAAGCAAATATTTTTGTTGTTAACCTCCACTCGACCATCGTCATCGAATCTCCATCTAGAGACCATTACTGAGTATCCTTTTGACTACCCTTGCCCGGCGACTATGATCCCTCTGATCTACCGACCTTGTCGCATTGCCAACTACGATGTCTCTGAAATCAATTGCTCACTGACTATGGTCTCTTACATCCGTCGCAAGCTGATTACGGTGTCTCCGACCCCAATGACCCGACCATTACGGTCGCTCGAACCATCCAACCTTCGTTGCCCACCTCTAATGATCGCTTTGACCTCCGTCGATCGCCAATGACGGTCCCTCCAACCACCATTGTCTGTCGACTACCATCTGACCTTCGTCGCCCACAGACTATTGTCACTCCAACCACTGTCGCATGTCGACTACAACCTCTATTACCCGCCAACTACATTCCTTCTGATATTCGTCGCCCACTGAATATAGTCAAGCCGACCACCGTTGTTTGAATATGGTCCCTCCAACCACCACCACTCACCGACTACAATCCTTCCGACCACCGTCGCCTAAATATGGTCCCTCCGACTACCGTTATCTAACTATTGTTCCTCTGACCACCGTTTTTCGACTACGATCCTACCAACCAAACAATCGGACTAACAATCTTATGAGAACAACTCTTATATAATTGGATTCTTCTAACTCCTAACTTTATGACTCTTGGACTTCTCTCTCTCTCTCTCTCTCTCTCTCTCTCTCTCTCTCTCTCTTTGTGCTTGATTTTTATAGAAAGCTCATATGCTAAACTCTATATCTCTCTATTGCTATAAATGTTTTAGGTCCCAACAAGCCTATTTATGGAAATCTTAAAATTATTACATATGGAAAGGTCAGCGATGATGTGGTTAGTGATGGTGGCATATTTAAGGATTGTTTCGCCAATGTTATTTCTACTCTTGTTATTTGTTATGTTGAGATAAAATACGTATTGAATATACTTCTTCAGTGTTTCTGTATTGATGAAAATTTTCTTGATATACATCATTCTCATTTATGGTAAGTACTTGTATTGTTGTTGCGTGCTACAAAATTCATGTTGATAGAGAAAGAGTTTTGCATGAATATCAAGCTAATATATAAATGAAAAAGAAAAAAAAAATGTATGAGGCATGAAAGTTTTTATATGAAACTTTTGGAGTTGAGAAAAATTATGGGGTGTTACTTAATTGAAATAATCAAATATATACTTGAAGTTACACAAGTAAGCTCTTCCCCACAATTGAAGAAGAGAGGACTACAAAATTGATAGCACATAATTGATATCTAATAAACATATTAGAAAATTGAGGGAGAAGTTTTAGGGAGATGATGCTAGGTGTTGGACGATGTCAATCAACCAATGGTGCAATGACGACGATAATCCGACGATGGAGGTCAGCTGATGGAATTTAAATAATGGCATATTATAATAGTTGGGTGGCAATGGTTCGATGATGGCGATACATTGACGATGGTAGTTGGACAATGACAGGATTTGATAGTGACCATCGACATCATTGGTCATGTAAATCACTAGAGTTATACATATCTTTAAACTTCGATCCCAAGTGTATGACACTTTCATGCGAAGAATGATGATCCATATATAGTTTACTGGGACTGACAAATTGACCAACATAATAAAAAAAAAAAAGCGTAACCCTTCATCAGAACGATGAATAATTTTATCGTAGATTGTTCATTCACTATCAAGTGCCCTACAAACATCATAATCAAATGAGATTGTGCATGTTAGATTCGTCTTGTCGAGCTACTTGATTTGACTATAACCATGCAATATTTTGAGAATGTTTGGTTTTTTTAATTAATATACATAAGTTTTTAAATACGCTTCAAGTACTTGATTCATATTCATTTGAGCTCAAATCAAACCATCTTCAGTGTTGTTGAATTAATATTGTTAGTAAGTTCTATTTGATTATAAATTTGTTAAAATCAAATTTTGAATGATCATAAATTTAATTCTGAAAAATTCTAATATGAAAAAAAATACATTAAATTTTTACAAATCAGGAGAAATATTTAGATACATATGAACAACAATTGAAATATAATTTTGGATGGTAAATGTTTGATCATTATTATTTTTTTAATAAAATACCCTTTATTTCAAAAAGAGCCTTGCTCGATGACGTTAACATGTATGGAAGAGGTCGAGAGAATCCACCAAGGCTATGACATACAACATCTGATAGGTCTTACATCATTGGTGAATTCTCTTGACCTATACTATACATGTTAACGTCATCGAGCAAAGGCTCAAACATACAATCTCAGATAGAACAGTTATTACGTCCTCCGACCGGACATAGAGGAACGTCCGGTCGGAGGGCAAACCGCGCAAAAAAAAAAGAGAAATACCGAGCAAATACCAAACAATAACGAGGAATACCATCACGTGAAGACCCAATACCGAGTTATACCGAGCTATACCGAGTTATACATAAGTTGTACCGATTTTTTCCTAGAAAAAACTCGTACAACTCGGTATTGCTCGGTATAGCACGGTATAATTTGGTATTGATATTCACAGAGCGGTATTCATTGTTATTATCAAATAATACTTAGTAATACTGAGCAAATACCGTGTTTTTTGGCGAGATTTTGCCTCCGATCGGACGTTTCTCTACGTCCTTACACTGGACCTAATAAAAGTTCCCTCGGATTACATCATGCACAGTTTTTTTTTTTTGTGACATTTAGGCCATTTAAGGCAAACTCACACACACAACGCATACACAGAGACTCGAACCTTAGACCTCTTAGTTGGAAGCCTTAGCTCTCAACCAATAGGCCAAGGAGAGTTGTGTATCATGCACAGTTATTAGTTAGTACTATGAATATGCATTGTATATATCTATAATAATAAAGCCTTAAAAAATTAATCAACACATAATTAACAAAAATAATTAATGATTATTAATTTTACTATGGTCAGTGAGGGAACCCATTGACGATGCTTTCAAACCCTCTCGGAGAAAAAAACAAAATAAAAATGAGAGAGATAAAGCGCACTCTCACTCAATCGAGTAATTGGTGACCAAATCATCCAGCGTTAACCTCCGACGACGAAGTTGGTCTCTGCCCAATCCTAAAGTTTTCACCTTTCTACCCTCGCATGATTGTTTTCCCTCCATCAGATACTTCTGAGCCGACAAGATTCCGCTTCTTTGGAGCGCCGGGCAAACCCCACTTACTCCGGTACGGGTATCTCCATTAAAGCACGCTTCTTATTCGTAGGAGAGAGGGAGAGCTAAGCTGGGCTTAAGCTTTCGATTTGTCTCCCAAATTCTCCTATTTCTCTGTGTAGCGCAGAGGCTCGGCCATGGCTTCTGCAGCTTCGTGTTCGTCGGTTTATGTGGCCGTGAACTCCTTCGGAAGTTTAAAGGGTTATAAGCGGCCGTGGAGGGTCCGGGCATCGTTGGACAGCAAGGTATCTGATATGGGCGTCAATGGTGAGATTTTTAAACTAGGTTCTTTATTCGTGCAATCGTTCCTGATGATGAATTTGGATGGTTTTTTGGATTTGAGATTTAGATTTTCATGTTAGTTTCTATAGAAAAGTGGATTGTGAGCGTATTGACCATCTCCATTGTTCGGCAAGCAGCCGAATGGAGGCCCTAACCGAACGCCATTTCTTCCACCTTTTGATTGTAGTTGAACAGTGCGACGTCAATATTGGCGCACTGTTCACTTGCGCCATTTTTTTCTCTCTACCGAACTAGTCTGAGAAAGGCTCGAAAGAAACGAGCGATGATTTGAAGGATTTGGGGCAAAATGGCGTTCCACTGGATATTTTACTGCATTTTAGTGAAAAATGAGAATTTCGGTTGGAGATGTACATGGGAGTTTGGTTGGTTTGGGCATTGAAAAGGTTTCTGTTTTTCATCTCTTTGCCATGGTTTTGGTTGTGCTTAGGACTAAACGTGTTCCCAAGCTGGGTATGGAATTTAAAAAGATATTTGCGCTCTGTAAGGAGGCCTGAAATTAGATTGCGAGCAAATAGTTGTTTTGGTTTGGGAAATCAATTACCAAATTTATCTGTTATGCTGCTTAATTTGTTTTATGCTCTTCATTTGAATATGTTCCTACTGACTATTAGGAAGATATTAAAATAAGAAACCCAACCCTTTCTACATATATTTCTAGATAATGCTTTAGAACAAAAGAAAAAGAAAAAGAAAAGATTGGCTGGAAGATTTGAATGGGTTTTCTCTGTAGTTCTGCAAAGACTATGCTTTAGAATTTGATAATCTTCTCCTTAGTTGTGTGTATTATATGGTACTATTGCTTCCATTAATTTATGGTTTCCAAGTTTTAACATATGATTACAGAGGGCCTAGAATACTTTCTGATTGATCATGCCAATGACCATCAACTATTATTTTAACCGCATCTTGTGGGCTTTCAAGCTGCGCCAATTCATCCTAATAACTTATTCACATTCTTATCGAAACTCAATTACTTTCTATCATATTTTTCTTGTAGGGTTTGTTTGGGATGACTTTTTTATTGCTTTTTAAAGCAGCTTTCTAGTATAAAAATTAAAATTTTTTAACTAAAAAGCTATTTTAAGAAGCAATAAGAAAGCCGTTCCAAACGAAGCCTTAGTCTTTATTACAACTGCTAGTAACATTCGAATGTATTGTATGTTTCTTTATTTTTCAATAGTTATGAAATCCTTCCAGTTGATTGATATTGATTAGAACTTAGAAGTTTCCCCTTACATCTTGCTTATATTTTGGGGAAAAAAATATTGGAAGTCATATATTTTTATAAAAGAAGAGGAACCTTATGCCATTATATTTATATTTTTCTTCCTTGTCCCAAATAATTGTGATAAGGCGAAAGATGTTGATGTTGGTAGGTGGAATTCTTGTTTTGTAATAGTAGTTAAATTTATCTTATCATCTAGTTTGAATTTTGAGCCAAGTTTCTTTCAAATTTTTACATATTTGGAATCCACGCTTTGAAATGTGCATGTGATAAGCTTAGACAGTTGATTAAGCAGGAAAAAAAAGGAAGTTCTAAGGTTTCATGGATCAAAGCTGTTGGAAATGATTTGCAACACTCAAGATTGGATGAAAAATGATGATTCGGAAAATTAACCACTATTAGTTTTGATAAGGTTAGTTATAATGATGATGATAGACTTAGGCATGAATCTGACTTTTTGAAATGTTAATTTTTTTAGTGTTGTTCAAATGAGGATTTAATTTCTTCAGAAAATTTATATTGTTTTTTTTAGCATTCTCAGTGTGATGTTAGCATTTTTTATTGTGGGTGTGGTGCAAGAGTTGTTTCAATCTAATACTGTGGGATGTGATTGTCAATTATGATAATTTAGAAGAATAATAGGATTGCTGGGTTCTTATGTCTGCAATGGTGCTTGTGAGTGGTTTTGGTTGGAAAATCTTCATAAGCTGCCATAGCATGCAACATACTTATTTTCCTTAGCTGATTTTCTGTCATTGCAAAAGTTATACTTCATTAATTCCTTCATTGTTTATTAGCTAATTAAGGCTTTACAAAGTTGTCATTTCTCTTTGAGCCTGCTAAAGTGAACTTTCCTCGAGCAGCTCCAAAAGGGTTATTTCCGCCAGAGCCCGAGCATTACAGGGGACCTAAACTCAGAGTTGCTATCATTGGATCTGGGCTTGCTGGCATGTCTACTGCAGTAGAACTTTTGGATCAAGGGCATCAGGTAAGATGACGTTATGTTTTGTCCAGGATCTGATTTGTCACTTTTCAAAACTAATTATACCACAACAACAACCACACAAGCCTTTGTCCCGCTATGTGGGGTCGGCTACATGAATCCTTTTTTGTCATTGTGTCCTGTTAAAAGTCAAATTATCATTTAAATCTAATAAAGAAAGATCATTTCTAATATTTTCAAAACTATTTATGAGAGAAAATAATCATTTTCCTTTATTTACTATATCCCCAGGTATGAATCAGTTTTAATATTTGTATGCATGTTGATTCATGCTAAATGTTATATTCATGTCCATAAACATTGAGTAGGTGTTTGGTAGTTTGACTTGAGGTTTCATCAATATTTTTGTTTCTCTTGTTGTGTTATTTGGGATCATATCGGTTTGTTTTGTCTAAAAGTGATACTCACATATGTTCTATGTGCTCTCATAAAATTTATCAGTGATGTCTTTTTTTCCGCACTTATTTCTCGCACTTTTTTGCATCTCCCATCACTGAAATATTTTTTCTCTCTGTTTAGGCAAGTCATTTTGCTTATTTCTTTACACTTTTGCTGCTTGCTTTCCTTATATATTAAGTATTTTTGCTTCTGTATTTTTATGTTATGCACTTGAAAGCTTACATGGGACAAACAAATCAGTTTGCTCTATTTTGCAGGTTGACATATATGAATCTCGACAGTTTATTGGAGGCAAAGTGGGATCTTTTGTTGATAAACATGGAAACCATATTGAAATGGGACTGCATGTGTTTTTTGGTTGCTACAGCAATCTTTTCCGTCTAATGAAAAAGGTTTGTCTTATCAGGGAATTTGACTTGTATCTAACAGGCCAACCGGAGTACCACTGAGTATATTATACTTTTAATAAACAGTTTTGCATTTCCTGATGTGAAATCCCTGATGTGAAATCGAACTTAGTTCTGGGTATGCTTGCTAACAGATAAAATAGTTGGGATATAAAAACTCAGTAATCAAGTCTTGGAATTGTTGCATTACTTCTTTTATTGCTGATGGTTTTACTATTACTTCAAAATATTGTCTTTTATTTTATCATTTTATGCAGTTTAGTATCTTACTGGTTTCTCTCAGTGATTATTCGAGTACTTTCTCATACTTAGAATATGGTTTTAGAGGCTTCTCATTCGTGCTACAATGCTATTTCGTCAGTAGGTTGAAATCACTTAAATACATTTTCCATGACTCAAGGAACATTTTTTCTACTGAGTTTATGGATTATTGCACTTTGATGATGATTGTTTTCCTGTGCTCCTTTAGTCCTGTTTCAATTGCTTGTTTCTCATGAACGCCTTACTTTTTGATCATTTTGTTCTGTAGATCCACAGTTGCCTAACTAAGACCTATAGCTATACTGCACTTTCACATTTTTTTCTTGCTGCCTGTTCCCATTAAATAGATGATTTATTATTACTGTTTCAGATGGCTTAGTTTGGGATGAATTATCTTCTTCTCGGTGTTGCTACCAAAGAGAAAGCATTTAAAACGGAGGGCTTCCGATGACCCGGTTAGGAGAGTAGAGGTATTAGATTTGACTTATGTTAAGAAAGGTAGAGGTAGACCTAAAAAGACTTGGTTAGAAAATATTAGGAATGACCTTTCTTTATTAGATTTAAACGAGAATTTTACTTTTAACAGGACACAATGGAGGAAAAGGATTCATGTAGCCGACCCCACGTAGTGGGATAAAGTCTTGATGTTGTTGTTGTTGTATTAGTCTAACAGATGTCAAATTCATGTTTCTGCATATTGAAAAACTTAGACAACCATTTATTTGATGGTTATAAAAGTTATTCCCTCGTTTTGGAAGATAATTGAAGATTTATCATAATAGATCATGCATTTCTGGTGTAGGATATCTTTTGAGATGGAACAATTTGTAATCCTTTGTGACACTTGCTTTAAGAGGCATAGAAGACAATTTGAATTTGATTATGGTTAATAGGGAATCATCATTCACACCTATTATATGAAAATTTAAGAATCAAAGTTGGGAAATGTCTGACAACTCACAGTTCAAATTTCTTAAATACATAATTGAACTTATTCTCATTTATCAAATTTGAATTTACTCCTTTTTTTCGTGGGGGTAAAGTTACTGCTGTTCAATAGAATGCTGCTAATGCTCATTTTGTCTTGGGATGTTTCAGGTGGGTGCTGATGGAAACCTGCTGCTGAAGGATCACACTCACACTTTCGTAAATAAAGGGGGTGACATTGGCGGTATGTAATATTTAACTATTTTGCTTGTGCTCAGACATCTTCGTACATTTTATCTCTGTTCATCTGGATGATGAAATGTGGATATAAAACAATAAGAAAAGCAGAAACTGATTATCTATACAACAAAATAGTAATTTGAGGTTTATTTTATGCATATACGTGAGTTTTGCTTTGCGATATTTGTGCAACTTATTAATTTTCTCAGATTGTGATGTTAGTGTTCACATATATTGAAAAGTCCAGATTTGTTAATGTTTTCTAACTGAAGTTATATGATAAAAAAAAATATCCCATTGTCCCATTCAGTATGCTTTAATAAATATAAGCAGAATAGCGTTAAGTGTTTTTTAATATATATATATATATTTATTCTTATTCTTAAATTCTGAAAATTGAACCAAAAAGTGTACACTTCGTGACTGTACTTGCAAACATTAGGTTAAAAGATCAACTGGTGCTTCATTGTCATGAATCAGCTCAGAGGCTGAAATTAATGAGGTAGAAATAGATGATTGAACGGAAATTTAATTTTTTATCTATTGGTGCCAACTAATATTAACATATTTAGTCGCACAACTTCAATATATAAATTATTTTTAAACCAAATGTAAGATAAACACCTTTCGCTTATAGTGTCACGTTTATGATAAATAGATTCTCTTCGATCCTCATTTAATTCTTAGTCACATATCATGAATATATTAATCACAACAATGATGAGTTGTCATCACTTAATGTATATATCATATATTTGAATCATAGTAACATAATGTGAATAAAAAATTCAATTATGTATACAACAATAACATAAAGCCTTTATGCCACTTGGTGGGGTCAACTACATAATCTTTTTTCTCCATTGTGTTTTGTTAAGAGTCAAATTCCCATTTAAATCTAATAAAGAAAAAGAAATTTCTAATATTTTCTAACCAAGTCTTTTTAGGTGCACCTTTCTTATAGGCCAAATTTAATACATCTACTCTCCTAACTGGGTCACAGAAGGCCAACATTTTGTGCATCCAAACCATCTAAGGCAACTATCTCTAAAATTATATTCCATTGGAGCCACTCCAATCTTTTCACGTATATGCTTGTTGCACATTTTGTCTCTAAGAGTGAAGCCATTCATCCACCCGAGCATTCTCATCTCTATAACACTTCACTTAATTTTTATGTTTCTCTTGTAGTGACAAATATTTTGCGCCATAAAGTATTGTAGATCTCACCACCATCTTATAAAAATTTCCCTTAAGTTTGAGGGATACTTTTCTATCACAAAGCAGGCCTTGAGCATTCCTTCACCTCAACCATCCAACTTGAATTCTACTAATAATATTCCCATCTATTTCAACATCACTTAAAACAATTGACCCGTGATATTTAAAACATGTACTCTTATTAATGACTTGATCATCCAAAGGCACAATCCCTCCACTATATCTATTACTGCTAGAATTACACCCCATGTATTCTGTTTTAGATATATTCAAACGAAAACCTTTAAACTCTAAGGTGGACCTCCATAATTCATGTTGTCTTTCAACTCCCTCTCTAGTCTTATCAACAAGAAGAAAATCATCAACAAAAAATTCAATATATATGATGATTAAAACTAAATTATCATAAATCATTTGACGATTCATTTTATTCAAATATGGCCAAATAAGAGTTTTAAAATCTTTCATCGTATCGTATCATGTCATATTATATTTAACTTTCTCATTTCGTAAATAATTTAACCATCACATAAGCCACCATCTAAATTGTACCATATGGGGTAGTTTATTTTTCATTCCCTTTTCCAATACTTTTTTTTTTTAATTTCTGCATGCGGGCATATTGCATCCCCAACAAGCTCTTTAAGGGGGATGTTATTAGTTAGCATGCAAGCACTCCTATATACATTATTTTATTTGCATTCTTCGTATCATTCCATATTTTTATATAACGAGCCTTATATGACATACGATAATGAGTGAAATATATTTATTAATTTCATCCATGTTAACATGCTCAATTTTTTGTATTAGAGATCAATCATAAATGGATTTGTAATAACAATGAGTTGAATTAGTATTGATAATAATTGTGTATTAGATTAAGAAAAGCAAAATCATTATTATAAATTAGTAATATGAATACCCACCTTAATTTTATATAATTTGGTGATTCACTCTAATCCTTATTTCATCTTCATTAGTTTGATACCTAAATAATTATGTATAAAACATTGTTATATATATTATAATAATTTACTCATATTATTTAATAATATCTATCTCTCTTTTATTAACTTATAAAGTGGTCCGTAAGTAGTCTAAGAAATCAATATATAATATAAAGATTTTAGTTTTTAATGATTTATATAATTTATTAGATACGAAGGAGGGTGAAAGATATATGTACAAGTTAGCCAAACATAGAGACAAGAGTAGTAAGGATTTATTTTAAGTGAAGTGTATTAAGGATGAAGATAAAAAAAATACTTTTAAAGGTGGATGAGATATTTTTATAAACTCTTCAAAGAAGATTACGAGAATGCGATTGACTTTAGTGATCTTAGTATCCTAAATGAAAATACATATTTTTATTTTTATCGGTGTATTAGTAAAACCAATGTTAGAGAGACTTTAAAGAAAATAAACTGTGGAAAAGCTTTTGGACCTGATGATATCCTAATAGAGGTGTGGAAATGCTGAGGAGAAGCATGAATTTTTTAGCTTACTAAACTTTTTAATATTGTTTTGAAGACTAAAAATATGTCAGACTAGTGGAGAATGAGTGTGTTAATTCCTATTTTTAAGAATAAAGATGATGTGCAAGTTGCACAAATTATAGAGGAATTTAGTTAATGTGTCATATTTTAAAATTATGGGAGAGTTATGGAGCATAGATTACAGCGTGATACTAATGTTTCTCAAAATCAATTTGGATTCATGCCGAGTAGGTTTGTTATGACAGCTATACATTTATTGAGATGTTTGATGGAGAAGTATAGAGAGAATAAGGAGGATCTACTTATGATATTTATTGATTTAGAGAAAGCATAGGATAAAGTTCCAAGAGAAGTGCTATGGAGAGTTCTAGAAAAGAAAGGGGTTAATAATGCTTATATTCAAATCATTATGGATATGTATGCAGCAGCTGTTACTTGCATCCAGACACAAGGTGGTTTGATCAAGTATTTTCCTATTTTAGTTGGATTACATCAATGATCAACCTTAAGCCCATATCTTTTTTCTTTAGTCATGGATGTTCTCGCTAGACATTTGCAAGAGGTTGTACCCTGGTGTATGCTTTTTGCTGATGATATTCTTCTTGTTGGTAAAACTAGAGAGAGAGTTGAAGGTAAACTTGAATTATGGAGGTTAACTGTAGAGTCTAAAGGCTTTCATTTGAGTAGATCTAAAACCGAATATATGAAATATAATTTTAGTAATAATAGTTCTAGTAGGAGGATTGTTACTTTGGGTGATCAAGTCATTAATAAAAGTACACATTTTAGATATCTTAGATCTTTTGTTCAGAGTGATGGTGAAATAAATCGGGATATTATTAGTATAATTCAGGTTAGATGGTTGAAGTGGAGGAATGCATAGAGCTTGTTGTGTGATAGAAAAATCTCTCTCAAACTTAAGGGAATATTTTATAAGATGGTAGTCAGACCTGCAATGCTTTATGGTGCAAAATGTTGGCCATTAAAAGAGAAGAATAATATTAAGTTAAGTGTTTCAGAGATGAGAATGCTCAGGTGGATGAGTGACGTTACTCTTAAAGACATGGTACAAAATGAGCATATACGTGAAAAAGGTTGGAATAGCTCCAGTGGAAGATAAGATTAGATAGAGTCGCCTTAGATAGTTTGGTCGCATAAAACGACAGCCTTTCGATGACCCGGTTAGGAAAGTAGATGTATTATATTTGACTTATGTTAAGAAGGTTATAAGCAGACCTAAAAAGACTTGGTTAGAAAATATTAGAAATGATATTTTTTTAATAGATTTAAATGAGAAATTAACTTCTAATATGGCACAATGGAGAAAAATGATTAATGTAGCCGACCTAATATAGTGGGATAAAGGCTTAATGTTGTTGTTGTTTTATACCTTGTAGTGAATTTAATGTATTTGCTTTGAGCCAGTGGCCATTAAGGCCGCACATCATTGGTTGAAATATTTGAAGTGTGTTAGCATATTTTTTGACAATATGTTTTGACAATATGGTGTTACTATGTCATAAGTTTGTCATATTGATCTCTATTGCAGAACTTGATTTTAGATTTCCGATTGGAGCACCTATTCATGGCATTCGAGCATTTCTAGCTACCAATCAACTGAAGGTATGGGGACTCCTTTAGGAGGTGACAAGCAGTTTGTTTACTGTAATGTGCCTGCTAGATTTTTCTAATAAAACAGTTTATTTTTCTTGATTATCATCACCTATATTATGTTTTTATCAATTTACACTATTATTTTGTTTCTGTCCCCTTTAAAGTTTATATCTTGGTCTGTATTTCCTTGTTTTAACAGCCTTATGACAAAGCAAGGAATGCACTCGCTCTAGCTCTAAGCCCCGTTGTTAGGGCTGTTGTTGATCCAGATGGAGCATTACAGGACATAAGGAACTTAGATAATGTAAGCAAAAATTATAATTATAGAATTTTCACTAAGTATAGTATAGTGACTTCCACATCCAATTGTCTCTTGTTGTTCATTTAGAAAAGTAATATTCTTAGAATTGAGAAGTCATAAAAATAGAAACTTTTGATCTACAAAACAAAATTTCTTTTCTATGCTATTTGTGAATTGGAATCATGTCTCAGACAATGTAAGCAGGGAAACTGTGAAGTTTCCTTGGTTATCTTCTGCCTGCGCATTTATTAATTATTCTTTTGCCAATGTCAGTTTTGTTTATAATTATGTTTGTCCCAACATTCCAGGTCAGTTTCTCTGATTGGTTCTTGTCCAAAGGTGGTACTCGTGCAAGCATTCAAAGAATGTGGGATCCTGTAGCTTATGCCCTTGGTTTCATTGACTGTGATAATATAAGTGCTCGATGTATGCTCACCATTTTTGCTCTGTTTGCCACCAAAACTGAGGCTTCTCTCTTGCGAATGTTGAAGGGTTCACCTGATGTTTACTTAAGTGGTCCTATAAAGAAATATATAACCGACAAAGGTGGTCGGTATGTGGGGGACAAAATTTTTAATAAAATCGTTATTATTTTTAGTGATCAAGGTGATTCTTTTTAGAATTTGGCCTGAAGCATCTGCTGCTGCCGCAGGTTTCACTTAAGATGGGGTTGCAGACAAGTATTATTTGAGAAATCTGATAATGGAGATGCTTTTGTTACGGGACTTGCCATGTCCAAGGTTAGCTATAAGGTTTTTCTTTTGATATTGGATCCTTATATTTCGAGTAAAAAATAGCTCATAGATAGTAAGGGTGGGCAATGGTGCAATGGTTAGGTTATACCTTTGTAACATGAAAGTCACGGCTTCCAAATTAATTCAAAGTTAATACAGATTTTTTTATGATTTGTAATGGTTTTGATTTCCAATGAATATACTGATTGAAGTACATATTCAAGTGGGATCCCAGAAGTGGTCCAATTTCCTGACTTATTATATTTGCTTGATGCACGGCTAACTCTTTATGAAAACTGATGTAATTCCATCCTTGAATGGCTTCTTACCGGAGCTGGTAATGAATGGTACCTTTCTAGCTTTGAAGGCTGTAGAAAACCATTGATCAAAGAAAGAACCCCAAAAAAAAAAAAAACTTGAGAATAATTGTATTCTTACAAAGAGAGCAAAATCCACGGTTTTTTTTAAATAATTAACAAATGTCTCTGCCTCAACTTTGAAAATTTCAGGCCACGGAGAAGAAGATTGTGAAAGCTGACGTCTATGTTGCAGGTCTGTGAATACTGATATGTAAGTTTCTGACTTATCGACCTTTTGGACCTTATGTGCTGAGGTTGTGTTCTTAATTGTCAGCATGCGATGTCCCTGGAATAAAAAAATTGATTCCAGCTCAATGGAGAGAATGGGATATATTTGACAATCTGTTCAAGCTAGTTGGAGTTCCCGTTGTAACTGTGCAGCTTCGCTATAATGGCTGGGTGACAGAGTTGCAAGATATTGAGAGGTCAAGGTAACTACCTGCGGGCAAGCTAATTTTGTTTTTTTTTTTGTTTTTAATCAGTATGCTTATTTCTCTCAATTGGGGGCAGAATTTCAGTTTTCATACATTTATTTGTTAAATACTTGCAGCTAAAATTCTGATTATTTGAAAAGTTTTAGTATTTGACTTCTACAAGAGTAGTCATAATCATTCCTTTGCTCACTCCAACTTCTCAGACAAATGAGACAAGCCGTCGGTTTGGATAATCTTCTCTACACGCCCGATGCCGACTTCTCCTGTTTTTCTGATCTTGCGCTTGCATCACCTGAAGATTACTACAGAGAAGGGCAGGGTTCCCTCATCCAGTAAGTGACTTTCTTAATGTTTTGGAAGTTTGTTAGCCTTGTCTTATTTTTCCCCTATTCTTAAAATTTTATTTGAGATTCTTTATCCCTAAATTTTAATTGTTACCGTTTCTTAGCTAATTCTCGCTAGGTCATTTTTCTTGCAGAGCTGTTCTTACACCCGGTGATCCCTACATGCCCCTGCCTAATGATGAAATTGTAAGGAGAGTTCAGAAACAGGTCAGTTGTTAAATTGAGATCATACCCTTAAAGTCTCCTTTTTTATGTGAAGTCTGATTTAGGTGGTAATAGCGTTGAGTTTGAATTTGGATCTGGTGTTTGATAAGGCAGATAAGCCACCATTTTGTCACCATGCCTGGAAATTCACTTATGTAGTCTACAAATGAATCTGTAACCTAATAGTTTAGTGATTGTTTATGAACAAGAATTTGTTTTAGCCTGCTATTGTTAGGATTGTAGGTACTTGATAGCAAAAGCGGGCACGGAAAATGCAGCACAACAACAACAACAAGCCTTTTTATACCACTGTGGGGTAGGCTGCATGAATCTTTTTTCTCTATTGTGTCATGTTAGGAGTCAAAATTCTCTAAATCTAATAAAGAAATATTATTTCTAATATTTTCTAACCAAGTTTTTTTAGGTCTACCACTACCTTTCTTAGCATAAGTCAAATCTAATACATCTACTCTCCTAATCAGGCCATCGAAAGTCCGCCGTTTTATGTGAACAAACCATCTAAGATGACTGTCTCTAATCTTATCTTCCACTGGAGCTACTCTAACCTTTTCACTTATATGTTCATTTCATATTGTGTCTCTTAGTGTAAAACCACTAATCCACTTGGGCATTCTCATCTCTGTAACACTTAACCTAATTTTATGATTCTCTTCTAATGGCCAACATTTTGTGCCATAAAGCATTACAGGTCTCAACACCATCTTATAGAATTTCCCTTAAGTTTGAGGGGGACTTTTCTATCACACAACAGGCAAGATGCATTCCTACACTTCAACCATCCAACTTGAATTCTACTAATAATATTCCCATCTAATTCGCCATCACTTTGAACAATAGACCCAAGATATCTAAAACGTGTACTCTTATTAATGACTTGATCACCCAAAGTCATAATCCCCTCACTAGATCTATTACTATTAAAATTACACTCCATATATTTGATTTTAGATATACTCAAACAAAAATCCTTTAAACTCTAAGGTTGACCTCCATAATTCTCTCTCTCTAGTCTTATCAAAAAGAAGAATATCATCAGCAAAAAGTATACACCAGGGTACAACCTCTTGCAAATGTTTAGTGAGAACATCCATGACTAAAGCAAAAAGACACTGGCTTAAGGCTGATCCTTGATGTAATCATGTAATCCAACTATTCAATGGAAAATGCCTAGAAGAATAAAAAAATAGGAACAAAAATATTTACTTGATTAAGTTAAATAGTATTTCCTATGTCCATGAGCTTGTTGAGAGATAATTTCTGCCACTTCTGAGATGAGTTCAAAATCAATTATAAAGTACTAATACTTCCTCTCCCTTTTCCTCCCTCTTTATTTTTCTTGTCTTATTTATTTATTTTATCTTGCTTACTTTTTCATGAGGGCAAACTCAAACCACATTGCTGCTCTAGCAAAACAGATGGTAAATGATAAAAAAAATGTTGTGTATCCACTAGTTTATAAACTTATTGTTTTTGCACTGACGTTACCAGTTGCTACTGCTACGGTGGAAAGAACATTTTCTGCAATGAAGATCATTAAGCATCGACTTCGTAGCAAAATGGGCGATGCTTGGCTTAATGACTGTCTAGTGCCATATATTGAAAAAGAAGTATTTGATTCTGTTCCGAATGAAGTCATTATGCAACATTATCAGAAAATGCAAAGTAGAATGCAGAGTTTGTAGTTTTCTTTTTAATTTCAAAAATTATGATGAAATATAATACTTTGTTTTGAATTTTGTTAGTGAAATATATCTATATTTTTTGTATTTATATTTTTATATATATCGAGTTTGCCCACCCTAAAAAAAAGGGCTGGATCCGCCACTGATCTCTACCTTTTAAGATTCTCTGAATTAAAAAACTTACGATTTCTTTTCAACGGAAATAAAGTGCAGTAAACCTTAATGATTCTACCTCAATTAGAAGACCTTCACCTTCTTGATTCCAAATGTAGCCAGAACTTTGTTCCTCTTTCTTTCCCCTTGCATTCAAGTCTGCCTGAGCAACATCAGGAAGGGCATAAGGCTTTTCAGCCTGGCCCGGAACTACCATTTCTACATCTGAGTCACTTTCATCTTGCAAAGGTTCACATTGGGGATCAATTTCTGGCAAAAATTTTCTCATTTGGGATGTATATTATTGGATAAATCATAAATGTTTGACAAATGACAATTATATTACTTAACAAAATGTTTATCGAAATCATGACATTGCTAACGTAGTAAACATACAAAGTTAAATGCTCAGAGGAAGATTGAAATAATTGTATGAAGACATATCAGTATATCACTAACAAGTAGGTGGTTGTTTGGACCGTCAATGATTTCCTTTGATATGATATTTGAGATTCCTTATTTACCTTTAGGCCTAATAAGTGAGAACAACAAATTAATGAAGAAGCAATGGCAATTCAATGAACAAAAAAGCAACAAGTTAATTTGCTAAGTTGATGTAGACAAAGGGGAGGGTCAAATCAAACCCAAAAAATTTGATTTTTGACTTCTCCAGCTCATTAATGTCAAGAGGAAGGTAGCTCATTATGAGCTGGTTTTTAGTTCATTTATGGAGCTAAAAATTAGCTCATTATTTCTTTGATCTTGTCTATTCTCCTTCCCCTCTTTGTCTATTCGTTTCCCGTGGTTGGCTCTTGGGTTTTCATGCCTTGGCTCTTTGGTTTCCACGGTTGGCTGATTGTTTCCTGTGCTGAGGGCTGTTCCCGTGCCTTTGCTTTGAAGAACCGTGGTTGGCTCTTTTTTGCTCCCTTGGTTCCATGACCGGCTGCTGGTTTCCTGTGCTGGGAGGAGTTCCGGTGCCTTCCCCTTTGGTTCCTGCAGCTGGGCTCCTCGGTTCCCTGCTTGGTCCCTGGCTGGGCTGTTTTTCGTGGCTGTGATGCTTTGTTTTCTGGAGTGATTGTTGGCTTTTCATCTCCCTCATTTAATATAGAATTTGAAGAGATTTTGGGGCTTTTTTTTTGACAAAATTTGAACAGTTTTTTGGACTGATTTGGTGGCTGTTTTGCGAGGAATTCCAAGAGAATTTTGCTGATTTTTGTGCAGTTTTCTACTGCAGTTTTTGAGTGTCTTTTAGCTTTCTTATTGGCGTCTTTTGACCTTCCATATTCCCTAATATTTGGGCTGTTTGGCTGCCCTTTTTGTGCCTATAAATAGTGATGTTTGTGGCTGTTTTAGATATGTTATATGAATGATTTTTGGAAATGTAAACCTGCGGGTTTTGTTGGAAAAGCTTGCGAGCTTGTTCCATTCTCCTTCTCATCTCCTCTAGGAAAGACTTGCGAGTTCTTTCCACCATTCTTCTCGGCTTCTAACCTCTTTCGTCTCTACGCAAGTACCACCTCACCTGTATCCTTCTTCTAATGGATGAAAGCTTCTTTAGGTGTTCGTTTTGAAGTCATAAATTTGTCAAATGTTTGTAAGCGTCAAAGTTTGTAAGAGTCCTTGTTTGTAAGTCCTTTTATAATATTAAAGTTGTGTTTTATTTGTTAGTTATATTTTGTCAAGTTTTGAGTATTTTATGTCTTTCTATCATCCTAGAAAGATATTGCTTTTTGTGATAAAAAATTTGGGGCCCTCTCCCAAATTTTTGATTGCATTATAAGTGGGAACACCAAATTAACAAATAAGCAATGACAATTCAATGAATTTAGGAGTAACAAGTTGATTTTTGTCATTCCACACTTTTTCAAGTAGCTTGTAACTTAGAGGACCTTAAGGGTTCTTTGTTGGTCAGATAAGCTTTAATGCTCACAACATCGATTCAAATACTCTTGGGGAATCCTGTCTGCAACTTACGCTTTTAGATCTTTGGTTCAGAGATTTGTTCATGCACATCCAATTCTTTTTGTGGTGTTCTTGGAACCACCTTCTCCATACATATTCCGCTAGATGTTAAATTCTCTAAACTTGTATTCTCCTCCAATATGTTCTCAGGCACTTAATCTTTGCACCTGGCTCATTCTTAAATGTACATAACCATCTTTTGAAACAAATAAACATGTGAGAAATTGACTTTTTTCTATTTTCTACGGTAACAATCTTAACAAAAATCAGAATCCAAAGACTTCAAAAAGTTTAAAGTTTATCATGTGAATGTGGCATTCTCACCCCTCTTACTCATGTGCCACAACTTTCGTCACTATGCTTATGAATCAATATTTGAGAGTTGTTGTCATGTATATGAATCAATATTTGATACTATAATTACTATCATGTGTTACATCCTATGATGCACGGACACGGACACGGCGACACGGACACGACACGAGGCACGGCTTTTTTTTGAAAATATAGGACACGGGTACGGCGCGGACACGGCAATACATTTTTTTTATATAGTGTATATATATTAATGTAATATCATATTAAAAATGACTAACAATAATAAATGAATGACATGAAAACTTGTCTAGCTTATAATATAAAATATTTAGTACAAAATATCTAGTACAACCACAAAAATATAAGCAAATAATCACTTACTACAACATCAAGAATTCAAGCTTCGACTACTAGGATTAGCTTTAGAGGTTTGTTTTTGGCCTTCAATATCATATTCAACTCTGGTTCAACAAGAGAAAGATTTGTAATTGTGCAAAAAGAGAGGAGATGAAAATGCCTTCACTGCCAAAGAGAAATGAAAATGAGAATATTCGATGAATGGTTATTAAATGCATACGTTGATTTGGTGTTGTGGATAAGAAATAAGAAATTCAGTTTAAATCTCACCAAATATAAGAAATTATATTTTAAAAAATTATAAAATATTTAAGATACGCGTGTCGGACACACGTGTCCAATTTGTTTTAAATATTTTTTTAATCGGACACGTTTTCGACGTGTCCGACAAATGTCGGAGGAGTGTCGGACGAGTGTCGTGTCGGACACGGTGTCGGACACTGCACGCCTCTTTGAGGAGAAGTGTTGGTGCATGATAGGTTACATCTTTACTACAATGGGTTATTATCATAGCACCATTAATCACTGTAAGTATTAGTTCTAATGTGATGTGCCTTGGAAGTAAAAACAACAAAATAGAAATAAGAAAAATGCAGAAATACAAATTTGGGGGTTGTTTTTTTATTACTTTAATAGTAATGAAAGATACAATTGATCTAATATTCAAGAGGTAGATCGGTTCTCCCACAAACCCTAGCCGCCGCTAACAAACTCACACAAAGCCCCAAAAAATAAACTCAGCCATATCTCTCCCTAACCCTAAACAAAACTCCCCCTTAAATAGCCCTCACACACACCAAACATAATTGAAACCTTCCTAAATAATATAAACATAATTAAGAAACCTTCCTAAATTATTAAAGCCTTCCTAAATAGCATAAACACAATTAAGAAACCTTCATAAGCAATTAAAACCTTCCTAAACAACATAAACATAATCAGTAAATCTTCCTAAATAATTAAAACTTCCATAAACAACATTAACACAATTAGGAAATCTTCATAAACAACTCTCTCTTGATTACTCCTCCTGACATAATGAATAATAGCTCCCTTAGACCCTACAAGGGTGGCCGAAATGATGAAATCTCCCCCTTTGCTGCCCCTAGTTTCACCCAGCCAAAGAGCTGATTTAGCTAGGGTTGGGCCGATGGCCGGGGCCGCTGGGATGGCCTAGGCCGGCCAGGTGAGCCCCTTTATCAAAGAGGTAGAGATAACTTCTTGTACACAAAAATCCTTTAATATGTATTTTCCTGCATCTAAAATTCATCTCATTAAACTTGTCAATCTTTATCTATATGTCATCGACAGACATTATTCCCATGTTTCTCATAAGCCCTCACATCAAGCTTTTATATCAACTGTTGGGAAAAGACGAATGCACTATAGGTTTAGAGAGCAAAAAAGAATATAACACTGGAAGAGAAAAATATAGGGTAAAGAACTTTATACTGTTAGGTGAAATAGTTTTGCTTATATTTATGGTCATGCACAGAAATAGTTTTCACTAATTTTTAAGATGGGTATAAAGTATAAATATTTGGTTTATACTTTTCGCCCCTCTTGATTCTCCCTCTATGTTTCTCTTTATTTTCAAACAAATTAAACTCATAGAACTTCAAAAGAGATAAAAATAGTCCACTAATCATATATTTACATAATAAATTATAACACCTTGTTTCTCTATTTTCTCTATCTGCAAGAATGCCTTTGCCACTAGTTACCAAGTGATTTGTCAATATCTCTTCATCCAAGTGCCTTATTGCCTACCACGATGAAGATCTCATCACTAGGTGCTGGACTTTATTAAAGTAGTTCATGCATGTGGAGAGCCGACTCCATAAGCCACCAAAATTCTCGTCGGTCTATTATACCTTTGATCTCCACAAGCAAGCCATTAGATATGGAACAAAGCATCTAGTCACTGTTGGTGTCTCGCCTAGTTACCTGAGAAACTTACTGTCACTAGTTCTCCTCCTCCATGGGGCAACCAAGAGATTCATCTTGAAGATCTTGGGGAACAACTAGCTCGAGATCCTTCCAAACATAAGGTTCTCTTACTTTACCCCGTGAGATTCTTGTTCCATTTGACTCTTCCATTCTATAAGGTTAATGTGACACTGGCGTGAAACATGTAAATTGAGATATTCATGGCTTTGTTAGGCAACAAGAATAATAAATTTTGAACATGTAACAGACATGGCTCCATTTTAAAAACTATGTTTCACCTTAAAATCATCCACAAAATCTAACAATAATTATCCAGAATTAATCTTCAATTCAATTCATGAGTCGAGGAACTTAAATTCCTCATTTTGACACGCATCTCAAGGGAGTTTTTTGTTATATTTTTTTATAAGAGAGAAGACGCAAGTTCCGAGAAACCTATCAAAGCTAATATGGTGTTGATAAGAAATACTAAAATCTTTATCTGAAGATTCAATTTAGACCTAGAGAATCCGGTAAAGGCTGGGATAAACTCTTTATTGGTTTTATGTGTAATTCATTATATTATAAGGTAAAGAGTGGGCTATTAGAGGTCTGCCTATCTGTATAAGGTTTGTTCTAGGGAATTGCTTTGTCCTTCATCTATTATGAGGTCTGAAGAAGTACTTTGAGGTACATATTATGTAAGCAATATTTTATATGAAGACCTGCTTCAATCTTATCACTCCATAATCTAATTTGGCGCTCCTAAACAATTACCAGTAATTCCATTATAATCAATCCAAAGGCTATTTAAGAATCTGTATTGGCCACCCACTACATAAAGGGTAACACTGATAGATATCTAGGCGGAAGCTGCAGGAGTTCGCAAGTAAACCTAAGGGTAATACTTAAGTTCGCAAGCAAACCTATCACCAATTGATGAAAAACAGTTAGAATAATGCGAAATCTGAGTGAAAACAACCCAAAACAATATATTGTGGTAGGAAAATCAAAGCCAAACAATGAGGAAAAGTGGAAAACAAGATACAAGTGATCCTCAATTCGAGGGGACGATCGTCTCTCCCAAATCTCTTGACAATAGAGTCTAGAGCCCAAGTCGCCAAGAAACTCTAATTGAGAACAAATCAAAACATAATCCTTCCCTAAACATCTCTTGCTCTTAATACAAATACTTTACTAATCTAATCTCCCTCCCAAGACCTAGTCGCCCCCTCCTTTTGAATTTGAAATCCATTAGGCAAGTTGGGGCCCACTATGTGGGTGGGCAAGAGCAAGGGAGGCGGACATGTTCCGCCTCCTATAAGCCTGAGGGCGGGCTGGGCCTGTTCAAGGTGAACCGGTGGCCTAACAGGCGCAAAGGTTTGAAGGAAAAGTGGAGCATGAGTCCCACAATCCTCATTAGCATGTTTCCAGTTGAAGCACTTGAGGAGGATTTGTTATGGATAGTAATGCCTTTTTTCTAAAAGATAGGTATCTGTGATTTTGGACTGTAGAACTACTTTTCTTTGCTTTGGATGGATTCATGATTGTTGCTACACTCAAATAAACTCACAAATAAATCGAATTGAACTTTACTTAGTTGATCAATCAAAGTGGGTATAGAATTATAAACACTGGCGGAACCACATGAAGCTTAGGGGGGTAATTGCCTTGCCCCCTCAACAAATTTTTTTGCCCCTCCTAAAAAATTATTTTTTCCCCCCTAAAAAACTCGTTTGCCCTAACTTATTCTAAAATGTCTATATATTTCTTCAAATTTAGTTCTAATATTTTCTTTCATGTTTTTTTATGACAATTTAATTACACTTTTTTTCTTTATTTTTCTTGTTTAATTTTTTTTAAATAACTTATATATATATATATATATATATATATATATATTATTTTTAATATTTAATTAAAAGAACCCAAGTGCAAAACGCAAATTTTTTTTTATTAATAATCCATCCTCCAAATACAAGAGAGGGGCCTCTATATATAGGTCTCAAGAGAAATTAAAAAACACATTCGCCCCTTGGGCTTATACAAGACAAGAGGGTAAAAAGGGAAATTGCAAAACTAAATTAAAATACACTTAATAAATGAAAATAAAACAAAGTGATCTCGGTCGTCGATCTTCAGCTCCTCCTCGGATTAGCATGGACGGTTGGATGTCCGCATCAGTTTTAGCCTGCTATTGTTAGGATTGTTGGTACTTGATAGCAACAGCGATCACTCGAATATGCAACAGAACAACAACAACATCAAGCTTTTTTATTCTATTATGTGGGGTTTGCTACATGAATGATGAATCCTTTTTCTCTATTATGTCTTGCTAAGAGTCAAATTCTCATTTAAATCTAAGAAAAAAAAAAAATCATTTCTTATATTTTCTAACCAAGTCTTTTTTAGGTCTACCTCTACCTTTCTTAACATAATCCAAATATGATACATCTACTCTCATAATCGGGTCATCAAAAGTCAGCCGTTTTTTTTTGACCAAACCATCTAAGGCGACTCTTTCTAATCTTATCTTCCACTGGAGCTACTCTAACCTTTTCACGTATGTTCATTTCATATCGCGTCTCTTAGTGTAAAGCCACTCATCCACCTGAGCATCCTCATCTCTGCAACACTTAACCTAATTTTATGCTTCTCTTCTAATGGCCAATATTCTGTGCCATAAAGCATTGCAGGTCTCAACACCATCTTATAGAATTTTCCCTTAAGTTTGAGGGGAATTTTTCTATCACACAACAGACATGATGCATTCCTCCACTTCAACCATCCAACTTCAATTCTACTAATAATATCCCCATCTAATTCACTATCATTTTGAACAATAGACCCAATATATCTAAATGTGTACTATTATTAATGACTTGATCACCCAAAGTCATAACCCCCGACTAGATCTATTACTAAAATTACACTTCATACATTCGGTTTTAGATTTACTCAAACGAAAACCCTTTAAACTCTAAGGTTGACCTCCATAATTCAAGTTTACCTTCAACTCCCTCTCTAGTCTTGCAAATGTTTAGTGAGAACATCCAGGACTAAAGCAAAAAGACATGGGCTTAAGGCTGATCCCTGAATTAATCTGACTATCCAACGGAAAATGCAACACTGAGAAAAAAAAAGGAGCAAAAGATTTACGTGATTCAGTTAAATAGTATTTCCTATGTCCATGAGCTTATTGAGAGATGATTTCTGCCACTTCTGTGATGAGTTCAAAATCAATTATAAAGTACTAATACTTTCTCTCCCTTTTCCTCCCTTTTTATTTTTCTTGTCTTTTTTTAATTAATTAATTATTTTATCTTATATAAATAAATATATATATATATATCATTTTGCTTACCTCCTTTTTTTCCTTTGCCCACAATAATGCTTCTATTACTTATCATCAAATTTGCAATAATCTTCTTGCCAATTAAGGGTCGTCTATCCTATCATCGACCAAGGTCTTATCACCTCTCATATTCAAGATATCCTCCTTGATTTTGTCTTCAGGACATTCATCAGTTTATGAAGAGCCTACTTTACCTACAAAAAGAACCTCTCACTTGTTCTTCATGCCTTCGGCCTCTAGGAGATCAATAACAGTAGTGGGAGCAAGTACAATAGATAAAATTAATGGTTTTTCAATTGAAAATATTTTGTGTGTGGAAGGTTTAAAGCATAATTTATTAAGTATAAGCCAACTTTATGATAAATGTTTTGACGTAAAATCTTTTTCTATAAAATGCTTATTAATGATCAATGAAAAAATTTTGTTAGAAAGTTTGAGAATTACTGAATTAATAATGCTTATATGATTAATTTGAATTGTATTGAGAAATATATATATATCATTTTGCTTCCTTCCTTTTTTTCCCTTTGCCCACAATAATGCTTCTGCCACTTAATATCAAGTTTGCGATGATCTTCTTGCCAATTAAGGGTTGTCTATCCTATCATCGACCAAGGTCTTATCACCTCCCATATTCAAGATCTCCTCAATTCTGTCTTCAACAAGACAATCATTAGTTTATGGAGAGCCTACTCTGCCCACAAAAGGAACCTCTCACTTGTTCTTCATGCCTTCGGCCTCTAGGAGATCATTATTGGCTCTATACCAGAGTAGCTACTCCTTATTGGTATTATCTCATTCACCTGAGAAGCTTATAGTCGCAAGTTCCATTCTTCCAAACAAGGAAACTGCCAGACTACTCTTAAAAATCTTAGAGAACCACACTCAAGAACTTCTTAGTCATAATTTTCTCTTTATCTATGAGATTTTCCTTTTATCAACTTGGCCCCTTTTATAAGTCTAATGTAAGGTTGGTATTGAGTAGAGTTTGAGTAAGTTGAACCAAATTCAAATTTGAAATAAACAAGTTTAAGCTATTTCAAACTCGACTTGAAATCAAAATGTATTTGAGTTGTGTCGATTCTACTCGAAAATAGTCTATTATACCTTTGATCTCCACAAGCACTCCATTAGACATGTAACAAAGCATCTAGTCACTGTTGGTGTCCCACTTAGTTACCTGAGAAACTTATAGTCACTAGTTCTCCTCCTCCACGGGGCACCAAGAGATTCCTCTTGAAGATCCTGGGGAAAAACTAGCTTGAGATCCTTCCAAACATAAGGTTCTCTTACGTTACTCGTGAGATTCTTGTTCCATTTGACTCACCCTTCTATGAGTTTAATGTACATTGGGGTGAACCATGTAAATTGAGATGTTAATGTCTTAGTTAGGCAACAAGTGTAATAAATTTTGAACCTGCAACAGATATGGCTTGATTTGAACAATTATGTTTCACCTTAAAATCATAAAATCCGAGAATAATTATCCAGAATTAATCTTAAATTCAAATCCTGAGTCGAGGAACTTAAATTCCTCATTTTGCCATGCGTCTCAAGGGAGTTTTTTGTTATATTTTTTTATAAGAGAGAAGATGCAAGTTCCGAGAAACCTATCAAATAAGCTATCAAAGCTAACATGGCGCTGATAGGAAATACTTGAGTTCGCAAGTAACCCTAAGGGTAATACTTGAGTTCGCAAGCAATCCTATCTCTAATTGGTGAAAAACAGCGAGAATAATGCGAAATCTGGGTGAAAACAGCCCAAAACAATATATTGCGGTAGGAAAATCAAAGCCAAACAATGAGGAAAATAAGCTACATGATCCTCAATTCGAGAGGAGGATCGTCTCTCCCAAATCTTTAAACAAGAGAGTCTTGAGCCCAAGTCGCCAAGAAACTCTAATTGAGAACAAATCAAAACATAATCCTTTCCTAAACATCTCTTGCTCTTAATACAAACACTTTCCTAATCTAATCTCCCTCCCAAGACCTAGCCGCCCCCTCTTTTTGAATTTGAAATCCCTTAGGTAAGTTGGGGCCCACCATATGGGCGGGCAAGAGCAAGGGAGGCGGACATGTTCCGCCTCCTATAAACCAAGGGCCGGCTAGGCCGGTTCAGGGTGAACCGGCGGCCTAACAGGTGCAAAGGTTTGAAGGAAAAGTGGAGCATGAGTCCCACAATCCTCATTAGCATGTTTCCAGTTGAAGCTCTTGTGGAGGGTTTGTTATGGGTAGTAAAGCTTTTTTCCTAAAAGATAGGTGTCTGTGGTTTTGGACTGTAGAACTACTTTTCTTTGCTTTTGCTACACTCAAATAAACTCACAAATAAATAGAATTGAACTTTACTTAGTTGACCAATCAAAGTGGGTATAGAATTATATATGCTTTTATTTAGGTGTGTTGACTATTCCACCTAATCGAAGTGGAGCAAAATCTCATATTTTGTGTGAAATTGTTTCGGGAATGAGGCTTTACTCTGCATGTTTTGAGAGACTTTATATTGAAGTGTTCAACCGTCCACTTTGCTGTCAGGTCTTGGATTTATTCCCATCCTCTCAGGGTTTGGAAGTTCTATGGTCTTCAGTGGTCAAGATTGCGCAGTCTCTTTATCGTGAAGCTCCTGGAAAAGATCCATTTAGACCAGATCAAAAGACTCCGGTTAAAAATTTCTTCCTAGCGGGTTCCTATACAAAGCAGGTAAGTCAATCTTTAATGTATTTTGTTGATAATCTCTCATTTTAGGGCTGTTTGCGTAGTGATACCTCATGACATTTTCTATAACCTTGTCAGGGATAATCTCCCTTTAGGGGAGGGGTTAAACCTCTTTCTCACTGAAACTTCCAACAATAATCACTATTTTCAATCCTATACTGCCAGGATTTATTTAAGATGGGATTATAAACACCTATAACTGTGTCAACCATTAAAATATCATTATGCATATTCAACATGCCTTGAACTCACTTTTATGCTAGGCGTTTACTACTATACTTACGGATCAAGCATAAACATGGTTATACTTCCTTGCACTATAATCAATACTTTTGTCAAGCTAGCTAGGTTATTCATCCAACAATTAAGCAAAAATTTAAGGGTTATCAAAGACTTTTTCCACTTCTCTAGCATTCGCGAGAATACAGGAGAGTTACTCTAATAAAACTTATAAAATATTCTCAAATAAAGCACATTAAATCCCATGTGTAGAACCTAAACTTGTACTTGATTTATTCATTGGAGGGCTTCGCCCGCATTCCACTTACTCAACCTTGATGCGAATGAATTTACACTTATGCAAAAGGCCCATTCATCATAGGATCACAGACGCTCTCTCTCCCCATGGCCTTTCGCGCATTTCATTATGATGCTATTAAGATATGTAACTCTTTTATATGGATCATTATTATCAGTTGCTCTTATAGTGATTACATTTCAAAAAAGAATCGATTCTTTTTTGAAAAACAAGAATTTTTTCAGTTTAAGGAAGTCGTTTTTCTTTGGTGATATGGAATATTTGAACCAAAAAGGAAGTGTATTAACTGTCAACAATTCTTTAAAAACTCCAATAGAAGGAATGACTAACAATAGGGATTGGACCTGCATTTATAGTATTGGAAGGATAAACAATGTAAAGATCAAGATCTCTCTCACCCATAGTGATAAAATAAGTAGCGACGACGAGCGGGGATGTATGTCAATTTAATACTTCTAGTTCTAGCATCTTATCGGCTATACAAAACTACGAGCATGTTAAGTAGTGTAACCTATTGAAGCCAAACTAGGAAAATCATAACCAACACTACGACTTCTGTCATAGTTGTGGGCACATCATTGAAGCCTGCCATCAGCTAAAGCAAGAGATAGTAGCTCATCAGATAGGATATCTTATTCTTTCCTTTGATGCCAAAGCTTGCGTACCAAGGCTGATTAATTTATGGGCCAACCTACGCAGTACTGGTCACAAGGCAATTTGCTTAAGGCAGTTGGCTTAAGCCAGGCAATTGTAGGATCAAGATAATTGAAGGACCTTTTCTGTAAAGATACGTTCTCCTTGCCACTCTTGAAGAACCCAATATCTTTAATTCTTGTCCCAATTACCCATTATCTTTAATTATTCTCACTTTATGTGAATATAATGTTTGGATGAAGATCCACAAATAATCAATGTCAAATAGGAAGAGAGGATTAGGATTAGGGGTCTGCAAATTATTGTGGCTGTTCTTGTTCTTGGAGTTTGGTGTCTTGGGCTGTAGCGGCATCTAGGGGTTGGGAGAGATAGATCCTCCTCTCAAATTGAAGATTAATTGTACATTGCTTTTATTTCTTCCGTTAGTTTGATTTCTTCAATAAAAACTATTGTTTTGCTTGTTTTCCCATCGGATTTGTGGATCATTCTTGCTGTTTTTGTCTCTCTTGTTAGGATTTACTTGAGATCTTCAAGTATTTCCTAGCAGAATCATGCTTCAGCATTAAAAGCATCCTTATTGAGAACATGAGTTCCGTTGACATCCTCTTCCACTTCTCCTTAGCATCAATCTTACCAGGGAGAAGCTCAAATTGGCTACTTGACCCCTCACCGAATTTGAAAATTGTTCAGTGAGAGTTGAAGGCACTATCACTTTATATGTTTCTCTTGATAAATTTCTCCGACAATTCTCATACGCTATCGAGTTTGTGATGGGCTAATTTGAGTCTACTTATAATAGGATCTTCAGCAAACCATACTATCAATCTTTAGAGCCATCACATTTCTGCCTTATTTGGAGCTCAAGTTCCCCACACCTATTGGATTTGGAGTTGGCCAAAGGCAACCATCAAGTTGCTATCTTCTATTAACTTCACTTATTTTAACCTCGCTTGATGATGAACTTCAGTGCCAACAGCCCAGAACTTTAGACTGAGCTTTTCTTGTCCACCCAAGTACGACACGCCCAATTAAATTTCCTTCAAGCTCATTAAGATGCCTCTACTTGCAGCCTCATGAAAGTTGGAGTTTAATTTGGAGCATGCACTATCTCCAGAACAATTATCTATATAGCTCATCTCTTCCAATTTTTTTGTTTATTCTGTAGGATCTCCACTTGTTCTAGTTGTTTGTTACTAAGCCACTTTGTAAACTAAAGTTTCTTATCAACAAAAGTTACTTTTTTGACATCCCTATTTAGGCTTTGTTTAAGACTACTTTCTTCCTGCTTTATGAAACAGCTTTCTAGTACAAAAATTTCTAATTCAAAAAAAAAATTGTATTAAAAAAAAATGCTTTAAAAAACAGTAAGAAAGTTGTCCCGAACGAACCATAAGGCTTCGTTTGGAACAGCTTTCTTATTGTTTTTTAAAGCAACTTTTTATTTAAAAATTTTCACAAGAGTTCAACTGAGTGCTGTTGTTTGTAGAAATTAATTATCTTTTCACCTTTAGCATATTGCCCAATTATTTGGTTCACCAACTTTATTTGGCTACTTGGTTTTTTTTTTTTCTTCCAACATAAAATAAAGAAGAAATATGCTTTGCTCCATTAGAAAGGCACTTACTGCACTTGCTATGTTACTTGGCTACCTGAACCAAACAAGCACAGCCTAACATCTTTGGCTGAAATTCCGAACATCTTTTTATATCATCTGCAGGACTACATTGATAGCATGGAAGGGGCAACTCTATCCGGCCGGCGAGCCGCAGCTTACATTTGTGGAGCCGGCGAAGAAATCCTGTCGCTTCGCTAGAAGGTAGCTGCTGCTGAAGAAGCAAAAGATATCTTCAAGGAGTCCAACACATTGAGCCTTGTCTGATTTCCATCTCAACTGAATTTCTCAATAAGCATATAGAAAGAAGAACACATCAAATGGGCTCAATTTGTGCCATTGTAAATTAAAATAGGCTCACTTGCTCTTCTTCTTCTTGTTGGAAGGCCTTTTAATGATTCTATCCCCATTTTTATGTAATCTGTAAACCAGATTGAAAATAACATATGAGATCCATTCAAGCAAAACTATTCGAGAAATATGGTTAATGTTTTTTTTTTTTTCCTTACTGCAATAAGGTTTTTATTTGTTATAATTTTTATTCTGCAACAACAATAACATAAAGTGCAGTAATATATATACTTTTTAATTGTAGTTTTTTTATTTAAATGATGAAATATTGTTTATGATAAAATTTATTAGAAGGTATAAAATAATATTTAAGTGTGATTTATTTAAATATTTTCGATCTATTAATTAATCTTATTAATAATTACTAATTAAATTTATTCTAACATAAAATTATATTTAAGTGATTTATTTAAATATTTTGGATATGTTTATATAAATGAAAAATGTTATAAATGTATATTATATCTTAAGAAGATATCATTAAGACTTAAATATAAATAAGTAAAAATACAGTTAGGTTGATAATGTTATATGAATTTGAGTGTTGTAAGTCGTCTGCTTGTTAAGATTTCATTTGGGATGGTTTTCTTATTGCTTCTTAAAACATCTTTTTAGTATAAAATTTTTAATTTTTAAAGCAGAAAGCTATTTTAAGAAATAATAAAAAAAAAGTGTAAAACAATACACATAAAAAATTGCAAAGCACCAAAATGTAAGAAAAAATTTTGTATTAAAATCTGCTTTAAGAAATAACAATAAAATCATTCCAAACGAAACCTTAACAAGCATTCGACTTACAACACTCAAATTCATATAACATTATCGACCTAACTGTATTTTTATATTTAAGTCTTAATGATATCTTCTTAAGATATAATATACATTTACAATGTTTTTCATTTATATAAACATATCCAAAATATTTAAATAAATCACGTAAATATAATTTTATGCTATAATAAATTTAATTAATAATTATTAATAAGATTAATTAATTGATTCAAAATGTTTAGATAAATCACACGTAAATATTATTTTATACCTTCTAATAAATTTTATCATAAACATTCTTTCATCATAAAAAAAACTACAATTAAAAAGTATATATATTACTGCATTTTATGTTATTGACTTATTGTTGTTGCAGAATAAAAATTATAACAAATAAAAATCTTATTGTAGCAATAAAAAAAAAAAAACATTAACTATATGAAATGAAGATGAAGTATATTCAATAAATTTCATATTAGTTTACTCAGCTATGAATTTCTCAAAGGGCAAGTTTTAAAAAGGAGGATGCTTAAAACATCATTATATAAAAAGGAGCATCATTAACAAAATATTTAAAAAAGAGTTAATTCGACAAATTTTTTAGCCTAATCTGAACAAACTAAATGATTTGACTAATTATGGATGTGCCAAATAATTTGGGAATGAGAAAGAGAAAATTGAGGAGAGAGAGTGCGGAGGGAGAGACAGATGGGGAGAGAGAAAGAGAGATATTTTATCTTTGCAGCATTCTCGTATGACACACATGTCTGTTCTCTAGATCCTCTTTAAGAAGCTCCAGTATTTCCCTTGCATCAGCCTCGTTGGGCGCTTCCTCCAAATTAGAGCGGCATACAGAACACTTTTTGTTCAGAAAAAGCCACAGATTGATACAATCCGGGGTGGAATGCATGGTGCTTTGCAGTTTTTGCTTGCACATATAATTTTTGATGTGTATTGTTTTACACATTTTTTGGCCTCTCCCCCTTCTTCTTGTTTTGTTTCTCCTCATAATAGTTTTTTGTTTCCACTTCTACAATTGTAACTATTTTCTATATTGGAATGAATGGGCATGGCCCTTAATTTGTCCCAAAAAAAAAAAAAAATGAATTGATCAATAAACTCTTCTTCCCCTTGTCTTATATGAATGAGAGAATCATATTTCAAAAATAAGATTTATTTTAATTAATGTTTTATTATATATTTTTATGTACCAAAATAATTTTAATAGTATTTAAATAATAGTTTGAGTAATATTTAAATATTAATTTTAAGTAACGATTTTTAATTGAGATTTCAATAATCATTAAAATAATACTTGTTGACCCCTACACGTAAAATCATGCGAAAAGAGGCGAAAACGATGATTTAGGCAATACGTGCATTGACAAAACACATCACTTAAAGGGTCAAATGACCTCCGAATGCCAAACAGATGATATCGTTGTGATTAGGACACTAAATTCTGCTGGGTTGACGTCCCTCACAATTGAATTGGAAGAGATGAGTCAAAAGGGAAGACCGACACTTGAAATTAAAACGTAAGGCTGATCAAACGACGTCGGATCAACAAACGGACTTCGTCATTGTGTTCAAACCATTGCAAATACTCAAAAACTATATTTTATTTGTTCAATTTGGATCATCTTAATGGGTGACACGAATTTCGAGACAAACACGTGTTTCGAGGAAATCAGGCCTCGGCGTGGCTCGGTTGATGTTTGCTCGCGAAACAGACAACTTCATTGCGACCGAAACATCGACAATACTCTAAATCCATTATTAATTTGTCTAATTTCAATATTCGAAGATTTTGACACGAGTCAATCTGCACGCAAATCGAGGAAAATAACACACAAATCCAGACGATTTTTTGCTGATTGAAATATCGCTATAATGCATAAGTGATAAAGCATCAATATAGTTTCCAACTTAAAAAATTTTCTAAAAAATCAGATGCCAAAAATGGAAAGTCAAATTGAAGTTCAAATCACCATTCAATGTGAGTTACCTGGTATCCCTGTCAAAACCCTAAAATCCCCGCTGAAGGCACGTCAAATAGACGTGAAAACAGTCCCTAAAGCGTGCTCTTGATCTGCAACGAGTCCTCTGTGGTCATTAAAATGAGTTAAACGAGTTCTGTTTGCTTCTCTTCTCTGATCTTTGCTCTTCCCAACTCCTCTTCCACTACTACTGTAGCTTCTCCTGGAACTGGAGCATATGAGACTACGGAAGATCTCAAAGTAAAGCTTTACCTGGAATTGCAAGAGTAGTATTGGGACGAACATCTAAGAAAAATTGAAGGTAGAGACGCTGATGGAGCAGCTGGAATCGAGGACTCCTACACCAAATCCAACTGGTCACCTGCTGGTAAGTTTTGAGAAAAGTTGTTGATTCAGCACATACACTTCCTGTCCAGCTTCCCCTGTTGCGATCGATTTCCTCACACAAAGCCGGCTCACTCTCTCCATCTCTTACACTAAACCACACTCCATCAGAGATACCGAATCAAGCAGCTTTGAGTTCATGGGGACTCTAAATAGGTCGGAGAAGCTTTGTGAAAACCTCAAAACATGGAAGATGTAGAAGCTGAAATGAAGATATGGATCAGATTAGAGTTAAAGCATACCATGGGCATGCATAACAATGTCTACAGGGAAGCAATCGGTGCTAAGAAAAAGGCAATGGGGGCTCCAGCAGTGGAAGATGGAGGAAGAAAACAGGTTAGAGAAGGCAAGGCTTGCAGTTCAGAGAGCACGCCTTCTAAAAAACAAAGAGGGGAAGAAGTTTGGTAGTACATATCGTCGACGGCAGAAAGAAGTTTAGGGTAGAGCATATCGTCGACGGCGACGATAGTGACGATGGCGACGACAGCGATGATGGAGGCGACGGCGACAACAACGATGGCGGCAACAACGACGATGGTGACGACAGCGACAGCGACGGCGACGTAATGCAGCCAAGGAACAATGAGGCTGGATTAGATCCGGCTATCATTTCTTTGTTTCCGATGCTTCTCCATCATAGGGCAATGCAGGTGGTGGAGGGGAGACGCCTAACATAGTGTGAGGTGTGACTCATGGATTATGCCGTCAATGACATTGTTTGGCTGCTAACTGTGTGCGTTCATGCTTTCCACCCGGATTGTATTAATCCGTGATTTTTTTAAACAAAATGTGGCCCGTATACCGCTCGAATTTGGAGGCAGCGCCCGGCAAGGCTGATGCAAGGGCAATGTTGGAGCTTCTTAAAGAGGACTAAGAGAATGAAGGTGAGTGTCATACTGTAATGCAGTGACTGCAAAGATAAAATGTCGTAAGCTGAGTGCTTCTCAATAAGAATGTACTTAGCTTACAACATTAATTTTATCTTTGCAGCCACTGCATTCCCGTATGACACTCACCTTCGTTCTCTTGGTCCTCTTTAAGAAGCTCCAGCATTTCCCTTGCATCAGCCTTGTCGGGCGCTGCCTCCAAATTCGAGCGGCATACGGGACACATTTTGTTAAAGAAAAGTCACGGATTGATACAATCCGGGTGGAAAGCATGAACGCACACAGTTAGCAGCCAAACAATGTCATTGACGGCATAATCCATGAGGCACACCGCACACTCTGTTACGCGTCTCCCCTCCACCACCTGCATTGCCCTATGATGGCGAAGCATCAGAAACAAAGAAATGATAGCCGGATCTAATCCAGCCTCATTGTTCCTTGGCTGCATCACATCGCCGTCGCTGCCATTGTCGCCGTCATTGTTATTTTTTACTTTTTAAAAAATGTAATTCAAATTCATCTATTTTTTAAATACAGTGGATAGCCATCAAAGTGCTGATAGGAGGCCTGCAATGACTAATGATGGAGCCAGAAAATAATTTTTTTTTTTTTTTTAATTTCTGTGAACAGCCAAAAAGTAAGAATTTTTGTATCGTAATGATCACCTCAAGTAGAAGGATAGGATGGAAGAAGGAAATGTTCCATTGCCAGGTAGAAATAATAAGAAAACTATGATTTTATTTTATTGATTTACAAAGCTAACACAACAAGCATATTTATAAATCAAGAATAATATCCTCAATAAGAGAGTATATATTTTGATAATAAATTTGATATGTTCTTATCATAAATTCAAATTCAAAACTCATCATAATTGATTTAATTTATGTTGCTTTATTTCCCTTCATTTTGATCTGAACCTTCTTTCTTTTTTGGTTTATTGTACACCATATCTCCATTCGTTATCTTTTTAGGATAATTTTAATTTTTTTATAAAGTAATTTTAAAATTTTTGCGGAAAAAATAAAATTTTTGAAAGGTTTTGCAGAATGTAGATTCCAAGTAAAAATAATAATCTAAAAGCAGTGGCCGAAGAAAATTATTGTTTGCAGTATGAAAAATAAAGCAGTAAAAAAGTTGTCCCAAATAAAGTCTATTTTTTTATTCTCTTTAATATTTCTCTTTGTACTTGGTTCATCTGGACCTAAAAATAACATCTCTACACAATATGTTTAATTATATTGGGGCAATTGTCTAAAAATTATATTATTTTAAAACTTTTAAGGGGGACAATTGCATAAAAAATCTTATAATAAAAACTAAAAAATACATGAAGAAGGACAAATTACCTAAAGAATCATATAATAAATATATATATATATATATTTTTAAAAAATTTTTGCCTTGTTATGAGATCATATATAATAGATTGATTTCAAATAGTGGTATCATTATAGCTAACAAGAAGGTCATCATAAATTAACTTTTGCAAAAAATGAACTATGATTTTCACTTAATTTTAAAGTCAATCAGCCATAAAAAGACATGATGAAAAGAAGCCAATCAAAAATTAGTCACATATATTGTTCTTTATTCTGCATCCTCTTTTTTGGTTAGTTCAAAGTAGCTGATGAATGTTAGTAGAGAACAACAAATATGGTGATGGACTATAATGGGAAACTTCAATTTATCATCAATGTTAGAAAATGATTTCTAGCTTTCGACACCTTTAGCTCCTTGAGGACTAGATTAGGTGTCATCGATATAACTACATAAAAAAAAAATTAAAAAAAAATCTTATAGGGCTGCTCCTAATCATCACACATTCACCACACAAAAAGCACTAAACTTGAATTTGTGGTATTGTACTGTACAATCTTAAAATCGTATGGTACGATCTACTATAATATACCCAGAAAATCCTAGACAGCAAAATTCGTCTTTGTTGATCGTACTGTACGATATCTCATCTTCGTACTATACGAGACATGTCAGCAAAATGGATTGGGGCGAATTTAAGCGTGCTAGTATGTTATTATTGGTTATCGTACTGTACGATTTACCTCAAATCATACTGTACGATCCACTCAGCAACGGATGAGAATGAATTAAAGGAGGTTGGTATGAAATTAAAGCCACTCGTACTGTATGATACACCTGTTCGTACAATACGATACTTTTGGTCAAAAGTCGTACCGATGAGCCTCAGGACGATCGAAATTCACTGATCGTACTATATATATTTTTCTAATGCTTAAAAGTAATGATAAAAGGTCAATTTGCACCTTTGTTATAACTATACCCAGCATAAGTTTGTTATCATAAAAAAGGCGTGATTATTGATATTATCTACCTCATGATCTACTTTAGATATTTTGATGATAACAAACATATGCTTGGATGTTCTAATTTAAGTGCTAAGAATTTTAGGTTTAATGATGTGCATAGTAATTACTTATGGGATTTATATTGCATAACTCAAGTTCAATCATTACACCTAAAATAATGGTAATTCTTGTAATAATTTGGGACGATTAGTTCAAAACATCACAGATCATTCAGAACATCGTCCTGAATGGATGTTTGGATGATGCAATATTGACCTGATCGTCTGGGACAAAATCACAATCATCCGGGATGATTAGTTCAAAACATCGCAAATCATCCAGAACATCACCCTAAATAGAACCAGGCTGATGTTCGATCGTCCATGAAGAATTAAGGTTTTTTAATTGATCATTTCGGACGATCCTACGATCATCCAGGATTATGTGATCATGTAATCAAACCTTAATTTCTTTCTTTAATTACCAGATTAATTTAGGTATAATTATACTGCATCATCGAGACATCGTCCTAGATAATTTCTAAAATAAAAGCTACCTAAATAAATATGGCGGCTGATTCTTTCGAATTTGAGCTTATCATCAAGGATAATGATAATATCGTCTGGGACGATGTGCTTAATGATGGCTTTTGTAACTAGGATGCCCTAATTAGGGTATTTGTTTTTTAATTGATCATCCAAGATGATGTTTGGATCATCCAGGATGATGTGATAAAAAACAAAGAACTCTAGAACAATCAAAATTTTTCTCTCAAGTGTGTGTGTGCAGGGTTACTTTGCACTAGGACCTATATTGATACAATTGACTCAAGAAAAGGTAAAAGATTACAAACTAACTCAGCCCTAGGCTACTTAATCTTGAGCTGGCTTGAGTTGCACTCGATCTTGTAGTCCTGAAATGTTAGTATGCAAGGTAGTCATAGAAAACTAGGAATGTTTGCTATCATCAAAATTCTATTCCATGAAATCATATTTATAATAATATCCCCCTTTTTTATGATCAAAAACACAAATATAATCAAGACATTTGAAAGCAGTTTAATGGAAATAGTGTGAAGAAATAAACACAGTTTAACTATCTAATAATAGAATAAACAGTACAACTAACTACTCCCCCTTTTGACATCACAAAAAGGTGGAGGAAAACTAGAAAATAAACACAATAGAAACTACTAAATAGAAGTAAAATTAAACCAAGAAAAAAAAAATAATATCACAAAAAAATAGACTATTAGAATGATGGCCCCTGATCATCTGAAGGAGGTGGTGGTGGTGGTGGCTCGTGAAAGTAATTGGAAAGGGTGGAAAAATGCTCTCCAAATCAGGCCATATCCTAATCGTGCTGTCGCTGCTAGTGAGACATGTATGAATCGATCCGAGCAATGTCCTCTACATGTTGCTGCTGCTGTGCAACAATGTATGACTCAAAACATGCCTCCCAATGGTCGAATCACTCCACCAGCTCATCTAGTTGAGAGTGTTGGCGAAGCAGAGCATGTAAAGGAACAGGTGTAGGACCTACCTCCTCCTTAGTTACCTCAGCTTCCTCGTGCTCCAGGTGGAGATGAGTTTTATGAAGAACTTGGAAGGAGTTGTTTGAGTAGAAGGAAGGCTAGAAGTTTGGTGGAGCAGGATATTAGAGGTTGTATTTTGATTCTAGAACATAGGCAATGATATATCCTAGGGCAAGATTGGGCTTCCTCCTATGTCCTGGATCACGAATACTAGTTAAATGCTCAATGTATTAAAAAATTACGTCAGTGGCATTGTATTCTCAGTGAGGCAAAATATAGAAAGTTTTGATCGAAAGGAGTGGAGTGATATGAACATGATCACCAACTTTTGAAATAATAGAAGTACGAAGGACATGATGGATTGTCCTAGCATCTTTGAGTAAGCTGCTAGACTCTCCAACATGAAAGTGAGCATGGGTGTTTCTTAAAAAGTAATTGATCGGAGCTTAGTCATAGTCAGGATTAGAACACATGGTGTGGAATCTATCACCTGTGCTGGAAATTTACAAAAGCTCTTAATAGTCCTGATATCTGATTTTGACGGGATGTTGATTCATATAGGACCCGAGAGTAGTGAAAGAGAAATTTATGCGAAGGCTAGCAAAAAATTCAAAGAATAATTTTGAATTGAAAGGGATAGTGAGAGTAAGGAGAAAGGTGAGGGTGGTGTGAGCAAATAGGTCAAGGATAGGATAAGAAAGAATATCCGTGTTGATAGTCCGGGAATTAGTGATCCAGGCCATCTTGTACCTCTGATAGGCAGCTTGATCAGCCATTTTCGTAAAGCAAGGATCAAGATTCGCCCTTAAGGAACTCCCAGAAGGCATGTAGGAATGCTTTTCGTCAGCCTTAATAAGGAAAATAGAAGGGAAGTAAGAGCAAAAGAGGGTTGAGAAGGATTTGTGTGTGAAAAAATTGATTGAATGGCTCAGTTTATAAAAAAACTATCTGATCATCCAGGATGATTGCAGAATCATCCAGGATGATCGAGTGCAATAATTGTGTTCGGGATGATTGTTAAAAAAGGTGATAATATCATCCAGGATGATAAGATATCGTCCGGGATGATAAGACATAGGCGATCATCCCAAAGAGATAATCTAGATGACCATTAAAAAAGCAGATCATCTGGGACAATTAGGTGGATCGTCCAGGATGATCTATAATAATGGATCGTACCGTCCAAATTAAAGTTGGGTACTAAATTTAGCCACATGGATCATCCCTGAAAAATAGGTGTATCATCCAGGACGATCATTAATAACTGAGCAGAAATTATGAAGATCATCAAGGATGAAGATGTTTGTCCAGGGCGATCATAATAATTAAAATAGAAGATGATCAGATTATCTAGGATGATAATGGATTGTCTAGGATGATCAGAAGGAGAAAAGTTAAAACAGTCATCAGATGGAATTTTAAGAGGAATTGAACCGATCATCCAGGACGATATGAATATCGTCCGGAACCATGTGACAAAAAGTTTAAAATTAGAGGATGTATTGAAATGATCAGAGAAGGCCCAAAAACATGAAAATTAAATAAAAAAATAAAATAAAATATAGAAAAAAAAACATAAAAAGTATAATAAACAAATGTTTTTTTTTAAATCAAAGCTTGAATATGATAAATTCTCTATATGATTGTATTAAAAATTTATAAGAATCAATGAGTTAACATCGTTGAAATCTAAAAAATGGTAGAACAACCGATCCTGTTAGCCCTACCTCAGACTTCTTCAGGGTAAACCGTCTTTTGAAAATAAAGATCTAAATCAGAAAAATAATTGGATAAGAAAAAGAGATCATTTTTAAAACTTAGTTCCAGAAAAATATTTTATAGAATAATATATCAAAGTAATTAATCACGATCATGAATTCCAAAATCAAGCCTTTAAAAAAATATCAAGTGACACATGAATTTTTCTAAGATTTAAAAATTTTGAAAGATAAGAAGCTTGATTTTGGTGGGATCATTTTATGCCTCTTGTCAATTAATTGGCACTCTTTGTGCATCTTTTGATTTTTTATACACTTTGTGTATCTTTTTTTTTTTAATTTGGCATCATTGCGCATCTTTTGATTTTGGTATCATTGGCCATTATTTATTTATTTTTTGCAAGCTTGATCCCTCTTTGAAAATTCTTAAATATTCTTAATTGTGATTATATCTTCTAGATATTAGAGAAGAAAAACTCACTCTCTAATATAAGGAAGAATGAATCACAAAATATAATAAAAAATCTTATGATAAATCCAACAAGGATTATAAAAAATTTGAAGGTAATATAAAGACTTTGAACGTTATATCTATAAGATAGATTACTGTAGCAAGATTAAAAAAGATGTCCATCGCAAAAACCTGTTGTTAATTTAAGATAGACTTTTATTTAGAAAAGAAAATTACACCACTAAATGAAGTTAGAGAAAAGGAAGAAATCAACAATATATCCCATTTTAACTGATTTAGAGATGTCAAACATTGACTACAAAATTTTAAAAACAAAAATAAGGCATAATATATCAATTCAGCATTGATGAAAACAAAATAAAAATAAATTAAAACATACGAAGGAAAATAAAATAACAGTTGTGAAAAAATAATCAAGAAAAAATTATAAAGATAAAACAATAGAAGTGGAAAATAAATAACGGATAAAAAAATTGAAAAACAGTAAGAATCAAGTTCATGCATTTATATCAATCACACCCAATCTTGTCCTTAAAATGCTAAAAGTGTCGAAGGCAAGTGGTTTAGTAAAGATGTCAGCCAGTTGAATTTCAGTTGCCACATGGTGTAACTCAATGTTTCCTTTGATCACATGATCTCTAATAAAGTGATGCCTTATATCTATATGCTTGGTCATTGAATGTTGGATATGATTCTTAGAAATGCAGTTAGTACTAGTATTGTCACAAAGGATTGAAATTGTGACTACATGTAATCCTAAATCCAAAACTTGTTACTTCAACCAAAGGACTTGGGCCACACAACTTCTTAAAGCAATGTTCTCAACTTCAGCAGTGAAAAGTGTAACAAAGTTTTGCTTTCTACTGGACTGGAAGACTAAAGACTTTCCTATGAATTGGTAAGTCCCAAAAGTACTCTTTCTATCCACCTTACATCCTCCAAAATTAGAATCATAAAATCCAATAATCTCAAAAGAAGTGTTATGCCTAGGACACCAGATTCCTAAGTTTTGGGTCTCTAAGAGATATCTAAGAATTCTCTTAAATGCAATCAGGTGAGATTCTTTAGGATCAGCTTGAAATATAGCACAGAGATAAATACTAAACATTATATCAGGTATGTTGCGACTCGAGCTCACGAGTTTTATGATTTTGATAATAACAAACATTTTTAGATCTCATAGTATTTTTTATTCTATATTTATTTGTGTGTATACTAACATTTCAGGAATACCATACAACATCAAACAAAGATTCAAAGCTTAAGATTGGATTAAATAATGTTATGTTGTAAAGAATTTGTAATATTCATTGATATAATTTTGATTTTTTGAGTCAAGTCCTAAATGAGTATGCTTGCTTGGTGACCATGCACACACACACTCTCAAGGGAGTGAGATCTAATCAAATCCAGAAGATCAAGTGTTGAACTAATCGTACTAGATAATTTTAGATCGTCTAGGACAATTGTTTAGGATATTGGAAAATAGCCGCCAATGCTAATTTAGGAATGATTTTAAGTTTTAATTTTTGTTCTAATCATCCCGAATGATCTTGATCATCCAGGATGATCAATACTAATCATGCCTAAATCGATCCTGTGATTAACGGATTAATTATGATTAAATTTTGTAATCAAATCATCCTGGACGATCTGCATATCGTACAGGATAATGTTTGCCGACATACTAGATTTTCCTAAATCGTCCAAGCAGAAATACCATAATTTTTCTTCTAATCATCCTGGATGATCCATAATATCATCCTGGGCGATCTGTATATTTTTTGTACTAATCGTACTGAACTATCCAAATATCGTCCAGGACTATCAGGTCAAATTCTGCACATCATAATAGACGATCCTACGATCGTCCAAGATGATTCTGGGTGCCAAAATTTAGTTTTTAGGGTTACGAGATGATCCTGCGATCATCCTAGATGATGTTTGGCGCTAAAATTGAGTTTTTAGGGTTTTTAGAAGCTCTCTTTTTATGCATTTTGTACGGGATGATCTGGCGATCGTCCTGGACGATAATGTCGATTTTGCAAATCTATTTAAAGACCTCTTTCTTTCTCATGAAGAGTGTCTTTGGTAGCCATTGAAGCTTCATTCTTCTGAAGGAAACTTGAAGAGAGAGGTTGAAAGGGAGAGAGGAAAGGGTGGAGTTTGAGAGAGGGAGAAGATTCTTGGAGGGGGTTTCAAGGGGGTATGGAGGGAGTTCCCCATGGTTGCTCTGACGAGATTTCACCTTAGTACAATCAGATTAAAGGCTTTTCTTGAGGGAAGTTTTGGGAAGAAGAAGATCTCTTTGGTGTTAAAGGACCCGACTACTCCGCCACACCGGGAAAGGTGGAAGTGATTTTGTAAGGGCTTCTCCGCCTAGCTGCGGGGGCTAAAGGAGAGACACTGAGTTTAGTGCAATACTCGGAGGGTGCCTCCGAGGAGTGGACGTAGGTCAAGGTTTGACCAAACCACTATAAATATGGTGTGTTCTTTCCTTTTTTATTTTCGTATTTAATTTTCTCATTGTGTTTTCTTTATGGTGGATTTTGATTTTGCTTTTTTTATTGCGAAAGATTTTTTATAATACTAATTCACCTCTTTCTTAATTAGCCTTGGGCTAGTTCATAAGGGCCTAACATCCCTAATGAACTTTCAAGGTCTGCTAGTAGTCAGGTAAATAAAAAATCCAATCATCCCTCTGTACTTCTTTTTATCAACTAATTTTTCATTTGGGTCCTTATCCAACTGAACACTAAATGTCATGGGAGTATTGATTGACTTGGCTTTATCCATTTCATATTTCTTCAAGATGTCCTTTAAGTACTTTGATTGATTTAGAAAGGTTCCATCATCCAATTGTCTTATGTTAAACCCCAAAAAATATGATAACTCTCCCATCATACTCATCTCAAATTTCTTACTCATTATTTTAGAAAAATCATCACATAGCCTTTTATCAAAAAATTCAAAAAGTATATCATCGACATAGATCTGAACAATGAATAATTCATCTCTTACTTTCCTAAAAAAAGGGTGGTGTCTACACTCCCCTTAACAAACTCTCTCTCTAATAAGAATATACTAAGCCTCTCAAACCAAGCTCTAGGTGCCTGCTTTAATCCATATAAGGCCTTTTTAATTTAAAAAAATGATTTGAAAATTGGGAACTCTTAAAAGCTGAGGGTAGCTCTACAAACACATCCTCTTTTATTACCCCATTTAAAAATGCACTCTTTATTACAAATCTGGTTTTATGAATTATAATTTTAATGATAATAAATATTACTATTTTTTCTACGACTATCTTGCCCACTAACATTTCAGATCAACCAGATCAATTGCAACTCAAGCCAGCTCAAGATTGGGTAGATTAGGTTTGAGTCAGTTTGTAATGTAATTTTTTCCTTTCTTGAGTCAATTGTAATCTTTGTGGTGTCTGAAGCTAAGTAACCTTGCACACACACACTTGGGGGAATTTTCTCTGTCTAAGCTTAGAGTTCTCTGTTTTGAGTACATTATCCAAGCCAATTCTCATATCATCCTGGATGATCCAACTAAAGAAAGAAACCCTAATTAGGGCATCCTTGTTAAGGCAACCGACATTAAACACATCATCATAAATGATATTTGTATCATTCGGGATGATATGCTCAAATCAGAAAGAATCAACCACCAGATCTATTTAGGTAGTTTTATTTTTTTAATCATCATCTAGGACATTGGCCTGGATGATGGGGTTCAATTATGCCTAAATTGATATGGTGATTAAGGAAAGAAATTAAGGTTAATTAATTCAATCATAACATCCTGGACGATCGCAATATCGGCCAGGATGATCAGTTCAAAAATCTTGATTGCTCCTAGATGACCAAAAATCATACATCATCTATTCAGGCGATGTTCTAGATGATTTTGCACAGATTTGAACTAATCGGCCTGGACGATCACGAGATCAGCCAAGACAATCAAGTCATTTTATTTTCGTCTAGACTCATATTCAGAGTAATATTCTGGATGAAATTCTCTAATTTGTACTAATCATATAGGACGATATAGTATCGTCCTGGATGATAAGAATAATAAATATTCTAATCATCCCAAGTCGTCTGAGCTGATTGAGCTTAATTTGTATCGATCATACAGAATGATAAAAATATCATCTTGGACGATAAAGTCGATTCTTGAAAATCTATTTAAAGGACTCATGTTTTCTCAAGCAGAAGAGTCTTTTGCTACAACCTTGACCTGAGAGAGCCTAGAGGAAAGGAAGAGAGAGGGAGAGAGAGGGAGGAACTTGTGAGAGGAGCTTGTAAGGGGGTTTTACAAGGGTTACTCCAAGCAAGGGTCCAAGGAGTCTTATCCAATCATCGTTCCTCATCCTTGGAGACTCAAAGGAGGTCTTCTTTATTAATTGATCTAGGTTCTCTGCCTGTTTCATGAAGAAACAAAAGGAGTTGGGTTCTCTGCCCGCTTTAGGGGGAAACAAAAAGAGTCGGTTCTCTGCCGCATTGGGGTTGGTGGAAAGGAGTGTTTTGTAGGGGCTTCTCCCCCAACCTGTGGGGGATAACGGAGAGACACTTAGTTAGTGCAATACTTAGAGGGTGACTCTAAGGAGTGGACGTTGGTCAAGGTTTGACCGAATCACTATAAATCTGGTGTGTTGTTTCCTTTGTTTTTACTTACGTATTTAATTTATGCACTCTATTTTTCTTGTGGTGATTTATGTTTTGAGTCTTGATTGAAAGAAATTTTTAAAATACCAATTCACCCCCCCTCTTGGTTAGCCTCGAGACTAGTTCATAAGGGCTTAACATTCCAAACAAACTTTCAAGTTGTATCAGAGCGGGATTCATAAAAATAAAGTTTAAAAACTTTTTGAATTTTGATCAATGGCTAACTCTGGTAATCATAATACTGCGGAAGGGTATTCTATTACCCGACCACCTTTATTTGATAATATTCCTTTTGATTTTTGAAAAACCTATATGTCTACATTTTTACAATCGATTGACTATCGCATATGGATGCTTGTTAAAGAAGGTTACTCACCTCCTTCACGTGAAATTAATGGCATTAAACTAAACTTGCTTTTACTGAATGGACTTTTGATAAAAGAGATTTAGCACAACTTAATGCAAAATGCTTGAATTATTTTTTCTATGCTTTGAAATTTGAAGATTACATGCGTGTTTCAACTTATACAACAGGTAAAGAAATTTTAGATAAATTATGTATTACTTATGAAGGAACTAATGAAGTCAAACAATCTCGATTGAATATTCTTTTGCATGATTAAGAACTTTTTCATATAAAATCTCATAAATCAATTTCTGTTATGTATATAAGATTTACTCAAATTGTTACATCATTACATGCTTCAGGAAGATAACTCACAAATTTTGAAAAGGTTAATAAAATTTTGAGATGTTTGCCTTCTTCCTTTGAAGCTAAGATTACTGTAATTACTGAATCCAAAGATTTGAATACTTATTTGATTGATAACTTAATTGGATCACTCATTGCTTATGAGCAAGCAGTGAAGCAAAGAAACTTGGATGAAGGTGAGAAAAAGAAGGAGAAAACTATAGCACTGAAGGCCAATGAAACAAATACAAATTCTTCAGGGTCTGAAAGCGATGATGTTGCCTTCATCACTATGTAATTCAAAAACTTTCTAAGGAAAAGCCACAAGCATCATCAGAGTTGGAAAAGAGGTAAGGATAGCAATAATTTTAAAAGTTCTTCTGATATTGTTTATTTTGAATGTAGGAAGCCTAGGCATGTCAAAGCTGATTGTCCTACACATAAGGATCACTCAAGCAAATAAAAAAGTGAGGAGAAACCTAAGTTTAGGAAGGATAAGAAGTGAGTCCAAAAGGCGTTCTGGGAAGAATGTGTATCTGACTCCTCTGAGACTGAGGCAGAGGAAGAAACCACAAATTTGTGCTTGATGGCTGATGATCATCTAGAACAATCTATTTAAGAAGAGGTATGTCAACCAACCTATGATCAATTACTTGAAATTTGGGAGAAAATTCATGCATCATATAGAAAACTTTAAAAAAACTCATGCTAGTTTGAAATTGGAGTTTTTGAATTTACAGAAAAAGCTTGAAATTTTGAGTAAAGATCACCTCCAAATTGATAGCAATCATATGTCTTTACTTGATGAGTTTGATGAATGGAATAAAAAACATTCTGAATTAGAAATTGAACATAATTCATTAAAAGCATCCTATACCTCACTTGAATATGATTTTAAGACACACATTGATAAATCTGAACAGAGGGACCACAATTTAAGAGTTGATAATACTACTTTAGAAAGTGCTAACTCGAGTTTTAAAGCTGAATTGAATACACTTGAGAAAAATTGTACGACACCGACATTTGATCTAAAGCCAAAACCTAGTAATAAGCATATAACCCGAACAAATTAAGAAATCCTTTTCTTATTATTAGATATTTTTCATGTGGCATGTTAAGACACATAGCACACACTTACACCATTCACCGTAATACGCATTGGGTATGGAGACCCAAATTGCAAAATTCATTACACAACACTTATGCATTGTATTCTTCTTTTCATAAGAAGGGACCTAAACCTGTTTGGGTTCCTAAATCTGACGTTTGATAATTTGGCAAGATTGCTCTCATAAAAGGCTTTGTGAGGGCATGTGGTACTTGGACAGCAGAGGCTCATTACTCTTAATTGCATAGTTATGCTGCTTAATCAATTCTAAGTTACATGTTTTTTTTTTTTGATCTATTGCTTGTTAGTTTCTTTTTCATTCTTTTATGCTTATTATTTTTCTACTCCTTTTTATAATTGGATGGTTCAAGTTTCTACTTACTTATTCGTATTTCACTTTTGTTAATTTAAAATATTTTTTTATTATGATCACTATTGAAATTGATATTTTATGCCTTATTTTTGTCTGTGAAAATTTATAGTCAATGCTTTACATCTCTTAATCAGTTAAAGAGGGAATCACCATTGATTATCTTCTTTTCTCTAACTTCCTTTAGTGGTGTAATTTTTTGTCCAAACAAAATTCTATCTCAAATCAACAACTAGACTATGCAATTAAAATCTTTTTCAATCTAGCTTTAGTAATATATCTTATATATAATATTCAAAGTCCTTATTTTACCTTCAAAATTTTCAAAATCTTATCGTTGCATTTATCATATGATTTTTTAATTCTGTTTTGTGATTCATTCTTCCTTATATTAGAGAGTAAGTTTTTCTTCTCTAATATTTGGAAGATATAATCACAACTGAGAATATTTAAGAATTTTTGAAAGGGACCTAGCATGAAAAATTAAATAAAAAAGAAAAATGGCCAATGTGTTAAAATCAAAAGATGTGCAATGTTACCAAATTGAGAAAAAAATACACAAAGTGTATCAAAAATCAAAAGATGCGCAAAGATCGCCAATCAAATTGACAAGAGGCATAAAATGTGCCCATCAAAAGTAAGCTCCTTCTCTTTTACAAATTTTAAAACTTAGAAGAATTCATGTATCATTTGATATTTTTCAAAGGCTTGATTTTGGGATTCTTGTTCGTAACTAATTACTTTGATATATTAATTTATAAAATATTTTTCTGAAACCAAGGTTTGAATAGATTTCTTTTTCTTATCCAATTTATTTTTCTGATTTAGATCTTTGTTTTTAAAGGAAGTTTAGCCCTGGGAAAAATCTGAGTTATGGATAACATGATCGGTTATGTTAACAATTTTTTATATTCTGATGATGTTAATTCATTTACTTACAAGTATTTAAAATCAATCACATGAAAAATATATCATATTCATGCATTGATAAAAAAAAAATTTATTTTTGTCATTTTTTATGTCTTTTTCATCTTGTTTTTTTATCATATTTACTTAAGTTTTATGTTTTTGGGCCTTGTCTGATCATCTCCATCCATCCTCTATTTTAAAACTTTTTTGATATCGTCCTTAATGATATTCCTATTAGCCTGGATGATCGGTTCAATTCACTTCTAAAATCCATCTGCTGGCTGTTCTGAACTTTCTGCTCTCTATCGTTCTGGATGATCTGATCGTTCTCTGCGTCAATCGTCCTTGATCTTCCTGGATGATCCTATTTTGGCCAGGATGATGCCTTTACTCTTTGCTCAATTATTAGTAATCATCCCGTATGATCCACCTCTTTGCTCAATTATTAGTAATCGTCCCGTATGGAAATACGTTTAATAAGGCTTAAATTCGGCCGATATAATCCATTATTGGAGAATAATCCCAGATGATCCATCTGTTCATCCTGGACGATACACGTAGCAGTGCGTTTAAATATTTTAAATTCGACCGGTATGATCCATTATTACACATCGTCCAGGACAATTCACTAATTGTCCTGGCCGATCTTCTTTTTCAACGGTCATTCGGATTATCGCCTCGGGATGATAGCCTATGTCTAATCATCCCGGATGATATCTAATCATCCCAGATAATATGATCATCCTTTTTGAGCAATCAGCTAGTGGCAATTATTTCACCGGATTGACCTAGACGATTATGCAATATTCTTGGTCGATACGGCTGATTCTTTAAATTCAGAGCCCCTCCAGCCATTTTTCTCACACCTTCTCCTTCTACTTGCTTTCTACTTCCTATTTTCTTGCTATTTCTGATCATGGTAGGAGGCAAGCATTCTCGCCACCCTTTTTGAAGTTCCTCAAGGGCCATTTTGGATCCTCGATTCATGGAGGCATATGATCAAGCCGCCTACCAATACTATAAAATGGCCAGCATTACTGTTTCTTGATCGATCAACCCAGACCACCTTTCCTATTCGGTACTTGACTTATTTACTCACACCTCTTTGTGTTTTATTCTCACTCTCATAATCCCCTACAATTTCGAGCTTCTATTTGAATTCTTCACAAGCCTTAGAATAAATTCTTATTTTACTTCTCTTGGATCATATGTGAATCGATGCCCCATCGAGATCACATACCAGGATTGCTCAGAATTCTTACAAATCTCCACCACAGGGGATAAGCTTCACACCCTGTGTTCTAACCCTGATTATGACTGGGCTCCGGCCAACCACTTTCTTCGCAACACCAATACCCACTTTCAAGTTGGAGAAACTAGCTCATTACTTAAATATGCTAGGATGATCCAGCACATCCTTTGCACCTCTATTATTCCCAAAGCTATTGATCTTATCCACATTACTCCTCTTCTTTGGATCACCACCTTTTATATTTTATCCCATCGCAAATTCAATGCTACTGACTTGATTTTTCGTTACATCGAGCATTTGACCACTATTCGTGACCCAGGATTTAGGAGGAAACAAATTATAGCCCTAGGACATATCATTGCTTATGTCCTAGAATCCAAATATAACCTCCGATATCCTGCTCCTCCCAACTATCATCCCGCCTTCTACTCAAATAATTCCTTAAACATCTTTCACAGAACTCGTCTCCACTCAGGGAACGGGAAGCTCAGAGGGCCAAGGAGGAGGAGGCTCCCCCACCTATTCCTGCACCTGCTCCACTTCGCCAGCACTCTCAGCTAGATGAGCTGGTGAAGCATTTTAATCAGTGGGAAAGCCATTTTCACACATACATTGTTGCACAGGAGCAGCAACATGCTGAGGACTTAGATCGTTACAAGCAGCACCGTGCTGAGGACTTAACTCATTTTGACTCCTATATTACACAATAGCAGCAGCAGCACGACCAGGATATGGTATGGTTTGGAGAATAATTCGCCTTGCTGTCTAGCTACTTTCAGTAGCCACCACCACCTCCTCCTCCTTTAGATGATTTGGGGCCATTATTTTACTAGTTTTCTTTTTATGCTGTTCTTTCATTGTAGTTTATTTCTATTTTTTTTTTGTTTAGCTTCTACTATATTTTTGTTCTATTTTTCTCCTCATTTTTGAGATGTCAAAAGGGGGAGTAGTGTGTTGTACTTGTATTATTCTATTCTGAAATTTGAATATGTTATATTTTTTATGATTGCACTGCTTCTAGATCACTCTCTTGAATTGATTAGATTAATTTTAGTTTTCCATCATAAAAAAGAGAGAGATTGTTGCAAATCTTGTTTTATGAATTAGAATTTTAATGATAGCAAATATTCCTATTTTTTCTGCAACTTCCTTGCCCACTAATATTTCAGGTCAACCAGATCAAGTGCAACTGAAGCCAGCTCAAGATTGGGTAGATTAGGTCTGAGTCAGTTTGTAATGTAATTTTTCCCTTTTTTGAGTCAATTATAATCTTTGTGGTGACTGATGCTAAGTAACCTTGCACACACGCACTTGGGGGAATTTTTCTGTTTAAGCTTAGAGTTCTCTATTTTGAGTACATCATACATGTCGATTCTCATATTATCCTGGATGATCCAACTAAAGATAAAAACCCTAATTAGGGCATACTTGTTAAGGAAGCCATCATTAAGCACATCGTTCTGGATGATATTTGTATCGTTCAGGATGATATGTTCAAATTAGAAAGAATTAGCCGCTATATCTATTTAGGTAGCTTTTTTTTAATCATCGTCCAGGACATCGACCTAGATGATGGGGTTTAATTATGCCTAAATTAATCTAGTGATTAAGAAAAGTAACTAAGGTTAATTGATTTGATTATAATGTCCTGGACGATCACAGGATCGGCCAAGACAATCAGTTCAAAAACCTTGAGTGCTCCTGGACAACCAAAAATCATACATCATCTATTCACATCGATGTTCTAGATGATTTTGCGTAGATTTGAACTAATCGGCCTGGACGATCGTGAGATCGGCCGGGATGATCAAGTCATTTTTTTTCATCCAGACTTGCATTCAGAGTAATATTCTAGATGACATTCCCTAATTTGTATTAATCATACAGGATGACATAATATCATCCTGGATGATATGAACAAAAAAATAATCTAATCATCCCAAGTCATTTCTTAAAAATATATTTAAAGGACTCGTGTTTTCTCAATCACAAGAGTCTTTTACTGTAGCCTTGACCTGAGAGAGTCTAGAGGAGAGGAAGAGAGAGGGAGAGAGAGGGAGGAAATTATGAGGGGGATCTTATGAAGGGGTTTCATGAGGATTGCTCCAAGAAAGGGTCCAAGGTGTCTTCTCCAATCATCATTCCTCATCCTTGGAGACTTAAGGGAGGTCTTCTTCAGCAATTGATTGAGGTTCTCTTCCTGCTTCGTGAGGAAGCAAAAGGAGTTGGTTTCTTTTCCCGCTTTAGGAGGAAGCAAAAGGGGTTGGTTCTCTGCTGCACTTGGGTGGTGGAAAGGAGTGTTTTATAAGAGCTTCTCCGCCTAGCTGTGGGGACTAAAAGAGAAACACTTAGTTAGTGCATTACTCGGAGGGTGCCTCTAAGGAGTGGACGTAGTTCAAGGTTTGACTAAACCACTATAAATCAAGTGTGTTGTTTCCTTTGCTTTTACTTATACATTTTATTTTCACATTCTATTTTTCTTTTGGTGATTTGTGTTTTGATTTTTGATTGAAAGAAATTTTTAAAATACCAATTCACCCCCCCCCCCCCCCCCCCCCCCCCAAAAAAACCCCCCCCGCCCACATGGTTAGCCTCAAGACTAGTTCATAAGGGCTTAACATCCCTAACGAACTTTCACTCTTAACATTCATTTGGAAAAGCTTAAATCCCTTATAATAGACAAAGGCTAATAGCACTCTAATGGCTTTCAATCTAGCTACAAGGGTAAAGGTCTTCTTAAAATTAATCCCTTCTATTTGGTTGTACCCCTTAGACACCAATATTGCTTTATTTCTAAAAATCACACCAAAATCATTCATTTTATTCTTAAAGACCCATTTGGTTCCATCTACTTTATCCTTTTGATCTTTCTACAAGCTCCTAAACATCATTCTAAACAAATTTGTTTAATTCCTCTTGCATGGCTAAGATCCAAAACTCATAAGAAAAGACTTGATTGATGTTGGTGGATTCAGTCATTGAGACAAAGACAGAGTGGTTCACTTCCTTCCTAAGTCCATACCTTGTCCTAATATCTTCAGAAGGGTATCCTATGATCATTTCTTTAGGATGACTCAAAGAATATCTTCAATCTCTAGGCAATGTGTGTAGGTTCAACCATTTCCTCAAAATTTATATTTTGTACTTCTTTAGTATTTTGGGGTTCTACCCTCTTCTCCAAAATTTCAAATTCATCATCATCCTCAAGTCTAGGCTTCTTAGGATTAGATTCATTAAACACTACATGAGTAATCTCCTCCACCGCCAATGTCCTCTTATTAAGCACCCTAAAGGATTTCCCCACACTTAAATATCCTAAGAACACTCCTTTATAAGATTTTGGGTAAAGTTTCCCTAAATGTGACTTCCCATTATTATGAATTAAAATATTACAACCAAAGACATGGAGATGGGAAAGATTGGGTGTCCTACCCTTAAGGATCTCATAGGGTGTCTTATCTAGTTTGAATCTAACATTCACCCTATTTAACACATAATAAGCTGTGTTTACCACTTTATCCCAAAAATACTTTGGAAGTTAATACTCAGTAAGCATGGCTCTAGCAGCTTCAACTAAGATCCAATTCTTCATTATACCTACCCCATTCTACTGAGAGGTCCTAGGATTTGAGAAGTTGTGACTAATCCCCTTATCCTCACAGAAGTCTCCAAATCTCACATTTTTAAACACTCCCCCATGGTTACTATGGATGGTCAAGATCTCACAACCTAGCTTTTTCTGAATCCAAGTGAAGAAGGATTTAAACTCATCAAAAGACTCATTCTTATGTGATAAAAATCTAATCCAAGTAAACCTCGAGTAGTCATCAACAATCCTGTTACGGATCTATGGTTTATGATTTTGATGATAGTAAACAATTCTTGTTTCTCTACAACTGCTTTCTTCTAATATTTCAGGTTCACATGATCGGACTGCAATTTGAAATTAGCTCAAGATTGGGTAGACTAGGTCTGAGTCAGTTTGTATCTTTTTTCCTTTCTTGAGTCTATTGTATTTGGTGTGGCTTCGATGATTTATAACTTGGAAGATTTTCTTTTGTTCCCTAAAGATTTCTATTTTTGGTAACATCGTCCGGGACGTTATAACTATTGACTTGGACGATTTGTCCAAAAGCAAAAATCCAGATTAGGGCAACCTCATTAAAGCGGCCGTCATTATGTAAAAAACATCATCCTGGACGATTTTGTATCGGCTAGGATGATATGCTCAAAACAGAAAGAATCTGCCGCCAGATTTATTTAGGAATTACTTATTTTTGGATATCGTCCAGGTGGATCGTCTAGGACTATAAAATATCATCCAAGATGATCAAGGACAATTTTTCCAAAATTTCTTTAAAATTTAAGGAAAGTAATTATTACTTGATTGCACGATCAAATTGTCCTGGACGATCACAAAATCATTCAGGCTGATACGCTGGACGATTGGACATCAGACAGCTATTTTTTAGGGCGATGTTTAGGTCGATATTCCATGATTTGTTCTGATCGTCCAAGATGATATATTATTGTCCTAGATGATATGAACAAACTTTTTCTGATTGTCTCAAATCATCCCGACAGATTGGACTTAAATTGTACTGATCGTACAGGACGATATACCTATCATCCTAGATGATAATGTCGGCAACTTGCATTAATGATCTCATTTTGAGATCTTCTATTTAAGCTATGACATGACACTTTGTAAGTGTCTTTGGTAGTCATTGTAGCTTCGTTCTTTTGGGGTAAACTTAAAGAGAGAGATTGAAAGGGAGTGAGGAACTGGTGAAGTCTGAGAGGGAGAAGATCCTGTGAGGGGGGGCTCAAGGGAGTGTGGAGGGGGATTCCACATAGTTGCTCCGGCAGTCTTGCACCTTAATACCGTCAGATTCATGGCTTGTCTTGAGGGAAGTTCACCAAAGAAGAAGATCTCTTTGGTGTTATAGGACCCGGCGACAACGACGCACCGAGGAAGTTGGAGGTGATTTTAAAAGGGCTTCTCCGCCTAGTTGTGGGGGCTAAATGAGAGACACTTTTGTAGTGCAATAGTTGGAGGGTGCCTCCGAGGAGTGGACGTAGGTCAAGGTTTGACAGAACCACTATAAATCTGCTTTGTTCTTTCTTTATTACTTCAGCATTTGGTTTTTATTGTGGTGATATTGGTTTGAGTATTGTGTTTTGATTAAAAGATATTTTATTACCAATTCATCTCTCTTTTTATTAGCCTTGCGACTAGTTCAATAGGGCCTAACATCTCTAACAAACTTTTAAATCCTAAAACCATAAACTTTCCCCCCTAGCCTGACAGTGTTAATGGGTCCAAACAAATCCATGTAAATGACTTCTAAAGGTCTAGAGGTGCTAATATCCTTAATAGAGTGAAAAGAGGATTGGACTTGTTTCCCTAATTGGCAAGCATCACAAAGGTGGTCATTAGAGAACTTAAGCATGGGGACACCTTAAACTATGTCTTTTTAGGTCACTCTGCTAAGAGTTTTCATACTGGCATGACATAACCTTCTGGTGCCACAACCATGAATCATTAGTAGTAATTTTTAAATAAAATGAAGTATCACATACAATATTATTTAAGTCAAGCATGTAAATATTGTTGATCCACTTTCCCTACAAAACAATATTGTTATTTAAGCTTACAATGTAAGTATTTACCTGGAATTTTATGTTGAAGCCCATATTACAAAGCTGATTGATGTTGAGCAAGTTGTGTTTTAGTCCATATATAAGCAAAATATTTTTAATCAAAAGATTCTTGGAGTTTCCAATTATACTTGTGCGCACCACTTTCCTGGTGGTGTAGTTTCCAAGAGTAATCTTGTCTCTTGTCCTGGTCTCCAGCAAAATGAATTGATTGACATCTCCACTCATATGGCGTGAGCATCCACTATTCAGATACCACATGCTCTCACGAGACCTTTTGTGAGAGTTTGCCTACAAAATCATCAAACATCAGATTTAGGAACCCAAATATGTTTGGGTCCCTTCTTATGAAAAGAAGAATGCAATACATGTGTTTTATGCTGTGCATCTTGTAATTTTAGTCTTCACACCCAATATGCACTACGGTGAATGGTGCAAGTGTATGAGATGTGTCCTAACATGCCACATAAAAAATATCTAACATCAGAAAAAAGGATTTACTAATCTACTAGAGTGGTGATTCTTCCTTTTAAAGTTATGTGATGCATACAATGTTGGTTTATTTTCAAAAGTCTTGAGATTTTTTAATTTCTTAAAATCTCTTTCTAACTCGACATAAGATGACTTCAATGAATCATATTCATCAGATAGTTCAACATGCTTTTGTTTAATGCATCAAACTCATCAAGTAATGACATGTGATTGCTATCAATTGTTGAATAATCTTTAAGTAAAATTCTATGCTCTTTTTGCAAATTTATAAACTCTAATTGCATGCTAGCATGTGATTTCTTAAGTTTCCTATATGACGCATGAATTTGTTCAGAAACTTCAAGTAGTTGCTCGTAGGTTAGTTTACATACCTCCTCTTGGTCATTTTGACTAAGATGATTGTCTGCCATTAAGCACAAGTTTGTTGTCTCCTCTTCAGCTTTAGTTTCAGAGGAATCTGATAAATAATCCAAACAGAACACTTTTTGGAACCCCTTTTTATCCTTTTTGAACTTTCATTTCTCCTCACCCTTCTGCTTGTTAGGATGAGTCTTAAGTGTAGGGTAATCAGCTTTAACATGTCTCGGCTTCTTGCATTCAAAATAAATAGTATCATTAGAACTTTTAAAATTTTTACTACCCTTACCTTTATTCCACTTATGATGGTTCTTATGCTTCTTTCTTAGAAAGCTTTTAAATTGCCTCGTGAGTAAGGCAACATCATCACTTTCAGACTCAAAAGAGTTAGTGTCCATGTCATTGGCCTTCAGCGTCACTGTTTTCTCCTTTTTTTTTCTAACATGCATAGATATTTCTTTGATTTATCCCTTACTCATAAGCAATGAGTGATCCAAGTAAGTTATCAATTAAATAAGTATTCAAATCTTTAAATTCAGTGATTGTAGTAATCTTAGCATCAAAGGAAGAAGGCAAGCATCTCAAAACTTTATTAACTTTTTCAAAATTCATGAGTTTTCTTCCTAAAGCATGAAAAGAGGTAAAAATTTGAGTAAACCTTGTATACATTTCAAAAATTGATTCATAAGATTTCATACAAAAAAGTTCATAGTCATGCAATAGAATATTCAATCAAGAATGCTTAACTTCATTGGTTCCTTCATAAGTGATATGCAATTTTTCACAAATTTCTTTACCGATACCACAAGTTGAAACACGCATGTAATTTTTAGATTTTAAAGCACAAAAATAATAGTTCAAACATTTCACATTAAATTATGCTAAATCCCTATCATCAACAGTCAATTCAGCGAAAGAAAGAAAAAGTAATGCCATAAAGTTTACCAGTTGGAGGTGTATAACCATCTTTAGCAAGCATCCACATGTGATAGTCAATCAATTGTAAAATGTAGACATATGAGTTTTCCAAAAATTAAAAGGAATATTGTCACACAAAGGTGGTCGGGTAATAGAATACCCTTTTGTAGTATTACAATTACTGGAGTTAGCCATGAATCAAAATTCAAAAGTTTTCAAAAACTCAATTTTATGAATCTTTCTCTAATACCACTTGAAAGCTTGTTAGGGATATTAAGCCCTTATGAACTAGCCCAAGGCTAACCAAGAGGGGGGATGAATTGATATTTTAAAAAATCTTTCAATCAAGAAAAAAAAACTCAAACTAAACTAAATTCACCATAAAAAAATTTAAAGTGTGGAAATTAAATGTAGAAAAAGTAGTAGTAAAGAACATAGAGATTTATAGTGATTCGGTCAACTCGACCTACGTCAACTCCCCGGAGGTACCTATTGCGACCCATGATCTCGAGTTTGAGATTTTGATGATGACAAATAATTTCTCTTGAACTAGTCTTCATTGAATATTATTTATTATTTGCTATTGTCCGTGAGTACTAACATTTTAGGAAGATCACAAGCCACTCAGGACAACGGGAAGACTCAAGACTAGTTAGATTAAGAGTATGAGTATGACAATGTAATTTGTTATTTATTTTTTTTTTATTTTCTTGAGTCTAGAAGCAAAATGCAGGTGAGTCTGAGCAATCATGCACACACATAGGGGGAGAGGATTTTTAAAAGTAAAAAATATAGTTTTTCATTATTTGTTAATCATACTGTACGAAGTTATTTCATATTATACGATATTATATTATAAACGTGTTCTGTGAACATATCGTACGGTGCGAATACTATCATACTGTACGATGTGTTTCAAATCCAAAAACCTAGCCGTCACATTAACTTAAGTAAGTTATTATGCGCCGTTTGTACTGTACGAAGACCTTGGTATTGTACGCTCTATTTTAAATACTTACTTAATTTAACTTGTGATTGCTGCAAAAAATAAAGGATTAATTACAAATTGAAAATCATATTATATGAACACATTCGTATAATACGATGAAAAGAGATGAATTCAGATCGTCCTGGAGATCATCCTGGACGATCCCCTATTTTTGTCTCATCATACTATATGATATAGATCGTACCATACGATGAATAAAGATTTTGATCATCCCGAAATTCATCCTGGATGATGCCTTAATTTTCACCATTCGTACTGAACGATGTGTATCGTACCATACGATGAACAGAGATGACTTTTGATCATCCTGGCTATCGTCCTGTACGAGTAGTAGTGTTGAGGATCATGCTGTACGATTTAGTATCATACCGTATGATTAGATTTTGAACTGTTCGTACAACTTCGTACCCGGACGAAGCCTATTTATACATGTCGTACTATACGATGAGAAATCATACTGTACGATTATAACAACTACTTTAAAAATTTTAGGGATTTTGGAGCCCGTTTTATGTGTCAAAATTGTTATGTTTTAAGATTGAGATAAGAGGAGGAAAACGTGATTAGAGAGGAAAATACTTGGGAGAGAGCTCTTGAGAAGTTTTGAGGGGTTGAGAGAGGAAGGAGAAGGTGAGCTTTGTGAGGGAGAAGATGTGTGAGGGAGATCACACGTTTGCTCTGATCTTGCTGCATCTTGCTCCTCCTGTGGCTCGGGAAGAATTTGAGGGAGGCTCTTTAAGGGGGAGACTCTTCTACATCCGTGACCTTAAGATACTATGCCTTCTCCAGGAGGGAGAAAAACAAGAAGGTTCTCTGCCGTCACCAGAAGGGTGAAAATAGCGCTTGGCACTCCGCCATGCCGAGTTCGTGAAAGGGAGTATTGTAAGGGCTTCTCCGCCTTATCGAGGGGGACAAAAGGAGAGCTATAGTTTGTAGTGAAATTCCCTGAGCGGAGGACTCCTGGGAGTGGATGTAGGTCATGGTTTGACCGAACCACTATAAAAATTTCGGTGTGTTTTTTTCCTTATCACTTTTTATTCTTGCGTTCATTTTATTTTCATAATACTTGCTTGGTGAAAACTTGTGAAAGTAAAAAGATTCTATTATTGCACGTTGAGTACAATTGTTTACCTTCGTAGTAGTTTAAATTTCATGTTAAAAATTTAAAAACATTAAAAAAATTAGAACTACTGTTTAGGTTTTAATTATTGCATTAAAATTTTCACAATTCAGGCCCCCTTTTGTCCATCTAGTAATTTCAATTGGTATCAGAGCCTGCTTTCAAAAAAAGTGTTTTAAAAAACCTTGAAAAATAATCATGTCGCATTTTGGTAATCGTAACACCGCGGAGGGTTATTTAATAACCCGTCCACCACTTTTTGATAACATTCCATTTGATTTCCCAAAAATTAGGATGTCTACATTTTTGTAATCTATTGATTATCGCATGTGGATGTTAGTCAATGATGGATATATTGCACCTTTTAAAATTGTGAATGGAGTGAAAACTCCAGTACCTTTTAATGAATGGAGTAATGAGGATAGGGAATTAGCCCAATTGAATGCTAAGTGTTTAAATTGCTGTTTCTGTGCATTAAAGTCTGAGGATTATATGAGAGTTTCTATCTGTGCTACTGGTAAGGAGATTTGGGATAGACTGTATATTACATATGAAGGAACAAGTGAAGTTAAATAGTCCAGGCTTAATATTCTATTGCATGATTATGAACTCTTCCATATGAAACCTTGTGAAATAATATCTAACATGTACACTAGGTTCACCCAAATCGTGACATCATTGCATGCATTAGGTAGAGAAATTTCAAATTTTAAGAAAGTTAATAAGATTCTGAGATGCTTACCTAGTTCTTATGATGCTAAGATAACTGCATCACTGAATCTAAAGATCTTAAAATTTATTCTATTGATAATGTCCTTAGGTCACTCATTGCATACGAGCAAGGAGTGAGTCAAAGACAAAGTGATGCAGGTGAAAAGAAGAAGGAACAAACGATGGCACTAAAAGCAAACAACTCAGAAAGTGACAGCTCTGCAGGGTTGAAAGAAGGATATAGAATTGATGACCCGATAGTTCAAGAACTTCTTAAAGAGAAAACAAAAGTGTCATCAGAGCGGCTGAAATCAAGGTAAAAGCTCGAAGTCTAATAAAGTTTCGTCTGATACAATCTGTTTTGAGTGCAGGAAGCCAGGTCACCTTCGAGCTGATTGCCCCAACTTGAAGAGCCAACCAACTAAAGATAAAGGCGAGGAAAAAGCCAAGTATAAGAAAGGAAATATAAAGACACAAAAAACTTTTTGGGCTGACTCTGCCTCAGAATCGTTAGAAGAAGAAGCAGAGGAGGAGGTAACAAATTGGGGTCTTATGGCTAATGATAACTTTGATCAATCAGAACAAGATGAGATATGTCAACTTTCATATGAAGAATTATTGCTTATTTTTGTGAATATCCATGACTCATATAAGAAGTTGAAAAAGATGCATGCTAGTCTTAATATTGAATTTAATTCTTTAAAAACTGAGAATGTTAACTTAGTTAAGGAAAATTTTGATTTAGATAGAGATCATATGCTACTTCTTAATGAGTATGATGCATTTAATAGGAGGCATATTGAACTAACTGAAATGCATAACACCTTAAAAACCACTCATGTTGAACTAGAAGAGGCTTTTCATAGATTAGATAAACTTACATTAGAAGTAGATCACAGTGAGTATTTGTTAAAAATAGAAGTTCATGGATTGACATATCAAAACAACACTTTTCAAGAAAAAAATCAAAGAATTAGAAAAGAAAATTGCATCACTCACATTAGCACAACCTAGTCAATTCCCAACACAGCATATATCACACAACTTTAGGAAGAGGCATCACCACCCACATAGGTTAGTGAATCCATTTCCTATTGTTAGGTGATTCTCTTATGGCATGCTAGGTCACATAGCCCGCATATGCATAATTCACCATAGGACACACTTAGTATAGAAACCTAAACTGCATCCATTACAGCATACCATGCATACATCTCATTCATGCAAGCATAAGGAGGAACCCAAACTCACTTGGGTTCCCAAATTTAATCCTTGAATGATATTATAGGGATGCTCTCACAAAAGACCTAGTGAGAGCATGTGGTACCTAGATAGTGGCTGCTCGCGACACATGACTGGAGATATAAAGAAGTTCATCTTACTGGAGATCAAAACTGGAGGCAAAGTAACATTGGGAGATAATACTACAACAAAAGTTACAGGCTCAGGTACTGTTAGTAATGATAAGAATTTTTTAATTGAAAATATTTTATTAGTTTATAGTTTGAAGCATAACTTACTTAGCATTAGTCAATCGTGTGATAAAGGTTTTGATATAAAATTTCTGTCTGATAAATGCCTGATTAGTTTAAATGATAAACTAGTTTTAGAAGGAAAACAAATTAATAATATTTACATGTTAGATCTTGATTGCATTGATAGTTCAAATTTATTTTGTTTGAAAATAATAGTTGATGACTCGTGGCTATGGCATAGGAGATTATGCCATACTAGTATAAAAATACTTAGAAACATCACTCAAAAAAAATTAGTTAGAGGCGTACCTAAGTTAGACTTTACTAAGGATCACTTATGTGATGCTTGCAAACTAAGAAAACAAGTTAAATCATCCTTCCATTCAATTAGAGACGTGATCATCTCTAGGCCATTAGAAATCCTACACATGGACTTATTTGGACCCGTTAGTATAGCCAGCTTAGGTTGAAAATATTATGGATTTCTGATTGTAGATGACTTCACTAGATTCACTAGGGTATGATTCTTAGTACATAAGAATGAGTCTTTTGAGAAATTTAAGGTATTCTCCATATGGATTCAACAAAAATTAGGTTGTGAAATCTCAACAATCCATAATGATTATGGTAGAGAGTTTCAAAATGATAGATTTGAATCATTCTGTAAAGAGATAGGAATAGAACATAATTTCTTAGCCCCTAGAACACCTCAGCAAAATGGTATAGCAGAAATGAAGAATAGAACTTTGGTAGAAGCTGCTAGGGAAATGTTAGCGGAGTACACCCTTCCTGGATACTTTTGGGCACAAGCAGTCAACACATTGTGCTATGTTTTAAATAGGGTAAACATTAGATCTAAGTTGAATAAAACTCCTTATTAACTCCTTAAGGGCAGGACACCAAATCTTTCACACTTACATTTCTTTGGGTGCAAGTGCTTCATATTGATTAATGGCAAACTTCCCTTAGGAAAATTCGATAACGAGAGATACTAAAATCGATGAGGCAGAGAACCGACTCCATTATGCTTCCTCCTTGAAGTAAGGCAGAGAACCGTTGATGAACTTGCGAGTGGAACCTCTCACTATCGGATCCAAGGACAAGACAAGATGATCAGAGAAGATGACTTTTAGATCCTTGTTTGGAGCAACCTAGTATGAATCCCTCACAACTCCCCTCATAAGATCCTCTCACTCTCCGTTTCTCCTCCCTCTCTTAGCTTCTCTCGGGCAAGATAGCAGCAAAACATGCCGTCTTGGTGAACAAGAGATCTTATAAGAAGACTTCAAGCTCTTAATTACAACAAACTAACTTTATCATCCAGGACCGATCTTGAGAATGTCTTGTATGATCAGTGCAAATTCAGCTCAATCAGCTAGGATGATTTGAGATGATTAGAAGGAAATTTTTCAGACGTCCGGAAGATAGTATAATGTCCCTATATAATTGTTTCTTTTGTAGAATATCATCCAGCCATGCCCTAGATGGGAGTCGGATGATACAATTTGACTAGATCATCGGGATGATCTTGTGATCATCCGGGATGATTATTTAAAATATCACATATCATCTAACATCGCCCCAAATGGATATTGGACGATGCATAATTTACCTATCATTCAAGATAAAATCATAATGTTTTTGGGATGATTAGTTTTAAAACATCATTAAATTATATAGAACATCGCTTGAATTGAACCAGGCGATGTTTCAGATCATTGAGGCAAAAACAAGGTTTGTTAACTGATCGTCCTGAACGATTCATGATATCTAGAGATTATGTAATCAATGCAATCAAACTTAATTATTTTCCTTAACTTACAGTTAATTTTAGTATAATTATGATGCATCATCAAGACATCATCCTGGATGATCCAAAAATAAAAGCTACCTAAATAGATCTAGCAGCTGATTCTTTTTATTAGAGCCTATCATTTAGGATGATGATCTCATCCAGGAAGATTGGCTTAATGACGGCTACCTTAAGCAGGATGCCCTAATTAGGTTTTATTTTTAACTGACCATCCAATGATGTTTAGATCATCCAGGATGATGTGATCAAAAATAGAGAATTAAAAAAATCAGAATTTTTTCCCTCAAGTGTGTGTGTGCAAGTTACTTTGCACTAGGACCTCACCTGATATAATTGACTCAAAAAAGATAAAAGATTACAATATGACTCAGTCCTAGCTTACCCAATTTTGTGCTGCGCTTGATTTGCACTCGATTTGGTGGTCTGAAATGTTAGTAGGCAAGTGTTTGTAGAAAACTAGAATGTTTGCTATTATCAAAATTCTATTCCATGAAATCAGATGTTGCAACATAATTTTATATAAATTTCATCATATTATTATATTAAATATTTAATATATCTTTAAAATATTTAAAAAATATGCAATAATTTTATTTTGCTGAAATATGAGATATATTTTGAATATAATGTGATTAATGTGCTCTTAGATTTTTTGAGTTTACTTTCCTTCACTAAGTCTTTACTTATTATTCTTTTAGTTTCACCATATATTTATTTTTGAATATTATAGAATAATACTAGTTGAGAATGTTATATTTAGGTTTTATATTACATTCTTTAAATTCATAAAGTTAGCAAAATAAGTATTTTTATTTTCTTTAATGTAGCATAATTTACATTTAAAATCTAATTATTTTTTTATTTTAAGTTTTATAGTTAAATAGTAAGAAATATTTATATTTAAAGTATATTACATATTTTTATAAAAATATAAATCTATCTTAAAGTGTGCAAATTTAATAATCCATTTGCAAGTTTAGGTTTACAATTAATTTTGAATATCATCTTCAAATATTTTGACATTTTATTGCGATGATTTTAAGCTTGTATTATTTTCATTCAAATTATATTTTTCATTTTCTTGATCTAAGCCATTTGGCTTAGTGAACTTTAAATCGTAATTAGATTGGGTTGTATTCATCTGTGTAGGAGAGTTCTTAGGTTGATATAAACCTTCTTTGTTTAATGAATGAGGTTGCAAGCAAGCTGGATTAGTAATTCTAGCCTAAGAGTTGCTAGCATGAGTGTAGGTTGATTGAGATCCGCGTTAACCACATAAAATATTATGCCTCTTATTTTCATTTATTGCATCTATTTTTATCCTTTTCATGAAAATTGTGTGATTTCTTATCTTTTAAAATAGCTTTAAAATAATTTTAATTTTCTTCTTTTAATAAAAATTTAAAAAACCCCAATTCCCCACCCCCCCCCTCTTTGGGTTCCAATGTCATCCAATAGGTGCTAATTATGATATAATGTTAAAGTTACTTGGCACAACTTAGTTTTGAAATTGGGAATATCTCTAATGCTACCCTAATAT